>NC_067472.1:93199292-93546792 GCF_947179515.1 Apodemus sylvaticus
GCGGTGGCCGAGACGATCTGGGCCGATGACATGGCAGCCATGTGCTGCAGGGCCTTGTCCTTGGCAGTCTGATCCTTGAAGATGACAGTGACACACTGACTTAATAGAGAGCACATGTCTACCATGCAGGTTAAACAGTACAGCCACAAGCACAGAGACTAAAACACAGAGCCACGCAGGGGCCATGGAAGCACACATGCACAGAGAGAAATCGACACGGCCGGGAGGCAGTGACTCTGGCTTTCGGGACCAGGGCTACTAGCCGGCAACAGCTAGTGGCCGGGTTGGGTTTTAAACCCTTGATCCATTTTTCCAATAATAGGAAGTCAAACAATATAATCATTGTTTCTACTTCCAGAAGAATTTCCTAGGGCTTATCATGCCAGGGGTGAGGGTGACCCTACTTCCAAATGAAAGGTCACCAGCAAGGGTAAGGGCATCTATAGATCGAGGAGAGCACTATTTAGTGCCTGCGGTCATTGGGCCAAGGTGCCAGGCCCCTGGTGAGGTCATTCAAGGCCCAGGAACCCTGGCAGACATTTGTGGAGGGGCAGATCAAAAGCAGCAGAGGGGCAGGGAGGCCAAGCAGCATGCTGTCGGGGCACATGCTATGGGTGGGGCTGAGGCTACAGTGGCTCCTTTACCGAAGCTCAGAGTGTGCGGGATGCTACAGTGTTTCCTTTCCGAAACTATCTTTTCTACAAAGCCAAGATTGGTAACATAAAGCTAGCCAAAAAAGAAAAAGAAGAAAAAGAAAAAAAAATTCTGCCAAGCACAGCTAAAATACAGAATACTCAGTTTAGAGAACATACTTACCATGCTTGTTACCTGGATACAATAATAAACAGTTTGTTAAAAGGATCACATACGAGGCAGGGTTATTTTTCTTCTTCAGTTAAAAAAAACCCACATGTATATAAACACAACATTCGTGTGCCTTGAAAAATGCATATGCAAATGTGTCAATTCTCACACTTCAGAGATGTGCTATCCAGATGCTATGGAACAGCCACCACTGACAGAACTGTCCACCCAACTCCCTGGCTGTGGGACCATGTGGGGTCCCCATTATAGATGGAGCTGGTCAGGCCTTGTGTGTGGCAGGAGGAACCACGGGTGCACACAGATCTGAGGGTCTGCGCTCAGAAACCAGAGGCCCCCGGAACAGGAACAAAGTGGTGGCACCAACACAAACTGTGGTGCCTCCCACCCAGCTGCCTCTTGAGTCTAAGGTGAGGGCAGCGGCAGAGACACAGCGGAACGGCCAGCCAGGAGGCAGGCAGCTTCCATGCTTGCATAGCTAACCAAAGGTGAGCAGCAGACAGGCAGGCCTGCCAAAGGGAGGTCAACAAAAGCTTGAAAAAGAATCAGACTAGAAAACACTCTGGAAGCTTCTGGCAAGGACACATTCAATTCTCCAAAGTGTGGACACCACTTTGCCCCAGCGCACTGGCAACGCCGTGAAACTTTTTCTTTAAGAAAAGTCAATAGGCAGATTCTCAAAGAATAAAAATACTGTACTTCGGAATATTCTTTTTAGAGAGGAAGAATGAGAGGGGGGAGGAGCAGGGGAGGGAGAGGAGCTAAGCATGCGTTGTCACATCTCTGTGCTTTGTATCTGAGGGTCAGTGAACCTGAGTCCTCTTTCTTGCCCATTGGGAAGATCTGCCTGCCATGGACCTTCTGCATCAAGGACGCAGTGAAGGCCTGGAGGTGCCTGTTTGCTTGCTGGTCCCTGCCCGAATGCCCTATGGTGACTATTTCCTATCTCCTCACAAGCAGGGACTCTTCCAAGCCAGGCTTGATTAGCTAGCTAGGTTTCATTAATTAGTCAAACCTCTAACCTGAAGCCTGTCTAACTGAAGTTGATGCAAGTAAAATTTAAAATCACACACATATACACACACACACACACACACACACACAGAGAGAGAGAGAGAGAGAGAGAGAGAGAGAGAGAGAGAGAGAGAGAGAGAGAGAGAGAGAGAGAGAGAGAGAGAGAGGGAATTTTATCATAGACTGGAAGCTTTCATATGTATCCTAAAGCAGAGCCTAGCGGAGTACACACAGGTGTTGCTGCCAGTTGAAAGCCAGTGGCTTCAGCTGGCCCCACCCATCCCCTCAGCAGGGAACGAAGGAGCAGTGAGCATAGCATGGCTCCACAGTGATGAAGGCCTGACACCAATACTCACTGGCTAGGTTTTCTTTGAGGCCATCACACTGAACTCCAGCCCTAAAGCCACTTAACCCCTGGGGAGAGCTTATGAGAGTTCTCTGGGGCAATTTGCTGAGACTGAGGTAACAGAGAGGAATGGCCCGAAGGTGCCTTCCCCAGGCTTCACATCCTCTTTGGGCCCCAGAATGGGGTAGTTTGGAAAAGAGATGCCCAGACTTTTATCCTGCTCAGCTGGTATGAATTCTGAAGAACCACACAATTGTTTCAGTACCTTGCTCTGTTTCAAGAGAAAGCCAGGCAGACTCTCAGAGACTTAGAGACCTAGGTAGGGGTTGTGTTTATTAGATGCTGACCCTTAGTGAAATATGATTAGTGCATTTTAGTGGGGCAACCTAAAAAACCATAGTCCAGGTCCAGTGAAAAATGAGTCCCTTGAACCTCTAAGACCTATTGACAGGAGGGTCTGCTACAAACATTTCTCTTTGCTAGGTATGTTCAAAGGTTCTGCAAAATATCCATGAAGTATTGATAGTTTTCCTTTAAAATTTTTTTTAAAACACTTACTAGGTATATATGTACCCACATACAGAGTCAAAGGATGGTTGGTAGGAGCTGGCTCTCTCCACTGTGTGAGTCCCTGACTCAACACAGATCAGGTTTGGGAGCAAGTGCTTTTACCTGCTGAGCCACATCTTACCAGTCACAAGGAAATCCTTCTTTTTGAAACAAGGAAATCAGTAGGTGTAGGGGCGGGGTGTGTGTGCACTTGACCCCAACTCTCTGCTGCTTCACTCTCAGAGCCTCAGAACACGATCTAATTCGTCTACTTAATGACTACTGGCCACTCTGTCTAGAAGGTGCATAAATAAACCCAAAGTTGAAAAGGCAGGAGAGCATGGCCTTTGATTTCCCTAGTACCCAGTGCTTTCTGGTAGTGGTTGGGAAGTCAAGTGCCTGGCTCCTTCTCTACCTAGGGCAAGTCAGGTGACACCTTTCACTTTCTTCAATTATGAAGAATTTCACCTTCATATCTTACACCTTCCAGCTCCATTATAAATGTGTGTATTTGAAACTGTGAGGGTGGCTAGTGAATTCCATTATAACCAGCACGTCATATTCTATAAGGCGAATGAACTAATGACCAGCAGCAACCAAATAGTATTTTCAAATCTGGGCACCTCTTGGCTTTCTGTCTGTCAGGACAGGCAGCTAAGTGTGGGACAGAAATATCATCTCAAGCATGGCTCCTGCACTTGACCCACCTGCTTGAGAACGGGCAATTTTCTGTAAATGGACAAAACGTCCTCTCTCGTGATTCCTACCTATTCATTGATTTTCACAGCAGTGCCCCTTCATCTACAATATACATGTAAAAATTAAAAGGGCTATGTTGTGTGTTGGGGGGGGGGTGTAAAATCTACAGTAACCCTGGAGACGGATAATAAGCAATAGCAGGGCTCTGTGAGAATCAGGGGGAGAGCATGTCTGCAGACCCTCTTACCTAGAGATGGGAGTTGAGGAAGATGATCTCTCGGCTGTCATTTACAGGCCCGAGACCTGTGGCTGGCTTTGGAAAAATTATCACCCTAAGTGTCAAACCTGGGTAAATTGCCTGCTCGTGTCACTACAGGATAATAATCGCGGCCTTTTATCTGTGACTCCTCTCACCCTCATGAAAAAAGAAGAGGGGCTGATGGACCCAGGAAGTCTTGCTGCATGCAAGAAATGTGAGCTACACTCACACACGAAATTAACTTCACTCTAAGAAGTTATTTATATCTCTCGATGCCTCTGAGATGAGGATGAGATTGAGAGAACTGTGTTATCTTAAAACACTGCAGGAAGTCAACATTGAGTTATACTCTGCCTGGCTTAGACACCAGGTATCTAAGTCTGTGTGTGTGTGTGTGTGTGTGTGTGTGTGTGTGTGGTGTTCAGGAACACAGGAGAAGAATAAAAGTCTCAGGGGGAAATCCTAGGACAAGCTCATACTCTGTTCCTCTCGAGCCTATGACCTACTGACCTCCCCCAGAGTAGCAAACACTGCCCAAAGATGCTGGTAAATTCTGGGTTAGAGCTAAGTTTCATTATCCATCCTCTCTTCCTCACCATTCAATTGATGCCATACACAATCAAGTGCCTCACGGCCCCTGTCCAGTCCAGCAGGCTGAGTCACTCATAAACTCCTCAGCCTGGAACCTTGCAAACTGTTAGTAAGTAAACAGGCTTTCATATTTCATGAAGCTGAGCTCTGTTCTGCTGACTGCCTCTCCTTCATGATCACAATGGCTGTGATGCTAAGGGAATGCCTGTATGTAATACACATGTTGGGAAGGCAGCAATGTGAATGCACATGGCTGAATAGGAGCCTGTATGCACTAGCCCCCAGATTAATCCCACCTTTCTCATTGCTTTGCCAGTATCAGTTGGCTTGCAAATGATCTCGGCTCTCGACATTGTCCACGGACAAACTTTGAGGGTAATAGCATAAAGAGAACGCATGCTCCTATTGTAGTCTATCACAGCTGCTGTCCATTAACGAAGAGAATGCTGTACACAGCATATATAGACAGTCTGTAAAGTTCTAATATATAGAACATACAGTGTATATCGACAAATCATCTAACAGGCCAATTTATTCATGTACTATCATCTCAGAAATTCATATCAAAACATTAGTAACACTGCAGGAAAAAAATACATATAAAGTCACAGAGACCATAGAGTAAAAGAGTTGTTATAAGCTATTAAATGCTTTCCTGTAAACATATTTTCCCCAGCAACATAAAATTGTAATTCAAGGGAAGGAAACAGCAATTTGCTTGAAAAACCACATTTTTTTCCCAGCAGAAAAAGACAAAACATGAAAAATACTACTCTAAGAATTACTTTTGCAGATGTTATTTCTAATCGAGCACAGTGTGGATTCACGTGACCTCTGCAATAATTAGCCATGACTCTTGAGCAGATAAACATCACAAAAACATAAGGTGGTCTGGGGAAAGGATGAGGCACTTGAATGTTTTCTAGCCACAATCTCTAATTTGCTTATCAGTGCGGAAGGCAGGAGCAGATACAAAAGGGGCGATTCTGGTCAGGCCATCACTGCTGCTGCTGCTGCCGTGGAGCGAAGGCACATTCAGCTCTGGCCTGACTTGCTGCCTAATGAGAAGCAATTAATTCATTGCATTGTATTTCGAAATGCTGAAGACTCCATTCACATCAAAGAAAAAATGTTTCAAGGCTTTTACACATTGTGCATTTTCAAATGTACAGAGCTATGTTTAGCACGGTGTCATTGTCCACAGCGGATCTTTTTTCTGATGTGGGCCTGGGCTTTCACAAAGAGCTGCAGATGAGTAGCTGGGAAGGTGAGCCTTGAGACTCCTAGGACCGGAGGATGCAGGCCAGCTACGGTCTGGAGCTAGGATGCCTTCCTGCTCATTGCCCTTTTGTCTGGGAGCTGGCATCTGAGTTCTTGCATCTGAGAGCTGGCCCTCACGTTGCCATATCCTTCAAAAGCTCAGAGAAAGGCAAGCTCCTGCACCAAGAAGGGCCTGCAGGACACCTTCAGTCAGGGACTCAAACCCTGCTGGATCATTCTGTGAGGAACTCAGGCTTTGGTGGCAGACAGGCTAAGGATGAGGGTCAGATCCGCAACCCCATGCAGGTCACAAAGCTTTTGTATGTCCCTATTGCCTCTTTGCTAAAGCAGGGGCAAAGGCAGCTTGGTCAGACAAGATGGTGTCCCACTGGCAGACCATCCAGGCTTCTCCTGCTATGACTGACTGCTGCTCAGGATCTCTGGTCTTGACTGTACAATCTTGGTTACCAACTTTATTCTAGAGTATTCTCTGATGGAGACTAGAGATTGCTTAGCAAGCAACAGATTTCTCAGTTCAGAATGGAGCTGCTTCAGTTTACCGTACAAAGTCTTCCAGGCTTGGCTCACAACAGAAAGGCAAACAGATCCAGCGTTGGGCTCACAAGAGTCAGCCCTGCATTGCCACATTCCTGCTGGAGATTCTAATTCCTTCCCACATCAGTTAAAGCACCTATGAGGTCATAGGACCCATGTCATGAGGGCAAAAGAGCCTGAAGACTGGAACCTGGAAGAAGCCAAACCTAAGAAATGGCCAGGAAGATGCAGGTTCCAATCAAGGCTTGGGACCCTGTGTTCTGTCCAGTCCCCGCTCCTCATGTGCAGCCCAGGGGACCACAGGGGGCAAAGCATGTCTGCCTGCCCTGGAGTAGCAATACCAACTGCATGCAGCAGAGTTGCACCTTGGCAATGCCCCATGAAGTTCTTGAACTTGAAAGAATGAAATCAGCCAATTAAACTTTAAGCTCTCGCTTACTAGAAGAAATGTCTGGCTGGAAAGAAAGGTCTGTTTGAAAATCAAATCACAAGGGCCCTGGGTCAACAATGATACAACAACAACAACAACAACAACAACAAGATGGCCCCAGGAGAGTTCACATAGCTTATAATTGAGTCAATCACTGGATGGATCAGAGACACATGCCTCCTCTTTCCTGCTCTGCTGCAATGAAGCACTATTAGCTTTTCTTCATTGCGGGCAAGATATGACCAAACCTTCTGCCCAAGACAGATCCCTGTCACGGTGAGGACAGAGCAGTGGCCTTGTTTCCTCTTCATGTTTTCTCATGCTGTACAACCATCCATCTCTCATAAGGAAGATGGCAGTAGTACATCATCCCCAGAGCCAGGTCTGGGTTCTCTGGTCTCTACAGTGATGGTTCTGGATATCTTGGGTGGGGAGAGAGACACAGAGCAGGAATCTCTTGTGCAGAAACTCCATGTAGGAAAGATGGAAAACATGGAAAATGTAGTGGCCATCTTTTTCCAGGCCAGGCCGAGTCTCAATTCGTAAAGATTCAGAAAAGGCTAATTTTGGTATCTCCATAGAGAAAACATTTCAGAGTAGCGAAGAATTTCAAATGTTACAAGCTGGTCCTTCACTATGCTGTCTCCGAAAGTCTGAGATTCTGGTAAAATTCTAAACTGCAGGAGACAAGGATATCTACATAATATTGAAAGGTGTGCAGGTGCTGCTGAAGCAGAGGCAGCTGGTGACGAATCAGCCCGCCAGCTCCAAGATGGCATCTGTGAATTCCAATCCTGTACCACAGACCCAGATGCCACTTGCCTACTGCACGGTGTGGGTCTATCTTTGCTAACCACATTAGGACAGCTATAAAGCTGTGGGTCACCTAAAACACCCCCACCCCCAAAAGAGGCATGTGTCAGAAGGGCTAGGTCCCAACAGGAAAGGCATCCTCCGGAAGATAAGCTCCCAGAGGCGTGGAGGAAGCACTTTGCTTCTCCTTAGGCACTTAGATCAAGATAAGATAAACTCTTGATAGTGTGAATTTCTATCTTTCCTTTAGCCATCTTCAAGGGTTCTTCTTGAGTGTTTCCTGGAAGTGGCCCACACCATCATCCTTCTTGCTCGGGCGCACAGTTTCTTGATGTCTGTCCCTATTTCTTTTCTTTTTATGCAGTTGGAGATCCAACCAGCCCAGGCAAGCCCTCAGCCAACCTAGCCACTCTCTTCTTGCATCTCTCCCAGATGATCATGGCCTGCATGCGGGGTCATCCCGAGTGAGCAGGTCAGTCTTCTGAGGCTGCTGTAAACGCCTTGTCTTGTGTTGGTGCTAAGGGCAACACCAAGAGCTCTTGCTGGACAATGAGTGACCACCAGCTGAATTCAACTTCAGGGCAAGAGAGAGGACCGATTTCTCAGTTGCTTTAGTTTCCCAATGATAACAAAGGAAAGACTTGGAGGTGAAGGAAGAGGGAGGGGGTGAGTTTAGTTAGGGAAGAAGAAAGGTTGGAGGGAATTAGAAGAGTATAGAATGTTTCCCTGCTTGATTAAGTGTTTTGTTTTGTTTTTTAAAAAAGCCTCCTGTGAAGCAGACAAACCTGGGTGTTGTGTTTTGGTTTTTGAGATATAGCTTTGGTCATCCTAGGAGACTGACCTTAAATTCAGTCCTCCTTCCTCCCCAGTACTGTGAGCACAGGTATAAGCAAGCACATCTCACCATGCACTGACTTTTTTATACTTAAGGAAAAGCTACATGGTTGCTTTTGTGCGTGCTTCCAGCTTTTAAGAAGCTCAGGGTCTTTCCCAGCCTCTTTCTCTCCCTCTCCCTCTCCGCTTGCATGGGTATATCCACTCCTTCCCTCCCTCTCCACCTTATTACTCTAAGACAAGGTATACTGGCTGCCGAGGGATCTCCCCAGCACTAGGCCTATAGACACATGCCCCTGGGTCCCGCTTTTCACATGGGTGCTATGGACCTAGGATCTAAACTCAGGTCCTCCTGTTTGCTTGGCAAGCACTCAGCTACTTCCCAGCTCTTAAAAAGCTATGTTTTAAGTGCTTTACTGAGAATCTTGTTTACGGGGCTAGACAGATGGCTCAGCAGCTAAGAGCCTTTCCAGTCGTCTGAAGTTCAATTCCCAGCATTGACAAGATGGCTCACAACTGTCTGTAAGTAATCCAATTCTGGCAAACACGTAGACAAAACTCTCATACACATGAAACATACAAATACATCTTTTTTATTAAAAAAAAATACTAGTTCAGAAGTTCTGTCATATATTTTACAAACTTATGAACAGAACTTGTACTCATAATTCTTTGCTTAAAAACAGAGGGGGAGACCCAAGCAGACACAGTAGGATAAAGTGGGGAATCAGTGGAGGCTGGCCATAAGGGACAACTGAAGGCCACTGAGTGGGGCTCGGGCTATCAGGGAGCCCCTGGCCCAGGTGCCTAGCTCTCTTGTCACATTGTCATAGTTCAGTCACTAGGTCCCTGCCTCCAGCTTGGCTATCTTACCAGCCAACCTCTTAGAGTGAACTATAAGGTCTTTCCAAAGGAGCCTAGTTAATGTTCTCAGGCCCCTAGGCAAATGTTCCCTTCTCAGCTAGGTGATACAGAGCCACTCCAATCATTACCCAGGGTCTACCTCCATGGTACTCTTCAGGGTAATCCAGATAACCACTCTGGGACTGGCTATTCTTTCTTTTCTGGGCCCTGTTTCCTGTCTACTGCAGAGCCCTGGCTGTGGGAAATCAACAAGGGAATTAGTACAAGGTTTAATATTTCCCAGAATATCAGCTCCATGAAGTCAAGGCCTAGGCTGCACCAGACCTGAAAAACCCCCAGAGGTGGAGTGAAGCATCACTCCCTTGCTTTTAAAGTTCAACAGAACCTTTTCCTGCTTGTGAAAATGAAAACAGACTTAGAGTCTGCATACCTGGGGAATGATTACGCCTACAGTCACTCTGAGAAGCAGTCAGGAGCAGCGGCTGACCTTTAGACCTTTAGAGGTGACACTAACACTTTTCAAGGGGCTACTCATTGAGACTGCTGCAGGGGAGGTTCAGTCACTTCTGAGTCTTCTGCCCTGGGAAACACAGCATCAGGAACCAGCACTATAACTGGAACACTGAGGCTGAGAAATACCCTGGGGTTAGTGGCTTCCTAGGCTTTCTGTCTGAAGCAGGGATAGCCATGGCAAATTCTCAATCTATACTCCATAGAACAAAGGACAAAGTAGAAGGAAGGGTTTGTGAGGGTGGGTGTCAGATCCACGCTTGCTATTTTAGGCCATAGCTTCACTACGATGTCCAGCTTAAGACATGAGTTCTGGTGCTGGACAGATAACTATGGGTGAAGCACCTGCTGTGGAAGTGTAAGGAGCTGAGTCTGAATTCTCCAGTATCCACATAAATATTGGAGGGGGTGAGTGGTGGCCCCTTCTGTAACCCTAACACATAAGAGGTAGAGACAAGGGATCCTGGATCAAGCTGCATTACCAGAGTAGCCAAGTCAGTGAGTGCTGGAGTAAAACAGAGAGACTGTGGCTCGATATAAGGTAGAAAAAATGTTAACATCTGGCACATGTCTCTCTTCCTGTGTCACACACACACACACACACACACACACACACACACACACACACACACACCCTGATTGGTTTTCTGTCAACATGACCCAAGCTAGAGTTATTAGGAAAGAAGAGCCTCCATCAGATTGCCTTGTAATGTAAGCAACTCTAGGGGCATTTTCTTGACTATTGATGAATGTGGGAGGGCACACCCCACTCCTGGACAGGTGGCCCTGGGTTGTATGAGAAAGCAGACTAAGCCAGCCAAGAGCGGTGTTCCTTCATGGCTCTCCTTTGGTTTTTGCCTCCCGCTTCCTACCCAGACTTTCATCAGTGATGGAACATGACCTGAGAATTGTAAGCTGAAATAAACACTTCCCTCCCTAAGCTGCCTTTGGTCGGGGTGTCTTATCACAGCAGACAACAAGCTGCTGGAAAACCAGGAGCCTAAAGAATTCTCTCACTCCCTAGTCTAGGAAAGGAAAAGTAAACAGGCCTGAGATGGAGAGAGGTCTCAGTAGATGAAGACAACTGCCTTGCAAGAGACCCATGTTGTTGGAAGAGAGAACAGATGCCTGAAAGTTGTTCTCTGACCTTTGTAAGTATGTCCCCCCTCACACACACACACACACACACACACACACACACACACACACACACACACTTTTAAAGCAAACAGGCTTATGGGAAAGTGTACCCAGGAGGGACCCAGCTATATACATGCCACTTTTACTAACTCTTTAGGAAGACAAAGAAATGAGACATTGGTTTTAGTATTCACATGACATGCAGACAATTGGTCAACCCACTACACACACACACACACACAGACACCGACACCCCACTTTGATGTCTGTGTATGTGGAAACATGGTGACCAGCCTAGATGAGGCATTGCCACTGATAATAGACCAGCAGTGGCCACGTCATCAGTCACCTTCTCCAACAAGCCTCCTTCCTACACCTTTCTCAAGGAAAAAACAACATCTCGTGAAATCTTGGCCACTACCCACCATCCCCAGTGCATACCCAGGAGTGATGCATCATTTTCAAGATGACTTCAAATTGTGTAGTGAGTTTATCTCATCAGTTATTGTGGGAATTCAACAAGGACAATGAGTCTATCCCCATGGTGAACTCTGTGAAGATACCTGTCCCTGTATCTTTCAAATGTGCTGATAGATACCAGAGGCCAGCAGAGAAAGCTGAGACAGGACTTTGAGACCCCTACCCCCTGCAAGATCTGCAGACATGCACTCATGTTCTGCCAAGAGATAGTAAATCAACATTATACTAAAACGTCCACAGGATATAGGATGCATAGATAGATAGATAGATAGATAGATAGATAGATAGATAGATAGATATAGATAGATAGTATGTGTGTATGTATATGTATGTATATATATAATATATATGTGTGTGTGTATATATTTGACACAAGACTGGCAAGCAGATATGCCAGCCATTTTCGACTATACTGCTACCCTGAGAACAGACAGGGTAATAATGACCAAGTTACTAATGACCACCAGTATCCATTCCAAATTACCTCCATATATCAGCCACAGGCTCAATAGTATAGGGGAGACACTTAATGGAAGCACTGTGTGTCCTAAACCAGGGAATGAGAGTGGCCACTTCTCTATAATATGATGACATGAAGCATTCTCCTGGTTTAGAATTCAGAAAGAGTTGAGTGCAAATACTTCCTTTGCTCTTTACAAGGCTTGGTAGCTTTTGTCAAATCAATTATGGACTTGACCCATTGAACCATAATTTATCCCATTTTTTTCTTGAAATCAGAATATAGCACTAATTTATGAGTTTCAATGAGAGAACACAGAACACAACATCTGCCCTTGAAATCCCAGACTCTGAATGCATTCTCCAGGCACATGGGCACGGAGCTCCTTCCATATCACACTGTAGCTCTTTTCTGCAACCAGTCAACAATATCCTATATCTCAGAGTCCCATTTATATAGCTAGCTCTGAGACAGGGGAGTGGCTATCAAGAGCCCACTTATAAGTGCCATGCCTGGAACATTTGGTAGGTCTAATGGAGAGACAGACCACAAAAGACTCCATTTCTCCAAGAGTTGAGGAAGAAAAGAATTAAAGAAGCCACTAGAAGTGCTTCTGGGGCTCCAGTGTGGAGACCACTGCCACCCTACAGCCTCTGCCTGACACCTGCTCCTTGTGTCTGTTCCAAGAGTGGAGAGAAAGAGTTTTTTATTGTTTAAGAACAAATAAATAGCTGGGCGGTGGTGGCGCACGCCTGTAATCCCAGCACTCTGGGAGGCAGAAGCAGGCGGATTTCTGAGTTCGAGGCCAGCCTGGTCTACAAAGTGAGTTCCAGGACAGCCAGGGCTATTCAGAGAAACCCTGTCTCGAAAAGAACAAATCCAAAAAAATTAAAAAATTAAAAAAAAAAAGAAAAAAGAAAAGAAAAAGAAAAAATATATAAACAACTTTATCTGTCTGAATACAGGTGTTATGTATAATACCATGATATTTATTCAAAGAAGAAAGCTGAAAACCTCCAAGTGATTCCTTATACCTCAACAGGATCTCTTCAGAGTCAGACAGTTTTTTATTACCTTCTGAGGTGTCCACTCAGGTCCCACCCCCAGCCCCACCCCGACCATCACGCCCACCCCATGTGCCTACAGGGAACACACACACAGTGGAGAGATAGTTTGTAACATCAGAGATGGAAATACAAAATTGGTATCTGTAAACTTCTTTGTACATCATTAATTCATTAGCCTAGAGAACTAGAATCAGAGTGAGAACTTGAGCAAGCGCTGGGGTCGTTACATACATATAGAGAGCACAGCACCTCTGGTTAAAAAGCAAGATCTAGAAAGTTCGTTTAGCCTTTCGACTGCTCAGCCAGTGCAGCTCAAAGCCAGCCACCAACAGCCACACGTGCAGGCAGGCGCGCCAACAAGCAAGCATGCTGCCCACTGCAGAGCGGTCCCTTCCTCCCTGACAGGTCAGTCCTGCCACTCAGCCTGGTTTGTATTTGTAAAGTTGCAGGGTGAGGGGTGTCAGCGTTCAGCACTATAAACCGGCACTGTTTTGTTGTGGAACAAAACCACACACACAGTAAGTGGGTGAGGGGAAGATGCATGAGAATAGCAACAATAGGATGCTAAACAAATTTTTACTATGAATAAAAATTAAATAAAGACCTTCCCAAAGGGGCTCTGAATTGCTGCATTTCAGAGAAGTAAATGTTGTGCAAACTAAACTGGAGCAGGAAAAAGAACTTGGAATTAAAAATTTTTAAATTTTTATTTAGTTATTTATTACTGTGGATGGTGCTTCGTTATAAATGAGGCACATATAAAAAAGCTCTACGTGAACCAGGCTTTATTATTTTACCATCATTTGGTTTTGTTGGCTGTTTTTTTTTTTTATTATTGTTTTGTTTTTGCCTGTGGCTGTATCTGCAGATTTCTCTATTTCTATCTCTTTTCTGTGTTTATTTTGTTTTTTGAGATAAGGTTTCTCTGTGTAACAGAGCTCTGGCTGTCCTAGACTAGCTTTGTGAACAAAGCTGGCCTGGAACTCACAGATATCCACCTGCCTCTGCCTCTTGAGTGCTGGGATTAAAAGCATGCGCCACCACGCCAGTGCCAGCACTCTTTTCTGTATTTTTGAAATGGCATCTCATTACACATTTGTAGCCATCCTCCTGCCTCTGCCTCCTTCCTACTGGGATCACAGACATAAGCCACCACGCCTGGTATAGACTTCTTTACACTAAGGAGACTCACTAAAAACAGCTATCAGACAGTGTGGAAGACACTGGATGGAAATACTATTTGTGTTGAAGGATACACATATGAAAATGTATTTTCTTAAGTTACTATTATTTATTTTATGTATCTGTGTGTTTTGCTGGCAGAGGCCAGAACATGGCACTGGATCCCTGGAACTCAAGTTATAGACAACTGTGAGCTGCCACAAGGATTCTGGGAACCAAACCAGGGTTCTCTGGGCCTGTAAGTATTTTTTTTTTTTAATTTTAAAAAACCCATAAATTCAATCAGTGCTAAGTGTATTATAAAAGTCATTTCAAAACAACTGGAGATAATTTCTCTTCAGTTCTTTATTTTTAGGTATACTATCCATCATCTGTTTCTGAGGCCAATTGCTTAGCCCAGTGCTACAGGACAGTTATTAGACGATTTCTTTTTCTTTTTCTTTTCTTTAATTCTATTTCTGGGCTGAAGTTATTATCAAGATCAGCTCTCTGCTGCAATTGCGCTGTTACTGGGAACTTGCACACACTCACACACACAGAGTTTAATGTGAGGCCAGTACAGAAGCAGAGAGATTAGACACAAAGAAATGTAAACAGCCCTCACATGCTAGGAAGCTAGGTTACGAGAATCCCAGCACCAGGCATTCACCAGTCACCATGGAAAACAGGAAGTGAGGTGCATAGCAACCACGAGCCAAAAAGCAGAAAAGCGCATACCTTTAGCTTGGAATGAAAATCACGAGATTTCCTTCTGGCAAGAACCTGAATGTGACTAGACACCTGCAGGGTAGGGGAAGGGAGGAAAACAAAGGAAAAGCCTGTAACCATGGAGATGAAAAGCCCCCTACAACTGGGCAAGCCAGACGTACCTTAATGGCGGCTTGAATTTCTCGAACTTTCTTTCTTGCTAAGACCTGTATATGACTAGACACCTACATTTTTCGGGTTTATGCGGGGGAAACAAAACGAGAAAAAAAGAAAACAAAAAAACAAAAACAAAAACAAAAAAAAAAGGAAATCAAATATAAAATCGCTATTCCTTGGGAGGGGAGGGGGAGGGGAGGTTATTTGCATCTCAACGAAGCACTGCGGTTAGGAACATACAGTCCCAGCCAGACACCAAGCCCCCAGCACTCCTCTAAAGCTCTATGGACAGGGTCCTCAGGCCAGTGACTAGATTTAGAAGCTTGGGCAGGCTCGCTCACCTCCATGTTCCCACCTGGAGAGTGGGTACTGGAAAAAAACCTCATTAGGAGAACCATAAGAGGAGAGAGGAGGGATGCTTTCTTTATGCAATTAAAAAAAGGCGGTGGTAGAGATAAAATAGCTTCTCTGTATCAGGAGGGAAAATCCCCCATTCTCAATTTAGAGAGGACTGCCCATAAGTTAGCATGCTCTACAGAATCAAAGCCGAGGCTGTGCGCTGGGTTCTGATCTCTTGGAGGACTCTAGATTCTGTGGCGAATGCTGAAATAATACTGGCACATAAATTCAAAAAGCCAAAGAAAAATGGAACCCAGTTAGCAGAGTCTCCCCCGTCCCCCAACCCCTTAAAATTTCTTTAATCCTTCCACTCTTTTGGGAATCAACTGGGAGCCAAATGGATCTGCATATTATTACAAAAAGAAATGTGTGCATATGACCAGCCAGCCAGTTAAAAATCTGGTCTGAAAAACCACTCAGCTTTGCTGAACACTAGAGAGGTGTCGCCAACTGTGGCCCACAGGCACCCCAGGGTGATGCTGGGTGTGGAAACACTGCCAGATAGGCCTCTAACACACAGTGATTCCACGGGCAAGCAAAACTGCATCGATTTCAGTGAGACTTGATTAAATTTAGAAGAGCCCCCAGTGAAGGGGTCACTGGGCAAGTGACCAGAGCCTGCTCGCCAACAGGCCAGCTCAGCACTCAGATGGAAGGAGAGCCTGTTGTCTGTGTCGGAGACTCTGAACCTTCCCATTACAAGTTCAGAGACTTGGGCTTTGTGACAGTCACCTCATTTCTAACTCTCCAGTGACTCCAGATTATTAAAGATCTTTTGGTGGTTAAATGTCTTTTGAGTAATAATTCCCTTTCTTCCCGTTTCCAGGGAAGCAGGGCTCCCCGATCCTCTTTGCCCCTTCATCTGGCTCCCGCTGTTACTCATTTGCACCCAGAATCACTTCTGATTCTCTGCCTTGATGAGGCCCATGGCTGGGTGCATCCCCAGCAGACACTGCCTGCCTGCCTCTGTGCTGGCAGGAGGCCACCCCTTTCTGCTGACTCAGCACGGGGCCAGCTTGGGCAGCATTTCTGAGGGACAGCCCAGCCCACTGCTCCACACTCCAGAAAGGAAGCTTCCTCCCCAGCCCCGCCAGGGCACCCTAATTGCACTCAACCTTGAAGAGACACAGGTGGATTGACTGCACTCAGGACTCAGTTGTAGCCCCTTGCTCCCTTTAATTATTCTGCCATGGAGTCTCTATATTACCCGAATGGTCTTGAACTCCAGGGCTCAAAAGATCCTGAGGCCTCAGACTCCCAAGTAGCTGGGACTAGAGGTACACTCCACCACATCTAGTCAGCTGCAGCTGCCAAACCCTGGGTCATGCACTGTCATTCATGCACAGGTTAACATTAATAACTGTTTTCCTGTCATGGACCCACCCATCACATGGGTCGTTTGTTTTCATTTCCTTTTCTGTTTTTAGAGACTGATTTCCCACCCATTTCATTTGTGAACTTGGTCACATCAGAGATCTGGACTGCTCTGTGTCCAGAAAAACCAGGGAAGACAGAACCCCGGCCAGAGTCAGAAACGAATTCCCATTCCTGCTCTGCAGCGAATAAAATGTGTACCTGCTTCATAGTCACAGCAGAGGCTGACAAAAAGCCATTGCTAAAGAAGCCACAGTGCCCTGGAAGTGCATCGCTTGCTCAGTGTCACGCTTAGGCCATTGCTAAAGGCCACTGTAGTGACTTCGTTGAAAGCATGACAATTACATAATCGTTGCAAGATAATAAAATGCACAGACCCTCCAAATCTCTTGGCTTGCCAGGGTAAGTGCACCCACAGCCTTCTGCAACTCTGGCAAATGTTGGAGGTTGAGGGAAGAGGACTGAACACACAGCAAGGGAAAGTTCAGACACTGGCTTGGCAGGCAACTTTCCCGTGTATGTATGGCAGTGCAGTAGCACATGCTTGGGCCACAGAAAAACCACTATACCACCAACTCCTTACAGGGCACTGGGACTAGGGCTCCTAGAGCCCAAGCACAGCAGGCAAGGCAGCCCAAGGTCTCCGGGCCATTCGCTGACATGCAAACCTTGCAGGCGGGTACTGTACCTGCTTCCTGGTCCTTGTCTTTCCCGTCCTGAGTTTGATGTATCTGGCTATCAATTCATTTCTACCTGCAAGAAAAAAGAATTTACAATAAGGTAGGCTACTTAATAAAGAAATAAACATAGCCCCTGAAAGATAAGAATAGAAATGTATTCAAGAAGCTTGAATTGCAGAGGCTCAAGAGCTGGCGGCTCTTCCAGAGGTCCTCGGTTCAATTTCCAGCACCCACACGGTGATTTACCACCATCCCTAACCGTAGTTCCACGGTATCTGGCCCCACCTTCTGGCATCCAGACATTCACCACGGAGTGCACATACATGTATGCGCACACGCACAGCATTCATATATAAGGTAAAAACAAACCATAAAAGAAAAGGCAGACTTTTCAATGGGAATGGGTGGTAGAATTGCTTGTGGCAATAAACCAAGCACGGTGCTGCACACCTGTAACGCCAGCACTTAGGAGGTAGAGGGAGGAGGGTCAGAACCTTTAGACCAGCCTGGTCAAGAGGGGACCTTGATTAGTTTTCTCCTTCTTTTTTATTTAATAATGGGAGCCCTTTCAGTTCATTCCAGACAGAAAAACAGCACAGCTGTCTGGAAAAATATTTACTAAGGAAAATTAAGATAAAAAGCACTTAACTTTAAATGCTGCCCAGCCACCAAGATTGAAATATTTTAAGAAAATGCCAGTATAACTTGGCATGATGGCAACACCTTTAATCCCAGAACTCAGGAAGCTGAGGCAGGAGGATCTCTGAGGCCAGCCTGGTCTACAGAGTGAGTTCTAAGATAGACAGGGCTACACAGAGAAACCCTGTTTTGAAAAGATCAAAGAAAAAAGCCTGTGTGGTCCTGTTCACTTGCACATAAAAGTGCTGAGTTGGAAAGTAGACACGGGGACAGACGGATGGACGGACGGACGGACACACACACACACACAGGTTATTTAGTCTGGGAAAAAATGAGCCCAGACCTTCTTCTGTTTTAGTCCGTGTTTCTAAAGGGTCATTTTCTTCTTCATCCATGCTTCTCCCAGTGGTCACCTCATTATAAACACAAGAGAGCAAGACTCTTGTGGCTGCTAAGTACAGCAGCCAAAGGAAGCTCAACAGTATGGAAGCAGCAGAAGAGCCAAAATGCGGTCTTTGCACCCGCAGCTAACTACAGACAAGACTGTTCTCAAGCCTGTGTGTCAGGGTGAGCGACTCAACCTTCTCCAAGTCTTGTAACCTTGAGCCAGGAAAAAAACATCTGAACAGAAAAACTTTTCATTCTTTTGCTGCTAGCAAACTGAAACTGTAAACAGTTATGATTCCAAAGAACTATGCTCTGACAGAAAAGTATTCCCCCCAGAAGCAAAAAGTACCCCTAAGCTACCATGAGAAAGAAACCCACTCCTAAAGTTGTGGGTCTTTTTAAGAGAGGTTCAATGAATCACTTTCAGCTGTTCCAGGAACACATACACACTCTATACCACACAGCTTTAGAACATTGTATTTCATGGTCTTTAATCAGCCCCACCGACAAGATCGGGTGGCAATCACTCTGTCTCCCTGCCCTGCTGAGCATGGTTTCGCTTTAACATGACACCAGCACTACCTGAAGCACCAAGTTCCAGTCTTTCCTCTCCCAGGATGCACCTGAACTGTCATGGCGCTGTCTACAGAGCTTATACTCTCGTCTCTCATCTTCCGGACATACACAGCACACCTGAAGAGCACAGAACCCTTTTCTTTCTCTTAGTCAACTGTCCTGGACAGCCAGCACCTTGCTGGGCACAGAGTAATAGAAGAAAAACAGTGTTGTGGTTTGAATGTGAACTATTCCCCAAGGGCGTTTATGTTTGAACGTGGGTTCCCCAGTTGCTAGCAGGTTGTGTAGTCTGAAGGACATGAACTCTAGCAGAGCCAGGCTTGGAGGGTTAAAACCCAATACTATCTCTTTCCAGAGAGTACAGTAAGCTCATACCACAAAGAACTAAGGCAAGAAGCATGAAGCTTTTCTCATTACCAGGGATGTGCCCTCTAAACTGTGAGCCAATGCTGGGCGGTGGTGGTGCACGCCTGTAATCCCAGCACTCTGGGAGGCAGAGGCAGGCGGATTTCTGAGTTCGAGGCCAGCCTGGTCTACAGAGTGAGTTCCAGGACAGCCAGGGCTATACAGAGAAACCCTGTCTCGGGGGGAAAAAAAATCCAAAAATAAATAAATAAATAGCCCCCCCCAAGAAAAAAGAAAACCTAATAATAATAATAATAAATAAACTGCGAGCCAAAACAAATCCTGCTTCCCTCAAGTTGTTTCTATCAGTTATTCAATCAAAAAGACAAACGTCGCTAACACATACACTACCCCAGTGATCCAGTGACCACACCCCTGCCTTGGTGAGCAGGTGACGCCTTGTCCTGGCAGGTCAGAGATGCCATGACTCAGACAGCTCATTAAAGCCTGAATGTTTGTGTCCTTACTGGGACTTGAGCCCATCAGCTGCCTATTTCAGGACATCACAGAACAGACAGAACACAGAAGACAAAAGGTGTCCTGGTGCCACAAAGTACCCCTCCGTAGCCCCCACTCTCTTCTCTCTGAAACCATAAAATACCTCCAAGCCTGAGCCAACTGTTTAGAATGGATGAAGAAGCCTGCTGGATCTTGAAGCAGATTAATAAGACAAGGGTCCTAATTACACGGGGGTTTCTTCTAACTTTTATCTTTAGATTCTTCTAGATACTTGGGGGGTGGGAGGTCGAGACAGTGTTTCTCTGTATAGTCCTGGCTGTCCTGGAGTTCACTCTGTAGACCAGGTTGGCCTGGAACTCAGAAATTTGCCTGCCTCTGCCTCCCAAGCGCTGGGATTAAAGGTGTGTGCTACCACTGCCCGGCTCTTCTAGATGTCAAAAGGCCTTCACACAGATGCCTAGCTGTCTTTTGGGGATCTTCTTGGATCCTCAGTCTGTCCTCTGCCTCCCTTCCTTTCTGAAGACTATGCGGAACTAGAAATGGCCATGCTGTGAGGTTGAGTGTACCTATCACCTTCTCAGCCTAGCCACGCCTCCTCTGTTGATGCTACAGCCTACCACTACTCATTTATTGTTTTTTTTTCAATTGTATGTGTATGAATGTTTTATTACCATGTCTGTGCATGATGTGCATTCCATCCAAGCCAGAAAAGCATATCAGGTTCCCAAGGATTGGAGTTATAAATGATATAAGCTACCATGTGGGGGTAAGCTACCATGCTCCTCACATACACTCCTTATCTTGTTCCTCTATCATTCAGATCTGCTGGTATTTTCAAACCCCCAATAAAAAAATTCCCATTTATTTCTACTTCCACCTCACCCTATTAAATTGAGCCTATCATTCCCGCCTGTCAAAATCTTTTCAGATCTCAACTCTAACTGAATGTACCCTTTTGCGGAGCATTTGGAGGAGACGGGCTTCTGAACTCGGCTCGGGGATTGCTTCAGTGAGCATCCCCTTTCAAACTGCTCGCTGCCAATATCCCCTGTAGTGTCATCGGGCCTACTTGTCCATCTCTCAGAAGGCTGTGCAGATTCTGCAATTTGTCATAAAGGCTCACTGACAGCCGAGGCAAGCCAGGAGTGCCTAATTACCAGAAGCCAGCCCTGAATGACAATGTCCACAGATCAACCGAGTACCCTCCAGCCCTGGGCCCTCTCTGGGCAGCCATTCCGGGCTATTTGAGTGGCCAGGGCTCTGTGTGACATGCAATTTCATCTGGATCTTGTCCAGGTAGCACAAAAGAGGCTCTTGCCCCAAACTTACTTATTTTCTGTGAATACAGAGAAGATGGCTCAGGAGATGTGACATGAAACCCACATAAAGACTTTCGATTTCTTGAAGCACCAGGTTGAAGAAGTAAGATAGCTGTCTAGGAGAGCCACAAGGGCCTATGCAAATAGCACTGTGCTTTAATCCTGCTGAAAAGTGAGTCTAGGGCAGCTTCTTCTAAAGCGGTCCTTAATGAAGGGATGTGCTGAGCATACCTTTCTGGTCATTTCACTGAAAGCTCAGTTTAAGCTGGGTGTGGAGGGTACCAGCTTGGGCTACAGAGAGATCCTGTATTACAACAATACGAAAGCCTAACATCTTACTCTCACAGCCCATCCTTGCTCCAGAGATGCACAGGACCGCACTACAAAGCCTGGATTTTTTTCTTTCATGCCCTGCTCCAGAATTTGTCTTTTAGATATTAAACTGCCTGTTTAACATATGAAAAAAGAGTGCCTTCCCTAAGAGACTGCACAGGGGCCTGGGCGATTCTCTAGCAAGCAATGTGCTCATACTGCTTGTAAGCCTTGTGTGGTTTCAACTCACTCCATCTAATTCAATTACTGTGCTACATGGTTTAATTGGAAAGTACAGGCTAATCTATTAACCTGATCTTTTTTTATTTTTTAATGGGGTGGGGGGAGAAAGAGAGAGATCATGATAGGCTATCTCTCTGTAGCCCAGACTGGCCTTAAACATAGAGATCCACCTGCCTCTGCCTCCCAAGTGATGGGATTAAAGGCATGAACCATCACCACCCTGCTGACTCCAATCATTTTAAATAATTATTTGAAAATAGCAAATAGAGATCCTTTAAACCAAAATAGAATCTGTATGGTTGAGTCTATTAAAACTTTCTACATTTATTTCTAAAGCTCCCCTAAATTAAAATATTCTGACTTACTTGGAAACAAGAGTGGTATTCCAAATGTCTGGGCTTCTCTGTGACCGTGATAGGACACACTGAGTGCTGCTTACATTTCATTTGCATTGGGGTGTGTGTGTGTGTGTGTGTGTGTGTGTGTGTGTACACTCACGTGTGCATGCACGCACACATTCTTACCTCCTCATTTCCTCTCATTTCCACCCGAGCCCAGCTCACCAGTTCACATCCAGGCTGGCCGCCGGCGAGTCCCCGCAGTCCTCCAGAGGCTGTTCCACTCCTCCACCCTGAGCCCTGTTCTTTGTTTTTTGTAACGGGGACCCAGGGATGGAAACTCAGCTCCTGGAGCTTGCGTTTGCTTTTGAAGCTATCACCACAGCCCCACGTACACCTCTCTCAAACAATGGGGGGACCTACAAAAACCACAACCCTAAACCTGAACTGTGTAAGTTTCTGATTCAGGAGCGGGATGGATACCACAACAACGCAGTAACTGGAAGGGGCTCGCAGTCTGCCCTCGGGGGCCTTCGGAGCACCCACAGTCCATCAGAACGCTGGCCAGTAGAAATGCTTCTGGCTTCTCTGGTTTTGCTGTGCCTGTCCCCACCCCCACCTCATACACTTGTAAAATGGACTTCAACAGGGTAAACTTAATTTACCCTGTAGTGACATCCCCACACACATTCTGCACATTACCAGAAATGCTTGGAAACAATCGTGGGTCTTACTTGTGGATTTTTCTTTGGGGGAGGGGGGAGGTATCTACATATATAAATCTTTTGAGCTGTGTGCAAGGCCCATATCTACACATGAAATCCATGCATGCTTAAAATAAATACTTCATTTAACGACTATCCTGTAGAAAATATAATTCATACATTTGAAAAAGAAAGGTGGGGTGGGAGGACCAAGTTTTAACTACAACCTGTCACATGAGGTAGACCTGAAACCTTCCAATCAATCTCAAATGTGTTCCAGATTTCTGTATTAGGGATAGTCAAGTCCTGTTTCTTTAGGTTTTTTTGTTTTTGTTTTTGTTTTTTTTTTGAGACAGGTGACCTTGAACACCTAAACCTCCCTTTCCACTTTCCAAGAGCAGAACTTAAGGGTGTGTGTGGTACCATAGGCACTCACTTGCTTTCCTCTCCCCAGCCGCCCAGGCATGAACCCACAGTTATTTTGCTGTAACACGAAGGCATCTAAAGCTTCTGTGGAATACTTGAATGAACATATCATTCCCAAGAATGCCAAGACCGCAGTGGACAGATAAAAGATTATCTTAACAAGCAGAATCCAGGAACTCTTGTAAAGAGTCCCACTGGCTGGCCTCAGTCTCCCTGAGCTTGCTAGCCCACTCTCTGTGCTTACCTGGGAGTCCGCAGGCCACAGTCAGCATTCCTGATACATCTTGCTCCTTCAGAGCAGTACAGCTTACAGAGCAGAGTGGCCATGCCACATTTCGTTACTAAATGTCACCTCATGTCACAACTCCTGGGTGTCTGACACACACACACACACACACACACACACACACACACACACACACACACACACTGATGGAGACCTTGTCACTAAGCTTACTTCTCTTATAGGCAGGGGCCATGGCCATACCTCACACAGCTTGCTTAGCCAATCCTAACCACCCTCCCCTGTCCTGAGATCTCTAAATTTAATGTTTGACAGCAGGCAGGCCTCTGGCTTTTCCTGCTACAAGAAAGATGGAGAGAAAAGCAGAGTTCACACTGAGCGTCTAAACCCAGAGGAGACTGGTTAACATTGTTGCGGGCTGTATTTGCAAAGGAAAGTGGCCTCGAGGTCTTGTTTGAGGCTCAGAAAATGCAGGGTCTGTGGCTACAAATTGTAGCCCAGAGACACTGAAGTTTAAGGAACAAGAGCTACTTTGTTATTGAATGGAGTCAGTCTGCCAGAGAGGACAGAATGTAGCTCTTCCCTGCTACAGTCATCCTAAAGTAAACCCAACTCCAGGCAAGGCTCTCAAGATCTCCGAAGTATGCAATGGGCTTTGGCCCAGCACTGGAGGTAAACCTCTGCTGCCCTCAGACCTCCAGGAGCTATGGGAGGACACCCACCACTGTGGATCCATGTGATGAGCCCCTGCTCCCATGATCTATGTAGAAGGGAAAGCAGAGAACAAATGTGAGCTGTTATCAAGGTCCCCGGGCACAGCTATAGGGTTAGTGATACCACCCCAAATCCTATTCTAGCCAAAAGGACTATTAGATTACTAGAATGTTCTCTAAGAACATTTTGAGCTTCCTATGGACCTGGAGTGTCCCTGCTGATTTCTGCATGTGTCTAGAGTCCACTTATCTTTCTGATAGCATCATCTTCTCAGAGTTTTGACCTGACACAAGCTGACCAGGTGGCCCCTTTTCTAGACACCCCTAGCCTTTGAAATGACAGCACTCGGGTTTCCTGTGGCAGCCTCACCCAGCAGTTCAGTGTTAGTGGAGCCTACCCTTATAGGGAACATACGCATCCCAACAGACTCTGGTCATGGACCGTCACCATTAGGCCAAGAAAAAGAGGCCGTGGGAGAGGCAGTGAGCGGCTTTCCAGCAGGACAGCAGCCATGGTGAGGGAAGGGAGGCTAGACGGAAGCTCTGTCCTCCGATGGCAGCAGCAGCGCACAGCACAGAGGATTCGTGGGGGATTCTCCTGGGCACGATGGCATTAACATAGCTTCTAGCACTGGGATTCATTTTCATTAAGCTGGAATTCATCTAAATGAGAAGAAAAAGCTAACTAACCTTCTAAAACGTGAAAGCTAACAGCCAAAAGGCACAGGAGTAGGGGATACTGCAGTTGCCAAGTGTCACCAGCTCAGCAGAGGTCTGGGGTATGTGCATCTGTGGACCTGGCTAGTCACTGGTCTTTCTTTATTAACTTTAAGGCTTAATAATTAGCCAGTACCACCATTGCAATGTGTCCTGGCATACTGGGAAGTGGGGGAGGCCTACCAAGCAGGAGAGACACTCACTAGTCAAACCCAAGTGGGTGTTTTTGATGGCAAACAGGCCACACAAGTGGGAAGTGATGCTACCTAAAGGAATTTATTCTCCCAAGAGGAGCTGGCTGCATGGTCCTACTGTGTGCTCTCGGGGTACCCAGAGTCCCCTCCTGATTATCAGGCTTTGTGCCTATAAACGTTCAAACACCACAGCTCTTTTCCTACCCCCCCCCCCCACACACACACACACACACCAGGCAGGAAGTTCTCTGCTCACTGTACCGAGGCAGGCAATGGGTAGGCACGAAAAGGTGGTGTGAATGGCTCTATGGGAGGGATGCGGGATCAGTGTGCGCAAGTGACTTCATGAGAAGGGGCATTTCAATCAGTCCCTGAGCACCATCAAGGAGGAAGTAGCTAAGCCAATGTCTCACTTAATCTCCAATATAAATCATTGACCAAAACCCAGTGCCAACATGGAAAATCACCAGGAAAGGCCAAGGTACCTTCCTAGGTCGTCAGGTGCTAGGACTGCATGTTCCTGAGCTAAAGGTCTTCAAAGGGACTGGTGGCAGTTTCCTGAGATGGCTGGTCTCTTCATCCAGGGCATAGGAGAACAGTTTATACTTAAAAGGAGAGTATAACAGAGAAGGCAGATGGATTCCCGCTCACTCAGAAGTTCAGTTCTCCCTAGAATCTCTTGAAGTGTCTGGTAATAACTCAAGTTCCAGCTTCCTGGGAGTGTCCTCAGCCCACCTCCTTGATAGCATTATCAAATGACAGCCCATAAAATACCTTCATCCTGGGGGTAAGCTTATAATCCTTCTGCATGGAATTACAGAAGAGCAGGTAAGTGTGGCTAAGGCTGTGAGCTGAGCGTGACATTCTGATTTGATTCTACATACATACAATCTGTGCTATTATAGCTCTGTAGAAGAAGGAATGATATTTTCTAACGGCTAATTCATTATGAAGCAGCGAAGATATACCAGCCACCTTCTTAACCCCCAAACACATAGCGAGCATTACCTTCTGTGCTTCAATGCACCATGCCTCACTGACAGAAACTTACGGTATGGTTCTGGGATAGCCAATCCACAGCTTCAAGACCTTCAAAGCTCTGCTGTCTCTTTAGTGGGGTGTCCCACAGTGTATCACCATCTGTCCCCGCATTTACCCTTTCCACGGCACTCTTCCCACCAACACTTAATTCACTTTACCATCCTACCGCCCTTCCTAAAGGTACTACTCACAGCTTCACTATGTCCCAAGACAGTAGGACAGTTAGCATCAACTGTCAACTTAACCAAACACCCAGGAAGAATATCTCAATGAGGGAGGGACTGTCTACACCAGGTTAGCCTGTGGCACGTGTAGGAAGGCCCACACCACAGTGAATGATACCATTTTTTATGCACAAAGTCCTGCGCTGGTTAGGAGTAGAGAGACTGAGCTGAGAAGGAAGCAAATTACTGTGCCGGTGATGTTTCACGTCCCCGCCATGGTGGACCAAAACCTGGATTTGTAAGCTTTTGTTCTCCTTAGTTATCTTTTGTTGGGGTAACAGACTGTCAATCAAGATCTACCCAGGTCCACCCCAGTGTGTTTTCTCAAAGAATCCCATCAAAAACACACATGTCGGGGTGGGGGTATGAGTGGTGAGCCAGGTGGTGGGAGATCACCTTGCAGGGACCCAAGAACTGTGAGTTCAAGACAAGCAGCTTAGTGCACAGGAGGAATGATGACCTGACTGTCACCAGGAAAGCAGACTGAGAACCAATGCCACCCTAGTCCCGATGCTCTTCTTCTCTTCCTTGTGGGCAATCTTAACACACTCCTGTCGGGGGCTTCTGAGCAAAGGTGGTCCTGACAGTCCCTTTCAACTCATTCCTTTCAGGCCCACATCTGTTTATATTGGCTTCTGTTAATGGTCTGAAAATAAGATGCACCATCATACTTGATCCCCAGCTGATGTTGTAGGATCTCATTAAAGAAATGAGTTGATCGGGAAGAAGCGGTATGGCCCATCTCTGATCCAGGTTAGTACCAGTAAGGGACAGCACGGAGCCATTCTTGCCACTGTGCTGCCCCTCCGTCCACGATGGACTGTGTTCCTCAAACCAGGAGCCACAAACACCCTTCATCCAATAAGTTGCGGCAGGCAGATATTTTACCAAAGCCATGTGAAAAGTAGCAAGGATACCCTTCCTGGGTCTAGTCTGAGGAAAACATGAAGTCCTCCCGGGAGCACTCCTGTACAGGGATCTTGTACTGCTCAAGCGAGGAGGGAGCTTCTCCACCCCACGGCTCTGCGGTCCATATCTCTGTAGCCGTCCTCCCTAAATCACTCTCGCTCTCCCTTTTGCCTGCAAGCTCCTACTCCGCCATTGCTCCCAACTGCCACATTTCTTCCAGGTGGTCCAACAGCAGCAGAGATGAACCTGGTTATTTTCTTATTCCTTTACACCCAACAGTAAGCAGTGCAGCCCTGCTGTGCCTGAATTCCCCACTTCCTACAGCAGCGACAGCTTTACAGAGTCCCCCTTGCTTAGCTCTGACCCCGTATTCAGCACCTTCCAACTGCACATGCCAAGGCATGCTTTTTTAATTAGTGACATGAGTAAGCTCCTCTCTTTTTTATGAAGAACAAAGGAAACGCTCAAGGATGGTGGAAGCTGGAGCGTATCCGCACTCTATCACCTGTACTCCAAAGTCCTTTCTGTTCGCAGATTTAGAGATGCACACTTCTGAGACCTAACACTGCCAGTGTGGCCACCGCTTGCTCCTTCCTTCTTCGTGCCCCACCCCCTTCTGCCACTGAAATAGGGACCCAGTCCAAAAAGAGAGCTAATCTCAACATTAACCCAGGAAAGCCTCGTTAATGAAAAACTTCGCTAAGAACACTCTGTCCGTTTGTTAGCTATTTGGCCTTAGAGAAGTGTGAAATCCACACATGAGAAGTGCTAAGAACCACTGGTCTTCACGGAGAGAGAGAGAGAGAGACTCTACTGACCACTGATTCATGCTCTGGGTGTATCTGCTCCCAGCGCTGAGACTATGGGCAGGCCCACCCTCTGCCTAGCTTGTTTGCTGCTTTTCTTCTTGACTCTCTCCCTCCCTTCCCCATCTCTCTCCTCTTCTCTTTAAAGACATTTTCTTTACATCTCATTGTGCAGCCCTGGCTGGCCTGAAATTTGCTATATAAACCACAGAGTCCGAGATTGAAGCAAGATGGTCTGCAGTGCTCTAGCATCAGACCAGCTAAGGTGAGAAGGAGGGGAGATGTGCTGGAGTACAGCCTGGGACACAGTGCTGGCATGCTGTCTCCCAAGGTTGCTGGCTCTGGGTCATGTGACGTGATGATACTTCCAAGCCCTGTGAGGCCAAGCTAGAGAGAAACCAGTGGCTTGGAAAATGTCCTTCCATGTTAAGACAGTGACTGATCACATTTAAATACGCCATCTCTCTAGAAGGAATTTGGGATTGGAGAGAGTCCGTTGTTTTTATTATCTATTATGTTTCTAATTACCCAGGTATCACAAATATCCTCACCACCTTGCAAAACAAAACAGAATCCTAGATATGTATACCACCTTTGGCCTTCTTACAGACAACTCACTCTCTGCACACACTCCCAGGACACACCCTTATTCCTCACTCAGCACCTGGTGGCAGCTGTTCCTTTTGGATAAAGTGACTAGCTCTCCTTCCTTCCTCCCTCTGTGGTCCACCCAAATTTGCTGAACAATAATAATGTCTAACTACCTAAGACACCCACCGTGGCCTAGAACATCTTGACTGCCAGCTCCTGACTCTGGATAGCCCAGAGCACTGCACAAGAATTGACCGGTGATATGGTATATGGATTTGTCCAATTTCCTTGACAAATTCTGGGTTTCATGAAAGCAGGGAGCATATTCTGCTTCCACAGACTACTGTCTTCTTGGCTCGCAGCACCTCAGGAGAGGCTACGGAACGGCAGTCAGACTGATGCTGGGCCCCATCTCTTCCTTTATCGCTTTTATTCTGACGAGCAGCATCTCAGAGCACAAGCTGCAGTCCACGCATGGGTTCCTGTGGCAGGGAACATGAAGGATCTCCGCACTGGCAGAAGAAGGGAAAGCCAGGGCTCCTGTCCTCAAGGCACAACAGGGTCTGGGTGGAAAGACTGTGGAAGGCTTAACTATCAGTGACAAAGGGTCACAGGTGAGATGAGCAGCCCGCCCTATTTTCTATTGGAATGAACTCAGAAAACTAAGAATCTTGTATCTTCAAAATCCATCCGCCCGCCCACCCATCCATCAGACACATGGTCTCCCCATGATGCCTAAGCTAGTGTCGAAAATTGTACATGAAATTATCTTTCAGTCTTAAGCCTGGAGCAGTTCACTAAGAGGCTTGTATTGGGGCACCTGGCTTCCCTTTTCTAAAATTCTGGTGGCCTTCATAGCTTTTAGAAGTAGCATCTGCCCCAATCCACCAGACAAAAAGGGTAAGTCAGCCTCTGAGAAAATACTTTCCAGGAAACATCTCTTCTTTACAACAGGTCAAACAGGTAAGAATCAACTCACTAACTTGAAGCCATATTCTAGGTATCCATAGTGCTTTTCTAAAGATAGAAGGACTATGCATCTGCTAGTTCACCCACTACACTCAAGAGCATGCGTCATAGCCTTATATGGCTCTAGCCTTGAATATTGCTTTGTAAAGATATCTCAAAGTGAAATTATCCAGCAAACCCTTGTGTGGATAGAAGGTTCCACAAGTCAACAACCGCTTAAGCAGTTTAAACCAACAAGCAAGATGCCTTCTATTTAAATGCTATGAGCGAATCTATTTTAAGCCTTTAAAAATCCTCCGGGCAGGTGTTTAAGCTGTGTACTGACTGCGCCTGTGGAGGCTCTGGGGTGGGGGATGGTGGGCCCCACTCTCCACGCAGGCAGCGTTTTGTTCAGACAATCTTCCTGCTGCAGGTCATGTGACAAAGGGCAAATAAACAGCATCTGGGGATTTTCAATTACAGACCTTCGCCCAGCATGCCTGCACTGTAATCTCTACCAGATGAGGCCCAGGCCTCCCTATTTTCAATAATTCACACACTGTGTACACAGAACATGACAATAAGGGCATTCATGGTGCGGCCTGATTCGCAGATCAAAGCTAGCAGAGGGCCAGGAGGGCCAGCTGTAAGCAGGCTCGGCTGCTGGATGCTTCGTGCTTTTCACAGGCTTGGAAAGGCTCTCCCCAGGACCTGGCAAGCCGGCCTCTTTCCTGAGTTGTATTGCTGAGCAAACTCTGAACGGGAATGGGGTGCCCTCGGGGACTACCAGAGAAGCAACCGATCCATGTGTGCTGGGAATGCTGGGAATGCTGCCCAATCTGAGCCGCGCAAAGAGCTAGCTGCCTGCCTCTTGGCTGGTGCAAGATCATATGTGGTGCCTACACATATGAGGTCTGAAACCATTGCTCAATTCCTGGACAGCCTAAACCAGGGACTGTGTCTTCCCATTTAACCTGCAGGCCAGGTGACAAAAAAACCTGAGGTTACAGATCCTCAGGTGTGGGAAATCAAAGACAAGACACTCTACTGTTACTAGTGAAATCTCTACAGTTAGTTAACTCAGTGGACTCGCATGTAGAGACCAGCGCATTTAGCCCTTGTGTACTGTGCCCATGCACACGCCTCGATGTCAGTTCTCTAAATACACAGGTTTCCCAAGTCCACAACATTCCAGATGCTGTAGGGAGGGACTCTAGTAGGGACAGGGCTTCCTCCTGTCAAAATTCCACGCTCATCTCTGAGGGCAGGAAACAGGAGAAAGTCATAATGGTGACTTCCTCTTTCAAACACACGCTGCTCACCAGCTGTGACTGTAAGTCCTTCCCCCCTTTCTCTCTCATTCAGAATGGTTTCCTCCTAATCACAATAATTCTGAAAGTGCTAAAACATATCAATCGTTGGCTAAGCCTCGCCTACAAAGGGGCCAGCCGGCTGGCTTTTATGGCCTTGTCCACAGCAGCTGATACTTCATTCAACGACAAATCCAATTTGGCAGTTACAAGAGGGTTAGCATCCCTGAAAAAATATTGGGGTTGATCTGGCGCTCTGAGTCGGCACATGCCCCTCCCAGACATGCTGCTTTGCCGGTGTGTCTGCTGCCATACTTGGATGTCTAGAAACAATAGTCTTGCCCCCCAATCACAATCCCTATGCTCCACAATCTGATGGTGGTAGTGGCGACAGAGGAGGAGGCAGCATCCAGGCAAGTAAGTGTCAGTGCAAAGTCAACAGTGGGGTTTACGAAAGTGAACAGTGGGTTTACGCTCAGACCCACAGTGAACAGTGGGGTTGACACTCCAGCCCACAGTGAACAGTGAGGGTGACACTCCGACCCACAAACAAAGAAAGGTAGTAGCTGTTCTACTTGTCCCAGATTCCTAACACTGGGGAAAGTGAAGTTCCCAAAGGAGTTTGCTCTTAAACTTCTGGATTTTAGGTCAGCTCTAAAAATGAGACAATGTTAAGATTTTTACCATTTGAATAAAATCTGCTTTGTAACACGGACTCAGAATTAACTGGATCTGAAATTAAACTGCTCTTTTAAACATCACACCATGGCCCATGAGGGAGAGCAAATTATGGACAGGAAGAATATTCACTTTTAAATGTTTACGTTCTTCCCTGATGACTAAGTTTAAAAAAAAAAAAGCCTACAAAGAAAATGACTTAAATAATTCAGTCATAAAAAGAATCCCCCTCCACCACCAAGATGTCATTTTTAAGCCACAAGGTAATTTATAAGGTGAGATAAAAAGGAAGTGATGTCACAGGAGCACAGGCTGGTTACTCCTTAATATTAGGCTTTGTAGTCAGTAGTTGGTTATTTACCCCAGCTACAGTTTTAATGATATGAAAAAAAGTGAACCACAGGGATATCTGGTTTAAAAACATAAAAAAAAAAAAAAAAAATTTCCGTCCCATAAAAGAGACACAGGCAATTGTGGCTGGAAGTTATCAGTGATGGAATATCCCATACACGGGAGTTTTCATTTCACGTAGTTTTAAAGAGGTTATTCTTCCCTGTGTGCTTTAGAAAGTACAAACTGAAACAACAAATCACACCCCTAGAGGCTGCAGACAAATACACCATTAGATTAATATTTTGTCAATGTCACTTGTCCAACAAAAACCGGCAGCATTTCTCATTTACTTGAAGACTGGTTTAATTAAAATTCAAAAAACTTCGACAAACCTATATTGGATTTCATTGGCTGCATGGTAATTACTCACTTTGCAGCTGGCTATAAACAGTATTTTATTACATCCACAAAAATGAATGAAAACGCTAACGGGACAACAGAGAGCAAGCCCCGCCTCTTCCACTTGAAATGAGGAGCTACTTCCTATTATTGTGACCTAAGAAAATGAGTTCCTTTTCCCAGTGCACAGGGAGGATGGACATGCCTGCAGGGCCCTGACTCACACCAGGGCTCAGCTCTACAAGAGCAGATCTGGCAGAGCCTGAAGAGCGAATCCCCCACCCCACCCCCTCTACCAACAGAAAGAGTCTGGCTTGGCTCAAGCCCAAAACTGAGACAATGGAGGCTGCCAGGCATGATGGATGACTTAGAAGACTTAAAACCACCATTTGCATTCTCCCAGATAAACAATTAGCTGGGGAGGGGGGGCAACGAGGGAGTGGGACTGTGGGGGATGGGCATCCAGGGGGCTGAAAGCAACCTGCAAGTATCTCTCATCTGCCTGGATGAAAAGTGGTTTACTTTAAAAAGAGCTAAAGCATTATCTGAAGGCGTCTAGCTGGAATGAGAAGAAACAAAGGGTTAGGGAAAGTTTAGAACAGTTCAAGACGGGAAAGGTTTACAGGGTAAACAACCCTCCAGCATCAGGTGTTCCAATCATAATGTGCACGGTGCCCCACTCCTTCATCCTTTGTTTTCAACCCACATAATTATAATAGGCAGCACAGTAACTTTTTAAGTCATTTATGGAACAGGCAGGCGGGAATACAGGTGATTTAAGCATGAGGGAAAGGAAACTGACTATAGACACTCTTGCAGCCTGAAACTGGTGGCTCTGAAGCAGCACACAATTTCTTGAGCTCGTGAAGAGCTTGGGTGGGGGTAAGAGATGCCTGACAGAGCACAGAGAAATGTCTTAAAAGTCAACCTCAATTTCTCTGGAAAGATTTACAAGCCTGAACAAGAGTGCCTCCGGAAGTCCACCAATTCTCCATTAAAGCAGGAGGAGGCTGTGTGGTTTCCATGGTAACCGAGACTCTTACTCGCCAGAAAGCTGGTGCATACTGCCAAAAGTTTCTCCTCAAATCTCAACTTCCTGTTTGCAGGTGCTAACAAAAACAGACAGATTTTTAAGTACCAGCAAACAGTGCAGTGACCCTCCCCCCCAAAAGGGGGATTCTAAATCTTGGGTTTTGGCAAAAGTAGCCTGGCAGGTTCACAAGGCTTTGCAGCTAGAGACCTTGCTGGGGAGGCTCTGAGAACGATCTGTAAGGAGTTAGGGGCCTCCTGAGAATACTCAATGAGTTAAATGCATTTGCTGTAATATTATAATGTGTTATGACAAGCTATATATGAACATAATAGGCTCTTGTGATTAACACTACTCTGGTTTTTCTTTCTGGGTGTTATAGGGAAGGTTTGAGGGGCGCAACAGCCTGATCTACCAGAACTCCAAGACTAAAGAAATCCGAACACATTGTGCTCACTCTCTGCCTCGCCCTTCCCTCCAGTGTGTGTGTGTGTGTGTGTGTGTGTGTGTGTGTGTGTGTGTGTGTAGGGATGGGGGGGATTGGGTATCTTCTTCAACCTCATTTTTTGATATAGATTCTCTCACTGAGCCGGGGGCACACATATTCAGCTCCAAGAATCCCCCTGCCTCTGCTTTGCCAGCATTAGGATTGTAAGCAAGGGTGGTTGGCGGCTGAGCCCGGGTTTTATATGGGTGCTCAAAATCCAAACTCAGTTAGTTACCCATGGACACACAGCAGTTACTTTCCAGCCTGCGCCTCTCTCTGCCAAGCCCTGACTATAGTCCTTTAACATCTATAATCCTGACATCTGTAGTTCTTCATGACATACCTTAAAATACACTTCTCCTTGTGAACAGAGAACTACAGGAAAGTACAGACTAGACGCCTCCCATCAACAGTGTTAGCCTGTGGCAAAGCTGCTAACCTTTTTAGTCTTTGGTTTCTTCAGGGTCTGTGACTTCTGACTACTCTGACATACTCTCCTCCCAGATACATGTAGAAAGCACCAGAAAGCAGTCCCTGTTTTATTAGGGATCCTCAATTAGTAGCCCTCTCCTTTTCTTCTGAATACTGTGTTTCAACAGTGCAAACCAACGCAAGTACATCTCCATGCCAGCAGCCCAGAGGGCTTGCGGAAGGAGGCTCCTAACATCTGATATCATTTAAAAACAAACTATAAAAACAGCACAGAAACCAACGCCCCACACACACCCCAGCTTCTCTTGGGGGAATGAAAGGCTCTGGAGGACACGGAGTCTGTGGGAACACACTACTTACTCAAGAATCCTCTTGCCTTCACAAGCACAGTGCTGCAGCAAGTACTAGCAGCCACTGAGACAGGAGGACGGGCCTTCCGTTCTGCAACCACCCGAGTCCCATTCCTGTATGTCATGGTGCACAGCAAATGTAAGTGAGAGAAAGGCACAGCACAATGGCTAATTTTTTAAATCTCTGAGTAACCTAGTTTTATAAGTCCCTCTCTGTAACCACAGGATAGGGTGTGCCCCAACAGACACCCTCACGCATAGCAGGGTCTCAAGCTAAAAGGTTCTATCAGACAACAAGTGGCTACGGTCAATAACACAAGGAGGAAAGTGTTCCAATTCAATTTTCAGACATGTCTGTCTCTGGACAATCCACCTTAAGGACAAGAAGTGTCTCCTATGCACACCCCCAACCCCTGTGAAAACAGCAAAGGTACCAGCAAAAGGATATTGTGCTGTTAACTATCTGTCAGAATTCTGAGCGTCACTGTACGTAGATTGTATTCTACTCCACGCAAGGGGTCATGTACAGGGGCACCACCATTTCTAACAGAGTCAGTGCCTCAATTCATAAGTGCCTTCAATTTCACACAGTGCCTGTGCCAGGCAGTGGGGGAGCACGCCTTTAATCCCAGCACTTAGGAGGCAGAGGCAGAGGCAGAGGCAGTTGGATTTCTGAGTTCGAGGACAGCCTAGTCTACACAGTGAGTTCCAGGACAGACAGGGTTACACAGAGAAACCCTGTCTTGAAAAACCAAAACCAAAACAAAAACAAACAAACAAACAAACAAAAAATCATAATGTGCATAAAGCCAACCTCTAGACACTGAATTAACAATGCTTTTCATTGCGCTGATAAAGCAACTTAAGTAATGAAGGGTTTGTTTGGACCTGCAATTAAAGAGTATAGTCTACCAGTGCAGGAAAGGAATGTCAACCAGCTGTCCATACAGCTAATGTGGCCAGGAAGCACGGGGCTCCAACCCACGGAATAGAGCCATTCACATGTCCCGAGTCTACCTACTACAAATGACTGGATCTGGAAATTCCAGATGTGTCCAGATTTGATTCATCTTGTCAAGCTGACAACCAATATTAACCATTTTAGATGGACACTTCATTCATGGAGACAAACATGTGGGAGTTAAGTGGGAACCATTACCACAATTACCCCAGTTTAGGAATAGGAAAAGAGTAAATCCTTTCTCTGCGATAATGAGATCTTTACATGAGATCTTTACAAGAACACAACTGAGTGCTTGTTTAGTGTCACACATTAGATGGGTCCTGGATTCCCTGAGTATCTCAGTACGATGCTTTTACCAGATAGTAGATGAACTTTGAAAAAATCACACAGGAGGTCAGACTCCATCCTGTGAATGGGGTCACAGGCACAGATGCTGTCAAGAAAGGAATGCCCAAACATCCGGAAGATGGAGAAGTAAGGTTGGGGGACTGAACTACTTTGCACCTACTGAGACTGACTCAGTGTAGGTACAAAGAAAGGATATCAGCAAGGCATTGTGGTGTAAGCCTTTAATCTTTGCATTTGGGAAGCTGAAGCAGGAGGACAGCTGTTGAGTTCAAAGCTAGCAGGGGCTACATAGTGAGTTCTAGGCCACTTTGGTTATAAAATAAGACCCCAAGATAAGACAGAACAAAACAAAAAAGAATGAAGAAAAGGAAGGTTAAAGAAGGGAGGAAAGATGGAGGTATCCTGGGAGACTGGTATTTTCAGTTCCACAATTCTTGGAAACAGAATACTGCCGGAGAAGGAAGCGAGACCAGTGGTGGAGGCAGTGAGTTGCATCTTGAGTAGGTGGACTTGAGAGAGAAGAGAAGCCATCCATGTGGAGCTCTCAGGAAGCAGCTGGCTGTGCAGAGGGCAGAATCCAGCAGAGCAGACTCCCAGGTTACATGGCTGAGATTAAGAGGTAAGCCTAGCAGAGCGGAGACGGAAACAGGAAGAAAGGAGGAAAGAGACTTGAAAACAGGCAATGGCAGCTCAGGGGACGGAGAAAGGAATATCTGAGTGACAGCCTCTAGGGTCCAACACTCGGGCAGACACAGCACGAGCCACCGTGAGGCCGCTATGGCTCATGCTGCGTGACCCCACCACAGTGCTAACATAAGATGTTCTCGGTCTCACTACAAGTGGATGTGAAGTCCAGGGGAAGTGGCCAAGTGGTGGTGTGCAGGCAGAGACACCCCAAACACAGAGGGTGGTCACTCCCGTGTCCAGTAGCTGCTGAGTTACTTACACAAGATTTTTAGGGAAAAAGAAATCAACATATTCTGTGATAATCACTAGCCTATATAGAATTGACAATAAAAATAGCAGTACAAGTATTTTAGCATTTGAAAATTGCACGACGTAAATTTTAGCCAATATGTAGTGTTTAGGGTGTGTGTGTGTGTGTGTGTGTGTGTGTGTGTGTGTGTGTGATATGCCACGCATACTCACTGTTATAAAATGTCAGCACCACAACTACCTAGAGCCAATGCATTTCAGGCTCTGGAAGTTTAAGGCGGGTTTCCTCATCAGCAAATAATGTCTCCTTGAGCATCCACAAATCACTCCCCACTTTCCTGGGAGTTGCTCAAAGTGAGCCAGGCAACACCCACCATCAGCCTGGCACCCAGCATGGCTGCCTCTTAGCCTCCACCTTTGCCGTCCGTCAGCTTTCAGTAAGTCTTGCCTTAGGGCCATCCTCACCTCTTACTCAACACTGGAGCCCCTAACACACACCACACTGCACCACAAACACACTACAGACCTCCATTCCCCTGTTAAGAGCCAGCTGATATAAAGCCTCCACTATGTGCTGCTAGGAATCCTACTTTCAAAGCCTCAGTTGCTCTTGGTGTCAAAGATACTTGTCGACCCATCTGCTTACACAGCAAGTGTGTTGTTTTCTATAACGTCTGTATCTCCAAGGTCCCAGGACACTACTTAGCAGAGAGCACACGACCAATAACTTCCCTGAACTAACAAGGCAGAAACAGGAAGCATAGGCAGTACTTTCGTAAGTTTAAGATTCTTCCAAAGTAACCTGGAATGAAGCTACTATTTTCAAAAACAGCTTATTTAGGTAGGAATTTCCCCACCTCTGTGAAGGGCAAAGTTCAGATGATTTTGTTGTTTGTTTGTTTTGTTTGTTTGTTTTTAACAAATTGCCTCTGTGGTGACATGTTTTCTGTCAAATGAAATTTATCTGGCTATTTCCCAAATTTGAGCCACACACGTTCTTTCTGCTGAGAAATGCTGTAACTGCATGTGTGGCTCTCATCCCTCCAAGTATCTTAATTACAAACATTATCACTAAAAAGCAAACATGGAAATAAGAGTATCTGTAACTGCCTGCCTGGGCTGGGAGGGACTCTGGACATAGAATGACTGACTCCAGAAGACAGCTGAGGTCCAAGGACCATGCCAGTGTCACAAGGAAGAAAATTAAAGTGAAGAGACACCAAGAGACACAGATCCCTTTATAGTCAGCGAGACCTGAAGCAAAACAGCCTCTGGAAAAGCCATGCAGACATGCCAAAACCTTCACCTTGGGCTTCAGCCTGCACAACTAGGTGCCTGTCTGTGGGTCTCACTAGGCTGGCCTTGAACTTGCGATGCAGCTAGGATGCCCTTGAACTCAACACTGTCACTCCATGACAATCTGGCTTCTATATTAGCATGGCACTGCCTTCCCCTGAAACATTCAGGAGCATGTCATCACTTAGTGACATTTGGAACACTGTGCTGTTCTTAGGTCATCAACAGTATGGCAGCCCCACTGGAATACTCCAAGATATCTATAGCTTCTTCACAGATTCAAACCTCAGTGATGCAGACCCCCAAATGCCCTGCCTGACACAGCCCACTCCACACTTATGGGAGCCAGAGAAAAGGGTTTTTAAATAGCCCTGGAGTATCTGTAGTGGTTAAGAACTTAAAGCACTGACTGCTCTTCCAGAGCAGTTCTCATGCCTGTTACACAGGTATGAGAATGTGAATTTGGATCCCTAGCACCCATGTATGTGCCATGTTGGTCTGCTGTAATCCCAGAACTTTGGAGGCAGAAACTATTTAAAATTAATTTATAAAATGAAAATTGACCAATTAATTAGTCTAGAAAGTTGTCTAGCTAGATTCACGGATTGTGTGTGGTCTGAGGGCCCCAGTGCCAACCTCTGGTTTTCATACCTCTGCCCATATTCATGTAGGCATGCATACTTACTCAGACTCACACCACCCACATGTAAAGCACACATACTCAGACACAGGACAGGTGTGTAAGCACACATACACAGACATACAACACACATGTAAAGTACACCTACTCACACATGCCACATGTGTAACCACAGACGCATGCCACACATGTGTGCTCCACACGTGTAAATATATATACTCCTCAGACACATGCCACAGATGTGTAAAAGCAAAAGAGTATAAGATCATTCTCAGATACTGAATGAGTTTGACATTAGCCTAGGCTATACAAAAACATCTCAAAAGGGCAAAAAAATTAGCTGTTCTCATTATACTATAGTGCTGTGTGTTAAGTTTTTTTCTTTTTCAAAAAATTATTATTATATATGTGTGTGTGTATGTACACACACACACACACACACACACATATGAATGATGAGTATGGTGTAGCTGTCTTCAGACACACCAGAAGAGGGCATCAGATCCCGTTACATATGGTTGTGAGCCATCATGTGGTTGCTGGGGATTGAACTCAGGACCTTTGCTCGCTCAGGCCAAAAGATTTATTTATTATTATATGTAAGTACATTGGAGCTGTCTTCAGGCACACCAGAAGAGGGTATCAGATCTCATCATGGATGGTTGTGAGCCACCATGTGGTTGCTGGGAATTGAACTCAGGACCTTCGGAAGAGGAGTCAGTGCTCTTAACCGCTGAGCCTTCTCTCCAGCCCAACCTTAAACTTTTGATGCCCTGTTTTCCAAAGGCCTGGACTGCAAGCATGCAAGATCAATGGATGGGAAGGCCGAGGAAAGAATGAGAAGGGAAATAATCCCCTTGGTTCCTTGTACCCCAAGCACATTTAAAAACCGGCTAGTGGTGTGCACTCCTGAGCATTATAAATAGTTCATTTCCAGATGATTGACAGCGACTGGAGGTAAGTTAATTAAGCTGTTTGCCTTTGCACTGGGGTGTATGTAGCTGCTTGGCTAGCGGGGAAAGAGTCACTACGGGATGTTCAGCATTAATTAACTTGTGCTTAATTGCTGAACATTTAAAAAAAAGGCTAAAGATGCTGAGTTAGCTGGACTAAAGGAAACTGCGTTTCAAATACAATGCCTTCAAAAGTTAACTTTGCAAAGGAAAATTAGATCTGGGTTTTTTGGTTTTAGAGATCTATTTTTATTATTTGTAACTGAGTGCTCATATGAGTGTGTAAATGCAGGTGCTTGGAGTCAGACAGAAGAGTTAGATCCCTGTGCTGGAGTCACAGGCAATGCTGATTCACCCAATGCATCTGGGAACCTGAACTCAGTGCTTGCTCTTAACCACTGAGCCATCTCTATATCCCCAAGAAACAGATTGAGTTGTGACTCTCCATGTCCAAGATGTGGTAAAGGATTGTCAGACCATTGTCCAGGCAGGGAAGCTGCCAGGGGACGGCTAGAGTAAACACGGGACAGTCTCCAGCTGGGGTGACAACTCAGCAAAGAAGACCTAAGAACAAGCCCTGGAGTCATGTAAAAGCCAATGCGGCGGGGCACACTTATGACGTCAGCACTGCAGAGGCAGGCAAGTAGACTTGACTAGCAGCCGAGTCACATCATCTTCTTGAGTTTGTAAGTGCAAGGCCAAGCCATGAAAGCAAAGCAGGCCTTCTCCAAGCACTGCAAGAGGCGGGAAGCTCCGACTCTCCTGACCCAACAACAGAAGGCAATCATTTCCTTCTGACTACCTTGTGGGCCAAATGTCCTAAGTGCCTGCTGGAGTCCAAAGGCCCTCTCTGGACTTGGACCTGTTCTGCCATCCTGTACCCCGAGGAGCCCAGTTTAGGATGAAGGGTTAGCATTCTGGCTAAACTCCATCACACTACAATAGAAAACCCAAAACACATTTAGAGGACTATGGGGGTTTTGTTACTTTCTTTGGTTTCTCGTTGGGCTACTACACACCTGTTCATCTCACCATTTATAATTTCACTGAGAAACAAATGGAAATTCTTTTTTTTTAAAGATCTATTTAATGTATATGAGTATACCATTGCTCTCTCAGACACACCAGAAGAGGGCATCAGACGCCATTACAGATGGTTGTGAACTACCATGTGGTTGCTGGGAATTGAACTCTGGACCTCTGGAAGAGCAGTCGGTGCTCTTAACCTGTTGAGCCTTCTCAACAGCCCCACAAATGAAAACACCCCAAGGAATAAAGTCTAATCTAACACTACTGCTGTTGCTAGATCTTTTTTGCAACAATGCCCTTCAGGCCACACAGAGGGGCCCATGGTTTCCAGTAGGAAAAGTGAGGTTTGGAAGGTCAGGGCAGATGCCAGAGGCCAGAGGGCAGAGGGCAGAGGGCAGAGGCAGGAAGATCTCTATGCAGTCCAGGACACTACTGAATTCCAGGAGAGGCAAAGCCACATACTGGAGACCCTGTTTCAAACAAACAAACAAACAAACAAACAAACAATCAAACAACCAGAAGAGCGGGGCTGGAGAGATGGCTCAGTGGTTAAGAGCACTGATTGCTCTTCCAAAAAGGTCCTGAGTTCAAATCCCAGCAACCACATGGTGGCTCACAACCATCTGTAATGAGATCAAACGCCCTCTTCTGGTGTGTGTGAAGATAGCTACAGTGTACTTACATATACTAATAAATAAATCTTTAAAAAAAAAAAAAAAAAAAAAAAAAAAACCAGAAGAGCAGGTCCTCACATTCAGGGCAGCTGTTGGCTCCTGAATAAGAAAAGCTTGCTTTCTGAGACATATGACTAGAGGTAGGATTGATTTAAAGAGGCGGGGATGCAGCTACATGCATGAAGGCCTGGGCTCCATCCCCAGGACCACACAGAACAGACACAGCAGCACACGCCTGTGGTCCCAGCACTCAGGAAGGGGAGGCAGGAGGACCAGGAAGGAGGTTCATGGTTCTCATCAGCTAATGAGATGGGTAAAGGTAGCCAAGCCTGACAGCCTGAGTTCAGTCCCTAGGACCCACAAAATTGAAATGGAAAACAAAACAAAACCCTCCCACAAGTCATCCTCTAACTGCCATACACCTACTGTGGCGCTCACCCGAGTGTGCGCATACAAAGTTAAGTACAATTTAATTAAAAAAATTAATTTCGATACAAAGAAGAAGGTTATGTTAATCAGTGCCAAGAATCACTTGTGGAAAATCTGCCATGTACCCTGAGGCACTCAACACACATCTCACCAGCTCTTCACTGGTGTTTAACATTCCCAGGCACAGGGCATCACATTCCACCTGACAGGCAGGGAAGCAGAGCCTGAGACCCTCGTTCCCCCACAGCACAGAGGGGCCACTGGAGCTAGCCTGGTCTATCGGATCCAACCACCCATGCTGAGTCCCAGGTGCCCAAAGTTACCTGTCTCCTCCAGGCAACACCCACAGCACACAACACAAAGTTAGGGTGAACAGTCGAAGCTTACCAATCACCAGGGAACAAAATTAGCTCTGACTTACACCTCACCCCGTCCTCTCCTCTGCATGGAGACACCGACTTGTCTCCCATACCTCAAATGGTTTTACTCCACACTGTAATAATGTCCCAGGGCTGGTGGCCAACCATTCACTCACAGGCTTTCACAATATCTAATCTGATCCAAGCTGTCCTTCTTGGACCCAAACTTCAAATTCTCATTCCTCAAAAGGTAACTATTGCAACTCAATTGAAAAACAAAAAAACCCAAACATTTATTAAGCCCTTACATAATTACATGTGTCATCTCCTCAAACACAGCCCTTGCCCAAAGCAAGTTCAATGTACTCTCTGAAGCAAGTACCCAACCTGTAAACACAAAGAAGGACCTAATTTGGGTTAGAAAATGCCGTGGAGGCACCTTAGGAACTTTGAAAATCAAAGAATCAAGAATGGCTATCAAGACAAAGAACGTGCCAAGTAAAAGAACCAGGATAAATTAAAATCACCATGTGTGATTGTACAGTAAATATGTATGATTAAGGAGGGGAGGGGAGGGGCAGCAGGGACAAACCGCACAAAACCGTGTTTAATTTTATTTTATATTTGTGTGTGTATATGTACTGGTGTGTACAGGTGACTGCCAGTGCCAGAAGAGGGCGCTAGAGTACCAGATCCCCCAGAGCTGAAGTAACTGGTGACTGCCAACATGGGTGCCAGGAACCAAGCAGTCTTGACTGCTGAGCCATCTCTCTCCAGCCCCACTGTGACATAATTTTACACAGGAAAAAAAATCTCTATCATGGTGGGCCACAGTGCTTCTAGGGGTCCCTAGAAGCACAGTGACAGGAGACAACCATGTTTCAGGAAGCTGATAGAACATTCTGGTTATCTTCCACATCAAGAGACTTGACGATAAATTCCACATGTTCAGATTTTACAGGCCTGGATGTCAAGTTCCTAAGGACAAATTTCACAAACAGCTGCCTGAGGATCTCCTCTGTGTCACCCTGACTCAGATACAGGGGCTTCCAGTCCTGTATAGATCAGACCCTAGTACACCTGAGGACCAGGGAGAAGGAAGACCAGGCTATACTCTGTTGCATCTCTGCAGGCTGGAACGCAATGTTCATAATTAAGGCTATCTGAATTCCCCCCGGATCTTTTTCTTTTTCTTTTCTTCAACTCATTGATAAAGTCCTGATTAAAAATACAGACATTTTGTCATCCTTACTACATTAACCTCATCTCCAAACTCTCCTGGCTGGATGAGAGCTAACGCTGCTGCCTCTGTCTGGTCAATTATTGCATGGACACGAGGGACCAATTAATGCCATCCATAAAGGCCTGAATCACCCTGTCAATTAACGAGAGCTAACTATGTCATCAGATACATTACTGGTGAGCAAGTCTATTTGGTTGCAGTGTGTCTTGGAGGAGAGCACTATCAAATGAATCACAATTGACTTGGACAACTGCTAGCATAATTTCGAAAGATGAAAAGACAGATGTGGTAGTTATTAGTGGTCCCCTGAGGAATTACGGCCAAGCAATTGCGATGTGCGAAGGCTGCACTAGCAGGTGCCTGCAGTAGGAACCAGGCGGAGGGTTAAATCAATATTTTCAATTTCTTAGGATCAATCTGGTGTTTGAACGAGATGGAAACTTGTTAGCAATTGGCAGGATGTGTAAATGAAAAGTCAAACTTCTTATTATTTGTTAAAAGGGAACAAGTGTACTGCCTCATGCCCTTGGCACAAGCTAACGCTTTCATGATCCAGTAGCCAGGGCATTTGCTGGGAATCAAGCAGTTCTTACATTTTAATAGAGTACAAAAGGTTAGCTTCGTAAAGGTTGAACATTTGAGATCTTTACAAAATGATTGAAGTGTCAATGGGAAAGTTTTGAGCTGTGACAACAGTATAGTTATTAATGATTAGTGCAAAACGCAGAAGGAAATGTCAGCCCAGCTAGCGAGAGGGGAGAAGCGGTCTCACCAACAGTGTGGAGATTCAGCAGAGCCCAGGGACACCACTGCTTATTCTATCTCTAGACTCAGGCTTTCCCTGAGGGTGACTTACCAAAAACTTTGTCCTTTCTCACCAGTCTTCTATAACTCTTGTGAACATCTTTTATTCTTGATTTTTTTAAAAATTATATTGGTTGTGTCCAGAGTGAGAGAGACAGAGACAAACAAGAGAGAGGGAGTGTATGTGTATGTGTGGAAGAGGCAGAGAGAGGGAGAGGGGAGAGAGAGACAGAGACAGAGACAGAGGGGGAGCCTGCCTTATGTCATCAGGTTTGGCCTCACAAGGACCTACCTACTGCTTCTTCCCTCTGAAAATCTTACCTAAACCACCACCTGACAATGTGTCTTCTCATGTTTTGTTTGCTTGCATTGAATTCAGGGATAGACAATCCTTTGAAGGACACAGAGGCATTAATAAGGTGCAGAACATTTAAAGAAAGTTTGGAATAAAGAAACAAAAATTTGCAACCTAATACATCTTTGTGAGCCAAAGTGGAATGGCTAAAGATAGAGCCAGTGTGCTTGGTGGAAGACAGTAAGTAAGAACTCCTCCTTGGACCTGCCACTCCCATCCCGCTGTGCTGCAGCAGATCCTCACACCTGTAGATCACAGGGAAGCTCCCGCCTGGCATATCGATTTAAAGGTGCAAAGGTCTCTACCTTACATTCTATCAAATTACCTATTTCAAAGTAAAGTATGTAAAGTGTATGCAAGGTCAAGTATTAATAAGGAAATTTAGACTATCAGGACTTTCCTAGAGAGGGATAGCCCTCTACAAACCCTAGAAACAAACTAATCCAAACAAGAATTTCTTGACTATAAGGGAGCAAGATCTCAGAGACAGGAGGATAATGAGGTAAAGCATCCGCCCAGAGGGTGAGAGGGGGATATGCACCAATTAACAGTAAACAAAGCAGATGTCAGATCAGAGGCAGCACTGGGGGAATTCAGGAAGGAGAAAGCTTTCAGCTGGGCAGCGCAAGGAAGGGCAAGGTCCCCACAGGAAGAACTCACAGAAGATATCAGAGATGAGCTGGGTGAGAGCTAGGTGAGCTGCAGACAGGGCTGAGAACAGTGAGGGAAAGGGGTAAAAGGCCAAGGCAGGCCCAAGGCCCTGGGGTCCATTCCTAACACTGCACACACTGGGCACTGGATGTCCTAATACATCCCTGTCATCCCACCGCTTAATACATGGATTATGGATCAAGAGAAACAATCCTCAGCTACATTGCAAGTTCAAGGCAGGTCTGGGCCACATAAGGAAAAAGAGGGAGAGAGGCAGAGAGAGAGTACATTTGAGTCAGAGAAAGACCAACCAGCATGGGAGAGAAAGGAAGCCAACCTCCTGTCACAGCCCTGCGCCCTGGAACTGCCACAAGGACCTGGCAAAGCTGGAGCTCAGCCAATAGAACGGGAAGAGGAGAGACCCAGTGGGCGTGTGGGAGTTGTGCTGCACACGTGCTGCCCAGGCCAGCTAGGTGGGCTTCTCTCGAACTGGCCACAACAGCTCTATCTGTGTGCCAGCACTGATGTTTATTATGTTTCATTTCAAAGAACACAATGCAGTCTGATTTTATTAAATCACAAAAGCAGGAGGTATCTAACATAAAGGGTTTAGTCAGTGATGAGAGACCAGCACTGTCCCCTGGGCACTCCCTGATCTCTGAGGATGAGGAGAGACCAACCAAGGCCCAGCCTTGAGTCCTTGCAAAACCCAGAATTTAGGGCTGTATTATCAACACTGCAGGCCAGGAGCAGAACACCCAGTAGGGCAGCCAAGACCATCAGGGAGAAGCTGCCTTACTTCCTGCAAGGATAAATACAACAAAAACCGAGAAATAAAAAGCTGAGCAGCCAACCTGTCCATGATTTCAGAAATTAAAAGAATACCAGGGGACAGAAACAACATACTAAAATCCACTAAACCGCAGGGCCATGGTGGCCCACCCATACCTTTAATCCCAGCACTTGGTGGGGGGTGGGGTGGGGTGGCAAGCAGATCTCTGAGTTAGAGGCCAGCCTGATCTACAGAGCAAATTTCAGGCCAGCCAGAGCTACATAGAGAAACCCTGTCTTGAAAAACAAATAAAAAAACCAGAATCCACTAAAGATGTTAATGAAATAAGCAGCAGAATTTTCAGGGAAATGTCGAGTGATCCAAGGCCCCTCAAACACATGGAGGTCTTCCCACCTGCAGGTTACACTGTCAACCCACTGCTGCTCCTGCCAATGCGCTTGTCCTCTGCGTTCAGTTAGCTCATCTCTCTCACCCTCAGCCAGGACACTCACTGGAACTCTGTTCAACCTCCAAGGATAATATTCTAAAAGTACAGGGGCTTTTGCACATCCTTTCTCCAATGGCTCCCTAGACTCCACGTTCCTGGGCCTAGCCCTCTTCAGTGCTCAATCTCAAGATTCAATTCCACAAACCCATCTCAGCAAACCTTTCCCTCATCCAAACTGTCGATTTTAAAGCCCTTGGATGTCACACTGAACAGTTCAGAGAACTGGAAATGCTCTCTGTAGTCTGATAACAACATATGTTCCCATCTTGGAATTGTGTAAGAACAAGAGAGGTACAGACTCCATCCAGGGTAGGGTAGTATTGGAATACGCTGACTCCAATGTTTTGTACACTGTGAATCCTGTCTATCAAGGGGTAGAAGGGGGTTGCAGACCTCATGTTCATACTTCATCATTTCTCATGCAATAACAGAGCTCAGTGAACACAAGGATAAAGGAACAATCTAGATGGGCATCAGGAACATTACCAATTCCTATTCAAAACCAGCAAAAATAAGAACAAAATTCTCAGCACAAAGGCACTGGAATGAGCAATGCCTTATGCTCCAGTCACAGTTGGCATTAATGACTCAGAAGAATTCTGTATCATTGCCTCCAACCTTCCTTCCAGGTCTAGGGCAGGCCCCAGTGAGCTGGGTAAGAGTCTCACTCAGTGAGAGAAACTCCAGGAGAACTTACAAGGGAGTAGGAAGGAGATGCTTCTGGGCTGGGTACCGTGAGAAACTGTGGGAAGTCAAAGGTATAGCCAAGACTATCATGTAGACACTTGGGGTATTCTGGATCAAAAGAGACCAGGGTGAAATGTGCGCTTTGCTTCAGTTTGGGAGAGCAGCCCTGCCACGGTACATTCAAACGCACCTGCACCATGACACACTCACCAGCATTAACAAAGTGAAGGCACTAAGGGATCAGTGGGAGCTGGGCAGTGTGTGGGCATGGTGGCGCGCACCTGCAGTCTCAACACTTGGGAGGTAAAGATGGGAGGAGCAGGAGGGAGCTCATGGTTGGTATCAGCTTCCTGAGCTACACCAGACTGTGTCAAAACAAACAAAAAACAGGAAAGGGAAAAGGGGGAAACGGAATTCTTCTTTCCAATATTTAAACAGCGATACAAACTTTTACAGTGATGCTGTGTACATCCCATAATGATATCATCTGTAGAACTGGTACCTAATACAAAACAGAATTCAAGTAGCTCATTCTATTCCAACTTGTTCCCAAGAGTTTGAGGCAGGTCCCCAAAACTCAAGATGAAGAGAAAAGGCAAGAACCCTACCGAAGAGAAGATAGGTGTGGGGTGAACAGGAAAAATGAAAGCCAAGAAGAAGAAAGTTGTCTGGGATGACACCGATAAGGAGAAAAAACAAGGTGAGACCCATTCACTTAGTCAGTCAGTCAGGCTCAGTCAGTCTCTCTCTCTCTCTCTCTCTCTCTCTCTCTCTCTCTCTCTCTCTCTCTCTCTCTCTCTCGTGTGTGTGTGTGTGTGTGTGTGTGTGTGTGTGTGTGTGTGTGTGTGTTGCAAGCACACATGCTTGCATGTATATGGAGACCCAAATGCCATCTATCCTCCTTGATCATTCTCCATTCTGTGGAGTTCTAAGGTGAGCCTGGTCTACAAATGGAGCTCCGGGCCAGCCAGGATAATATATGTGAGGTTCTGTCTTTAATGGGGCCTGGGCTGGGGCTTGGAGGAAGGGCACTACTTGAGCCAACTTCTTATCCTTCACTTCAAATCTTTAATAATGTTTCTTTTAAAACACACATACAAACACAATTCCAAATACACCTCTTATTTTCATCGTTGTTGCTGTTGTTTAACTGTGTTAGGCATTGCAACTCATAAAAAAAAGGAAAACTGTGCCTTTAAGAAATTCAGCTCATAAACACCAGGCTTTGGAAACCAGGGTTCAGCAAAGAGGAGCCAATAAAAACCCTGTAACTTGAAACCAACCCACACAGCATAGGAAGAAAGGAGCCCAGCAGCGCCCAGTTTGCAGGACAAGAAGCTAATTGACCAGAATGTCTGCTGCATAAGCTATAAAGTAAGTACATAAAGAACAATATGAACATACAGTTAAACAAAAAGGCCCAACTGTCCAACACCACACTGCGCACAAAACAAGCGGGATGATTGTTTGAGGAGCCGCTGGAGGAAGGAGGGATAATTAGCGCTCTTGTGAATCAAGTGGCTGCCAGGAAAAGGTCTCTATCCTGTGGAGTGGCCCTGGCGCAATGGCACCTTTTGCCCTCCAGAGTCAAGCCGGGAGGTTAGGGGGATGGTTCAGGCAGAAAGAAGAACCCTAGTTCAGATCCACTGCACCTAACCCTGCTGTGGGAGTGAGGACTAGATCCCTGCGCTGAGACACAGGACACCTAGACTCCCTGGCCAGCCACTCTAACTGAAATGGTGGACTCCAGGCCCTATGAGACACCCTTGTCTCAGAAAACAGTGTCAGAGAGCCACTGAGGAAGACACCCCACATGGACCTTGGGTGTCTACACAGGCACACAGGCAGGAGACACATACACAGAGCCAAGGTTGGGTTTTTAAGGACCTTCTATTGACAACCATGAAGGAGGTAAACACATTCTTCAGTCAAACGAGCCTCACACTCTACTGTGGCCACCTTTCCTTCTGGAATACAAACTTCTCTTCAGGTTACACCAGCTGCCACTTTCCGTGACCAGGAAGGGTCATTTTCTCTCATGAATCGCCTCACTAGCTAGAGATATAACAGTGGGGAAGGGACCAAACATCCATCGAGTCATGATGGCACAAAGGGCCTACAACAAAACAGCACATCCATGAAAGTTTATCCGGGTCTCAGAGAAATGGGACCTCGGATTTGCCTCATTCTCTCACTAAATACGGAAGTGGGTAGCCGTCATCTTCCTGGTGCCTCCTGTAGTCTCCAGAAGAAGCTGCAAGGCAGAGAAGTGGGTACCTCAGGACCCAGAGTTTGCAGATCCAAGTTCAAATCCCCACCCTCCCTGGAGAAGTGTCACCAGGTCCCTCATTTACCCGGGCTTTCCTTTTCCCTCACGCCATCCTGCTCCAGCATTGTTGAAAGCACAAAGAGGAGATTTTTTTAAGACTCTGAATTTAACACAGATGTGAGCCTATTACTTCACCTCTGATACTCAGAAAATACCAGGCATAGTCTCCTTGCTATGCAAGGGAAGCAGACAGACAATCAGAAGGTGCAGTTCCTGCTGAGAACTCACAGGCTAGTTGGAGTTATAGACTCTACAGGTTGAGTGATAACGCAGGGAAGGCATATGTCACTGGAGATAATGAGTCTAAATGTTATTATTCGATTCATTTAATTCTTCCGCACTCAAGAAACTCCACAGGGTTCTACCCAGAAGGTTCACAGCCTCCAAAACAATAACAACACCTCAGATGAGTGGCACCTCCCAGCACCACCAAGGGGATTCTCAGAGACAAAGGGTTGAGAAGAATTCCCTCCTGGGCTTTAGTTACTCCATGAATTTAAGCTATGGGGATAGCTACAGCCCAATGGAAATCATGTCTGCAGTGACAGGACAACTTGCTTCAGACTTTGAAGTGCATTCTAAAAAGGGGACCAGGACCCTTTAGGGTCTGATCCCCGAGCCCCATGAACCTGAACACCAACTGCTCAGCAATATGAACAATGGGTTTTTATCTGCCAGGCCCAGCACTAAACCTTCAAACGAAATGTCTTCCAGTTCAGCCTTATGGGGAAAATAATTTTTTTATCTCTCGTGCATGACATCAAGTGATGAGCTTGAAGTCTGAGCAGCTGAAAGGCAAAGCAAACTCCGAATCCATGCTAGCTTCTATCCCATCTCGATCACTTATTTGTTGGGGCTGTGTCCAATTTACATTCATAACATCTTGAAAATCACACATATAATCTTCTTTGCCACAGAACCAAAGATACCACGGATCCCCATACTCTGGGAGTTCATAGATAACAGAAAGAAAAAATGTAATCCATCATACAATTCCCACCTGCTTTAATTCAAGTTCTTCTTTAAGTATTTTCTCCAGAAAGGCTTCATGGATTTAAAAAAGAAAGAAAAGAAAAGAAAAGAGAAGAGAAGAGAAGAGAAGAGAAGAGAAGAGAAGAGAAGAGAAGAGAAGAGAAGAGAAAAAGAAAAGAAAAAAAGGTATGACAGAAGTCATAAGTCTAGAATAGCCCAGACAGCTCCAATGAGTGCCACATCCATCCATACATACTCGGAGAAGGGGGGAATGGTTTACTGTCAATCTTATTCATTTGATTGAAATCTCAGACCAACATGGTATAGAACAAGGAGACTCCTTCAAATTGTCCTCTGACTTATATATACACATAATTGTGGCATGCGTATCACCCCCATAATCAATCAATCTCTCTCAAAATAAGTATAGCAAATATACCAGAAGGGAAGATGGATCGTTCCTGGCCTAGCTTTTCTTTTTCTTTTATTTTTTATTTTTTTGCTTTTGTTTGTTTGTTTGTGTGTGGGTTTTGTCCCCCACCCCCACCCCCCGAGACAGGGTTTCTCTGTATAGCCCTGGCTGTCCTGGAACTCACTCTGTAGACCAGGCTGGCCTCGAACTCAGAAATCTGCCTCAGGCCTCTGCCTGAGTTTGAGGCCAGCCTGGTCTACAGTGAGTTCCAGGACAGCCAGGGCTATATGGAGAAACCCTGTCTCAAAAAAACAAATTAAAAAAAAAAAAATCTGGATAACCACCATTTCTGAGTCTGCACTGTCATTTTGGTCAGAAGTAGCAAGAAAGGACATTAGCACCTGGCCTTCCAGAATCTAGGAAGAAGCTGCCGCTACCGCCACCGTCATCTGCACGTCGTCAGCTGCCAAGTGTTTCTCTAGAGAACTGGAGAAACAGTTTCTTATACTGATGACCCATGAACACCCCACAAATGAAAAATATACTTGAAAACTTAGAAAGAAAATAATCAAAACATGTTTTCACTTTGAGAACCAAAAAGAACCAACAGATGGCAAAAAGCATAAAGTTACTAACCAGTAAGTACAAGAAGAAGAAAACCCAGAACACCTCACATAAGGATTGCTTCAAGCAAAGATAAAGCAAACCTAAGGAGGCAGGCCAGGGCAGCTGCGAACCAAGAGGCCTGCCATCATGGGCCCTCCAACGGAGGCCAAGATGGCCTAGCCCTGTGAAAACAGAAATGGGGCCCCAAGCAAGTCTCTGCTGTCCACACACTTGGGTGTCCAGGGCTGGGATTGCAGAGGGAACCTCTTCCCACTAGCCTGTGAGCCCTCAAGAGGGAGTCCGAAGGGTCTGGAGGGCAAGGAGCCTCACGTAGCAGCTTCTACACATCAGTCTCTATCTTATCAAATAGCCAGAATTTAAAACAAAACAAAACAAAACAAAACTGGATTCTCAGATGGAAACAGCATCCATTAGACAGCATCAAAAATTGGTTTTTAAAAAAATTGTTTGAAAGAACACACTGGTTCCAGAGACTTTTATTTTCCTCAAAAAGGCCAAAGTCTAGATGGCCCAGCAAGGGGCATGTTCAGATGTGACCGCTGGCTTAACTCTCGGCTGACACACTCAGACTCCATCCCTACACAGAACCTGCACAGGGCAACTGCTAGTTACACAACTAGACAAGCTGCTTACTGCAGCTGGATACCTTCTACACCTAGAAATCCAAACTCCCAGAGAATGTATTTATCACAGGGTCATATATTCTATGTACAGTAGAATAAATCTAAGACAGAGAAATATAAGGATGAACAAACCAACCAGACATTATAGCCAAGGATTTCATAGAAAATAAATAGGAACAGAAATAGTCCCTTAGGAGGCAAGGGAAAGACCTGAAGAGGCTGGAAATGGGACCAGAACTCTGAGGTTTCCTTCTCCAGTTTATGGGAACTCACACTTGATAGGGCCTTGGAAAACTGAGGAATTCTAATCCCCCTCCCCACCCTGTGCTCACTCACTGGGAGCAGCTGGGATGCCTCCAGCTTCTGAAGGAAATACTGAGAGAGCTGCCTGCCTGCCCCTCCACGGACAAGCTTACCATGTTCACGGGCAGTCAGTCCTTAGCGTCTTGCCCGGTCCATTCCTAACGACTGTCACTGCAGCACAAAGCCAGTGCCAGAGACACAGCCAGGGTCCAGGAATGGCCCATCTTCCCTCTCTGAAAGCTTTTTTCCAGGAAACACTCTTGCCATCGATGAAGAATACATCGTCCATGGCAAGAACATGTGTGCCTGCTATCCTATCCCATCACTTACAAAGGTCCCCCTACAGAAAGCCCCTATGAATGGGAAAGCACTGTGACCAACCAAGGTCATTTAAGGAGCCCCACCCAGCAGGGCAGCTGTCAGAGAAGTATGTCTCTGGACTGCTTTACAGATTACTTCCAAATGGCTTCTACAATGGCTTCCCACACGGCCTTTCAAAGTAGGCCTGGTCTAAGAGATGGAAGCATCTTCCAGGCTCAAGAGACCTAGTAACCTGCCCCGGTGATGCCGCTGGTGGTCCTCAGCACTTTCCTTGCCCGACCACCTCCACCACCAAGTGCTCAAAAGTTTTATTTGCCATTAGTTCCTAAAGAGGTTCAGAGATTAAGAGAACACTGGCTGCTCTTCCAGAGGACCTGGGTTCAACTCCCAGTATCAATACGGTGGCTCACTGCTTATAACTCCAGCTCCAGGGGATCTAACAGGTAGGCAGGAGGTGCAGGCAAAACATTACTGCACATTTAGTAAAAGTACATTAAACTTTCTAAAAACCTCAGAGATAGCTAGTAAGGAAAGCAAGAGACAACCAACAGAGCAGCTGTCCAGTTATTACTGCCACAGGTGAGAGGTGTGCTAAAGGGGTGTAAATGACCAAAAACCCGACGTATATTCTTTAAAAATCACTGGACAATTACCTACTAAAAATGTTGTCTTGAAATGCGAAAACTGCAAATTAAACCCAGGCTAGGTCCTAAAGAGCTTTTTCAGCTCACTCGTCTGTACAACATGTAATCAGGCATGCTCGGAAGATTACCCCAATAAGCTTTGAAAAGAGCAGTCATTAGATAAAATCATGAGATAATTGCAGGGTTCTCTGGGCCGGGTGTCACTAATATGGATGCTAATCTTGTCTGTGCAGCCACACTGATAACAGAACCAGGGCACTCCCAAAATTCAAGTTGCTCCACACACCCCATTCTCCAATGTGCATAGCAGAGAAAAGAAATTTTTTTAGGCTTCTGCCCTATGGCCACCAAGATCAGAGAACACAAGGCCTGGTCTCTGGAAAAGAAAGGCATTATAGCTCCCCAGCCACTCCCCCTGTGCTCCTCACGGTCACGGTCACCGTTAAGACACCACAGTGAAGCTGGGTGGATGGCTCAATAAGCACTTGCCCTGATGCATAGGGGCCTGAGTGCCTAGGGCCCATGAAAACAGCTGGGCATGCCTAGCATCACAGGTCAGGGAGACAGGGGGCCCTCTATCTTGAGGCAATAAGGCAGACAGTGATAGAGAACAACCCATCCACGTCTTGCCTCTGGCCTCCCCATGCATATGCCTGTGCACATGTGTACACACACACACACACACACACCCCAAAATGGAAAGTAAAAAACAAGAAGCACAGGGGAACTAAGAGTGCACAGGGGGACTATGAGTACACACGGGAAAGAAGTGTTCCTCTTGCGGTGGCCTCACAGTTTACAGGCTGTCAAATGAATGGGGTGCATTGGTGGGGAAATCACACCTTGCATACTTGGGGCTAATTAAGGAGGGGTCTGGCCTCCTTAATTAATAATGCCTGGGTTCAAATCCAGTTCCAAGAGCAACCTAGATATCAGAATCTGAATGCTAACATTTCTTCTGCAGAACGGTGCCATATATGTAAGCAATCGGAAAATATCTCCTACACTTTAAATGGGCCCTAGATCACTCGGAATGCCTAGTATGGTGTACATAAATACAAGTTACATTGTTACAAGCTCTTTTTCCTGAGTAACTCAGCTTGAAGAGCCCAGATGACCAGTTGTATCACAGTTTCCTCAATGCCAAGGTAGGGACAAAACAAGCCAGATAGCAACAGGTAGGAAGGAAGAGGGCACACACGGGGGCTGCTCGTGCCCCCCCCCCTTCAGCCCTTCCTCTGCCGACAGCCGATATCTGAAAGAGCAGCAGCTAGAACTGTATACACTAGACACTATGCTTTCTAATCCCACCTGGTTTGCAATACGATTCTTGTCACATTGAAACTGCTTATATTGATTTCAGTGCATGATTTTGTGTGCATGCACAGCACAATGAAACCTGATGATAAGGAAGAGAGTTCATCTGGGAAGCCAGCGCTCACGCTCCCATAACGCAAACAAACCGAGGGGCTTCACCCGTCTGGCCCCGGCCCCCTGGAAGAGCAGCCATGGCTGTGAACAGTCACTACTTTGTGTTCTGATTTCTTCCTGATAGCACTTCCCCTCTCAAGCGGAGCATGTCTAATAGCCCTGCAAGTTCCAACTCCAAAGCCCCCTTTTAGGGTGTTTCGATCTCATCACTAATGGAGACAACTGCTTCCAAACATCTCCGTGACTCGTCTGACTTGTAAACCTCTGAGATCATGGTTTGGGTGAGAAGGAGGGCGCTTTGGGAGTGGGATAAGAGGGAAGGACATACAACTGTGTCTTTCTTCTCACAAGACAAAGTGCTAATAGACCAGAGCTCTAGATGGCCTGTGGGTGAACAGAGTGGGGGTGACACAGAACCATAAGGGAGCCATGAACAGCCTGCTCTCCCTCCCTAACAGCAATGGGGTCTGAGCAACTGAAGGAAGTTATTGTAAGGCGAGAGCCTTGAGCATATGCCATTCAAACTAGACGGTGACACATCCACCATCATGCTTTTCCTCTTCAGACCTTTGTCCCAAGGCTCTGCATTGATGAAGGAGTTTATATGGGGTGGCTTCATGAGCTGTCACCAGGACCCCTCAGCCAATTCACCCCCTTCTCCCAGTAACTGGCTCACTGGGTCCTTTTACCTCTAGTAACAGTAAGGTGAGATCTGTCACTCCCCTCAGAGCAAGAAGGTGTTAGTGGTCAAGAAACGGTAAAAGCAAGCCATTTCCTCGTCTGTGGGCAGTCTCGACTCATTAAGTCCAATGCTGTAAAACTGACCTAGTGGATTACAAAGTAGGGCTACTCCTTTGGATCTTCGTTCTCCTATAACATGCACAGAACTGAGACGAGAGAAACAGAGCGTAATGTTTAAATGAAGGATTAGAGGTCTGGGGACATCCGACAGGGCACTTGTCCACTGTGTAATCCCCAGCACAGGAGGGGGGGGGGGAGGGAGGAGAACCAAGGGGGGAGAAGGGGGAGGATAATAGAGGGGACTGAAAGGAAGGGAAAAGAAAATACCCACAGATGTAACTAATCTTTTTTAAATGTCCCCTAAGTACCAGCACTAATGCCACCACCATACAGCCATCCTGTACCAGAGAAATGCAAGGCTGGCTTTCACCGGCTCTCCACCTGCATGGCACACAATGCCCACTGTCTACAACTTAGTCAAGATCCACCCCAGGTTATCCAGCGCTATGTCAGCTTCAAAGTTAAGGTTCTCTGTTCTCTAGAAAACCCCAATGGTATCCAGAGGCCTACACAGCTCCCAGACTTCGTGTGACCCAAAGAGCAACAGCAAGCGCCTGGAAGGAGCCTGGAGCCACAGCTTGTGCTGTCTGCTCCCACTTGGCCTCTCCCCAAACCTGAGAGGACTCGCCGCTTCATACTGATCCCAAGTCAGCATTCAGCTGAGTCATACGGGCTTTCTCATTTCACCACTGGGCTGATAAAGGTTACAAGAACTTCCGGTGCGATTCTAAATGGCATCTGCACACCCCAGCTTGTGAGTGCCCCAGGGATATTTCACACTGCTCTGGCTCCATGTCTCCTCCCTGCTCTCTAAGCTTGAGAAACCCATGGATAATGAATCTCATTTGACAGCTCAGGCAATGATGGTGGGGAGTCCACACAGCAGGGCGACTCTAAGGAGTCAGATGTTACTAGACCTCTCCAACACAAATAGTTTACAAATCCAAGAAGCTGGACACCTTGAGTTATGATTCTAAGTGACACTGTTCACCTCCAAGGCTGCCATACTTCCAGGACACCCTAAAGTCTTACTTCAGTTTGTCTCTGGAAGAGTGTAATGGGGTGTGGAACGTCACAACTACCCAGACTTCGCATGTTCACTTGCCCGCAGGCATGTGTTAGATGCGACCGACTCGGTGACGGTAACTTGCTTCTTCAATGGCTTCTCCACCTTATTTTTTGCGACAAGATCTCACTGGACTGCTCTCTTTGAACTAGACTGCCACTGAGGCCCCAGGATCCACTGTTTCCTTATGCCACTGCGGGGGCTCTAGTCTACAGAATGGCACAATGGCATCTCCCGAGTCCTTGGGATCTGAGTAAGTCCTTCACTGCGTGTTTTCCCAGCTCCAAATCCCACTGACAAGGTCTGTGGCCACAAATTTAAGAGGAGCAGGATACAACGCTAAAAGGAGGTCTTGAAGGGATAGGTGGTACCCCAGGCACTGCAGCTGTGCACTGTGTACTCTGTAGACGAAAGTGGATATGCACTTTCACCGTAACAGGAGTTTGGGGCAAAAGTTACAAATCAAAGGTGTTTAATGGCTATTGTATGGTACTACCCACATGTAGGAGAAATAATGAGAATGTGTCTTCTAATATCCTATAGGTTGCCTGCCAAATTCCTGCCTTCTTCCCAGGACAGAATCTGTAGTGTTTTCTTTGCTGGGCTGATATACCCTGTGTCATTATAAACAAATGCTGCTTTCTTTGCAGCTAATAACCACAATGTGTGGGTAAGAAACCTCTCCAGTATAAATCCGTGGGGACAAGGCTGCATTGTGGGCATTAAATAATTATAACAATCTGACATGAGTCAGAGGATTGTTTCTCAATGGCCCAACTGCACTTCTAACTTTAAAGTCAACCCCAAACTCTCTTTTCCTGGCACTCTGTCCATGTGCCCCACTATTGGGAAACAATTCCCATTCTTTATAGTTGAGTCCCATTGCAAGAAGTTGGCAACGTGGGCATTCATGAAATATTAACATGATACATTGATTTTTTTTAATAAGTGTGGCCAACAGTAGATCAATTATATTACTATGAAAAGCTTTTCATAATTCATTTGGGGGCCACTGGAATCTCATGGCTGGATGGCACTGGGGTGAAGAAGCCGGCCAACAGTCCTGAAGAGGTTGGAACTCACAGACAGCAAATACATTATATGGGACAGTTGGGTGAACACAGTTCACAAGGACGGAAGACGTTTGCATCTTCCAGGAAGACTGAAATAGGGCACAACAGATCAACAAGTCAGTTATTAGGTCTATGCCACTTTCTCTCCATAAAAAAGAACAGGAAAGAAGTATCCCCAACACTGGGTTTTTATTCTCCTTATGCCAACCAGGATATGTCTATCCACACCTCCCTCTGAAATGAGACCTGCTAACTTCTAGACTGGAGAAGGAGGAGTTCCCAGCAGTCACTTCTCTGAATGCCTTTTGTTCCTGACAGCTTTCTATATAAACTTTGGCTTCACTGGTTTTTTGCTTGTTTGGGTTTTCTGGGATAAGGTCCCGATATGCAGCCCAGGTTGGCCTCAAGACTCACCAACTTCCTGCCTCCATGTTCCTGGCAAGATTACAGGCATGTGCCACCATGCCTGACACACAAATTTCAAACAGGTGTGATACCAACAGTGCGCCAGGGTATATGATTCAGCCCAGGGACTGAAGGAACCCTATTTCCTAGATAGTGTGATACAAGCAGTGCCCAGCCCCGGGTGCTGACCCAGTCACTAGTGAGCACGAAAGCTTCTCTTTTCAGCTTGTCATCTGCATAAACCTCACACAGATTTAGGGAAGTAGTTCATCGGTCACAGGAATAACCATCCAGCAGGCCTGTGGCCATACATACTGGTCAGGCAGCCCCAGAAGGCATCAAGGAAATAGGGAAGGGGGGGTCACAGGGAAGGGACACTGCCAGCCCTGCACCTTCTCCTTTCTCGTTCTGATGCTGCTGTGGTCTGTGGCCAGCTGCCCTAGAGTCATCGTGACCTTTGCTTGCCACCCTTTCCTGCCTGGGAAGATGTGCACAGATGTGGTGAGCCAATAGCCGCGGGGTGTGCATTCTGCACTCAGAGCCTCACATGCAGAAGGTCAATGCTTCCTCTTCTTAAACTGCCCCAATAGGATTTTTAAAAATTGACCAAATGGCCTCTTCCTGAGCTCCTGGATTAGGGCTTCACATGGAAATCCCCAGAATACACAGACAAATGCTTTCAATTATTTAGAGGCGGTGAGGAGACTTAACTGTTAGTGCAGTAACCTTGAGGTCGGGACATGCAGAAGAAAAGGGGACCCCTGGGTGAGGGACAGATGATCTTGATTCAGGTACCCTGAAAACTGAGCCATGTTTATGACAGACACTCACAGATGCTTCTGCAAAATCCTTCAAGGATTTGCTGCTGGCACGATGGGGCTGTGACCAGAAAGACCATGAGATGAATACCGGGGGTGACAAGGCCAGCAGTCTGCCTGGCGCCCCATGTGGAACACAGACATTAAAAATTTGCCAAACACAAGCATGGCATCTCCCCCCTCAGTAGCTTACCACCAGAGAATGGGAGAGAAGGTGGTCCCTAGTCTGTCCCACCTCAACAGAAGCCCTGCTAGAATTGCTAAGAACCCACCATGTTCTGAAACAATCTTCAATCAAAACCTCAAGCATAGCAATTAGTAGGTAACTGAAAAGGCCAGTCTTTCTGCTTTCTCCAGAGCCAAGGTGGTGCCCGGAAGGAATTCATTGATCTGTAAGGCAGTCAACAACTTCCATGTATCTCTTGCAACCAGTGCCTGCAGCCATACACACCCCAGGACTAAAAACACACAAGAATCGTGTGACCTCCACCGAGGTTCTGAAAACATACAAGAGAAATGCCTGATTCTAAAAATCATCTAGTCCCTACCTAATGTTTCTGAATATACTATAAATCAGTGCAACAATCCCAATCATTGGAATTACTTGGCTACTTATGGCTGAATTTTTAACCTGGAACTAGTTTCAGAGATGCAGCATCAAGCTGGTACCCAGTATCAATTGAGGAACACGGTCACGGTCACGGCACACAGCCATGGGAGAACACCGCTGGGTTCTGGTTTCGTTATATTTCTGGACCCACTTCCAATTTTAAAGTATTTACTATTTTTTTGCCACGTGTTGTGTGTAGGTGTGCCTGTGTGGGACTGTGCCTGCATGCTCACACAAGTGCAGTGTGCAAGATGACTGCAGAGGTCAGAGGCAACAGACAGCTGGCATTAAGAGCACTCGAGCCAGAGTAACAGGAGGTTACAAGCTCGCTTGGGCCCTCTGTAAGAGTAGCGCAGGCTTCTAACCACGGAGCGCTGCTGCATCCCCACCCTCTATGAATAACTACACTTTTTAAATTATTTTAAATGCCCGACAATAAAGTATGGCTGGAAAGTTATCACTTGGAGACAGCGTCTCTTTATGTTGTAGAGGCAGTCTTGAGCTGGCTGTCCTCCTGTCTTAGCCTCCTGGTTTTAAGACTGCAGAAGCATGTCGCCATGCCTAGCTACGGACTGAAAATTTTTAAAACCAAACCAAACAGAAACCCCAGAGCAAGGGATGGCTGGAAACCCTCCCCATCCCACACACTAATGAAGAAGTGTTGTGGCCATCCCAAAGAAACAAAGGCTCCCCAGGCCTGGCAGCCTCCTGAATGACAGACGGAAACCAGCCCCCCTTTCAAATTCATCTTCTCTGCAACTTGGAGAAAGGCCTCGAGAGAGCCACAGAAAGAAACCTACCCTAATCTACAAACAAAACTTGCTTTGATGTTGCCAAGCCGGCCTGCATCCCTTTTCAATGTGGACTTATCAGCAGCTGCATCTCCATTAAGCACTTAGTCAGCAAACCATTAGGGGGCCCAGTTCTGCACCAGGTGCCTCTCCAGAGAGGACTGAAAGGAACTAGCATTTAAGCCTTGCCCCTCCTTGCCAGACAGAAGCAGACACAGAGGCAACCAACCCTCTCAATCACACACACACACACACACACACACACACACACACACACACACACACACACGCACGCGCACGCACACGCACGCACACAAACGCTCGCGCCAGGGTGGGTGGGGTGGGGGTGGGGAGGTTGGGACAGGAGCTGGGACAGACAAGATCTGAGACTGTGAGCGCAGTAGTTGTGGTCACATCTCCTCTCTCCACTATCCCTGTTGTTTGGGAGTGAGAGAAAAGAGACCGATTCCACAGCTATTTGGCTCTTCACTGATTTCTGAATTCCCCTTCAAGCTGTTCTTTCCCTCCATGACACTGGGGCCTAGCCCTGAAGCCCCCAGATGCCCTAATCCAGGCTCAGAGTTCCCTTCCATGTTAATTTTTCTGACTAGACTAGCAATGACTGGGGATTGGGCGTGGGAAGGGTCAAAAGTTCCAACTGCACCTCTTTAGTGCAGGCCAGAGTACCCTCTGCACACTCCAACTACCTACTGTGTATATATCTAGTTAAAGAACAAACTACCTAAGGAGCAAGGGGGGAAACCAGCACTGCGCCCAATCCCAGCGGCCCAGGATACAGTGCACCTAAGACAGGCTCTCAGATGTACTCTCCGTGCACTCTGGTACCCAGAGGCCTCAGCTCTAGCAAGCTCCCTCTGCCAGATATCCTCCACCCATGGAGAGTGTTCACAATGACCTGCACTGTCACTTCTCCCACACAGTGAGCCCTGTGACCAGTGAGGGGGACAAGCAACAAATAGGAGATGAAGGGGAACGAGAGAAAAGTTTCCAGAACAGCCTGCTTGTGTGTAGTCAACTGTTCAGAACCAGGATGCTGAACAAACCAATGCAGAGAGACACCCCTTGTGGAGAACTTACCTGAGACTACATCTAGGAGAGCCAGGCCTGCGATGAACAATGGCTTCTGTCTTTTCATCCTTAAAGTGACTCAAAACCCAGCCCAGCCGAGTCTGAATACAATCTGGAAAATTCAGAAGTGAACTCTGATCTCAGGATGCACGCTCCAGCACCACTCCACCTGGACAGAGTCGGGGGGGGGGGGGGGGGGGGGCTTATGCATCTGGAACCTTCCCTTGGAGGCACAGGAAGGTCGACTTCAGCTCACCGAGTCCTCAAAGGGCCTGTAAGGTTCATGAACCCCGCACGCTGAGGTTCAGAGAAGTGAAGGAGTGCACACAGATCCACACAGCTTATATCCAGATAGTGACCCTTGCCCCATCCCAGGCCCTGCAGAAAGCTAAGAAACAGCTTTAAAAAAGGAAACTCGGGTGGACAAAAACATCCAGGAGATGCAGAGAGGAAAAGAGGCTGCACCCCAAAGTCACTCTCCAGCAATGGATGATGTCCTTTGATGGCGAGACAAAGCCCACCAGTTATCTTCTACACTATATATCCTCAGGTACCTGACCAAGAGGTTATATGCAATCAGAGCAGAATCACACACAAACAGTTAGGCTCTTAGGTAAGGGGACACTGAACACCCCCCCCCAATCACACACAAATGGCTGGGGTCTCAAAGGTGAGGGGACAATGACCACCCCCAATCCTTCTACTATAGGGGAAGGCCAACAGTCAACAGGTCCACTCTAAGAGGTTCCCTGAAAGTCATCTCAGCTGGTGTAGCTGTTAAACCAGAGGATAGCCTCTATAACACCTCAATTCAATAACACACAAACATTACCACTTCCAGCACCTTTCCCAAGAAGAGTCTGCTTTCCTACTTGGAGGTTTGATTGTAAGAATTAGCATAACATCCTTTGACTGTGCGGTTTCGCTACATTTTTCACATCTCTCTTTTTAAAACCTGCGATGTGATTTGCTTCTGCACAGAGAGTGTTTCATTTGGTTCTTACTGTAACCCACATAGTTTAAGAGTTTGTTAATCTCCCACATGCCAAAAGCAGCTTCAGGATTCTGCCTATTAGAGCCAAGCAACCAATTCATTTGATTCCTTGGTGCATCCTGCAATTTCTACATGCAATTTCATCTTGTGGGGATTATATAGCACCTGTCTGTGGGTCCAGAACCTGAAGATGAACAGCAAACTCAAACGATCAGATGGTAGCTACACACTTACCACTGAGCACTCAGACTGGAGTAACCACAGTGCATAATTCCCAGTTGTCTACTTGACTACATCTGGAATGAGCTACAATCCAGAAATGGAGGGCACAGCTGTGATCCCGATCTTGAGACATAGTGGCCAGGAAAAGCTTAGGTCCAGCCAAGGTGGTACGCCCTTTAATTCTAGGAGACAGAGGTAGGCAGATCTCTTGAGTTCAAAGTCAGCCTGGGATAGAGCAAGTTACGCTCACTTGCCAGCACATGTGTTGGACCATACTTCATCAGGAATCCAGCTTATACATAAGACCAGCTGAAACATCTAGCCTGGTGCGACTGAGCAACTACTAGATTGGACTTCCCATCCACAGTTGCCCATTGTTGGGTTAGTTGTATCACAGGCTATAAGTCATTCCAATAATTTACCTTATGTTTTAGAGCTGTTGAGTCTGGTGTTCATGTTTGCGTTAATACCTGAACATCTAGACCAAGTCCTTCCTTAGAAGGACATTCTTCTGGCACTGGCAGATTTCTTTCTGCATTCTGAGTCATGTACAGAGGAACAGACTCAAGTTTGCAAGTGCCAGGCATTTAAGAAAACAGTATGGTTACACACATACACCAAAAGGCTCTCACCTGCTCTCACCCTGAGTCCTAACCAGCCACAGTCTCTGCATTCAGCCCATAAAAATGTGTCTATTTTTAACATGGAGACATGATTAAATCATATCAAATGTCTTGTTTACTACATTAACCTCAGTTTCTGCTTAATATGTTTCTCAAGGAAAAGAAGACCGTTTGCCTGGAATGGACCGGTTTTAATGAGCTGTGTTGGGCATGAGACCTCCACAAGGGCAAAGCCAAGCTTCTCAGCCCGTATTTAAAGGCATTATATACTCATGAGTGAGCCACAGAATTGAATTTAAAGCTTTGGAATACAAGCTCAGGCACAGCTCTGTCACCTTCAGGTTCCCTAAAGGGTTTGAAGAATAATGTGTTAGGAGGCAGAGTCAGGAATTTGTCAGTTCAAGACCAGCCAGGCTACATAGCAAGTTCCTGGCCATCCTGAGTTATGCAATAAGATGAAGAGAGAAGAATGTAAAGGAGGGAGAGAAGGAGGGAGTCACCACTGGATGGTGGTCTTCGTTTTAAAGAAAAATTTATTTTAGCATAATCTTGGGGGGGGGAGGTGACTCAAAAGAATATTCTATTCTTAGATTTGAGGGTTGATGGGCATGTACCACCTGTACCCAGGTCATGTCCTTGGTACACAGGTCCAGGAGTGAGTCACCTGATCTGACTACCTAGGTGGGTGTCTCCTCCCATCCTCACTGCTCGGCATTGGTCCCTCCAGAGGCTACACACTGAAGTGAATGGTCTCCCCAGACAAGGGAGTACCTTCCTGCCTTCAAGGGTATTCCAAGCTACTCCCCTGCTGGAACCTGCAGCCAAGGTGTCAAGCACACTGCTCTCCGCCACCACGGGGCTCTGGGGAAGTTCGCAGAAAGGCTTCATGTTTTCCCCCTAGACCCAGCTTAAGCAATGCCACAGTGTACATACACTACCCAATTCCATCCAGCGTGAATGTCTTAAGATTTATTTTATCTTCTGTACAGGAGTGTTTCACCTGAAAGAGAAGGAGTTGGATCCCCCTGAAACTGGAGATGTGAGCACTGAACCTGGGTCCTATAAAAGATCCACAAGTGCTCTTAACTTCTGAGCCATCTCTTCAGCCCCTCTATCCTGCTTTCTTAGCAAAGGTGTGCAGTACAGTACAGTCTATTAAACACAGACTAAACCCACCCACAGCCCCGTGGAGCACTGTGAGTATGGGGCCAAGTTGCAGGGTCACCAGGAATAACCCAGGAGAGCCAATTCCATGAAGACTTGTTCAGTGTGTGAGCAAGGATGGAGCCTCGCTCCCTACACACCTCCCACCTCGTCTTATCACGTGGGCCACACACATAGCACTCAATCAACGAAAGCCATGAAAAGCATTAGCATCTTTGTGGCTTAGGAAAAGCCATAATTCTCCTTCCTGTTTTACTCAAAGCCACCTGAAGTTGCCTGGTCTTAAACATGGCCCACCTAAGCTACCAGAGACAGGAAAAGAAGGGTTCTTCCTCGTGAGGATGGAAAAACAAAGTTCTAAATTCGCATATACATTTCTAAACCCACCATTTCAGGGCCTTAAGAAATGCCTGGAGGAGGAAGAAATTTCCTCCACGGTTCTGTGGCTGAAAACACCTGGGCTTTCAGGATGAGTGATAATGGAAAATTTACCATAAGCAGGGAATGTGAACAAACTTGGAAAGCCTTTCAGGAAAGAGGGAGAAAGCAGCCTCCGGACTCAGGAGCGGGTGTGCAAGGACAGCAGTTTTCTGCCAGGCAGAAAAATATAGGTAAAAAGATTAGGCCTAAGCAACCTTTGTTTTCTACACATCCAGCACCCAGGATGGCCCTGGTCAGAAGGCTGCTTGGCTCCTGGCTACCGTGGGGGTTTTTCTTTCTTGACAATTCACTTCCCCAACAGGCACGGTGCCAACTCAAATGAGACTGGGAGCACTGAAAAGCCCTTCAGGTAAACAGTGTGATAAGCTAAACTGAAAAACTAGACAATGTTTTTGGACTATGAGGTAGTTGCTATGGAGACAGTTGCTAATTAACTGCTTTCAAGCAGGAGAACAAAGGGCTCAGGGCAGGCAGGCCTCTGTATCTCCGAGCTAGCAATGCATGGAGTTTGCGCAACAGCACGTCTCTCATATCTGGAATACCTGAGACCCGGCTGGTCGGCGAGATGCCTGGGGAATTGACAAAAGTACATTTTCTTCATCTTGACCTGGATTAACAGCACCTGGCCACCAGCACCTGTCAGGGAAGCAAGCTATACATGGAAGCAGCAGATCTCCGAGTATCAACAAAAAGCCTGCCCTATCCTAAGCAGTTATCTCCACTGCTGCCTGGAGACAATGGGGAAGGGTTTGAATGAAGGGCTGGGCAGAGGAACTTTTTTTGTTTGGTCCTGGGGTTGAACCCAGAGCTTTGCACATGCATTCGATCATAGAACTACACCCAAGAGATAAATGCATGAGAATGAGTAATTTGTATGTTGGCATGTGTTTCTAATGTGCATACATGAGGCCTACATGTGGTACTTTCTGCCTTATTTTTTGAGACAAGGTCTTTTACTGAACATGGACCACACTAAGATGGCCTGACTGTCTGGCTAGAGAGCCTACAGAATCCACCTGTCTCTACACCCCAGCACTGGGGTCCAGACCCATGCAGCTGGTCCAATCTTTTGCATAGGTGCTGGGAATCCAGACTTGAGTTCCTGAGCTTGTAAAGCAAGCACTTCACCCACTGAGGGAGGCATCATCTCAGCATGCCTCTGCCCCAATTTTTAAACAATAAGGTTAACTTTGCGTGCTTTAATTACAGACCAAAAAAAAAAAGAAGTCATTTCAAAACAAAGGCACATAAATCTCTCCTCCTTTGAGATTCAAGTTCCCTGTGGAAAACCATGTCTGGATATAGCTCAAGACGCAACAATAAAACCATAATCACACCATGCTCTTTAGCCCCGACATTATGCACACTCAAAAAACATGCAGAAGAGTGCAACTGAAATGTGTATATCTATCACCAGCTCTTTCCTCCTCCGTCACCATCCCAAGCAGACTGGGCTATTCCTGAGATAGTAATGCTATATCCTGAAGGGCTGGCCTCAGAGCTACAGCCCTTTACCAACATCAACACTGAAGCAGCATTAGCACATCACAGCTAATACAACCCAGTCTTGGAAAGACTCGGAAGAACTCTGATACCTCCATTGAGACCCAGGTAGTTATTTATGCCAGGTTACATGAAACATATCTGCATTAAATAAATGTCCAGTAAGCTTTGCCTCTGAGAACACATCAAACACTCCTCTTTATTCTTAAGAATCTCAGATCAATGCGACCTGGAGCATCTACCTTCATTACCAGAGGCAGAATCGGGATTAAGAAGGCCATGATTCTCAGATACACAGTAAGAGAATTCTCAGCTGGATTCTGGTGTGTTCATAAACAACCTTAGAAAAGGCTGATGGTTTTCTGGTGTGGCTGGCATCCAGCAAAGTGCACGAGCTGTCAAAGCAGACATGCTGGATCACACCCAGCCCTTGTGGCATGGTCTTTTGCAATACTGGCCCCTTTGAGCTCTGGCTTTCACATTTGCAAAAGATACCAGTTTCAGAGTTACTGAGCTGGCTGCATGCTCCAGTCCCTAGTCTGTAGCAAGCAGTCAAGAGACCACAGCTGTTTACCACAGTCTCCATTTATTAACTGCTTTCCTTTACAATGGCATAAAGCTGCTGGAGACTTTAATTCCCCAGGAAAAGGAAATAGGTATTTTCAATAGGGACTTGTGACTCTCTCTGCCCACAATACAAACGACCTTGTCCAGTGTCCAAGGTATGAATGGTGGGCACTGGACCTGTCACACCCAGGCTCAGTTACTGGTATAAACTGAGTCTGTTCTGCGGAAAACAGGGAGTTAACTTGCTCTACAGCAGGCAGTTTTTAAATAAGGCTTGCAGCCCAAGCCCCTCCCTGCCTGGGTTAAATTTCATCAGCCAGTGCCCAGGGGCATCTCACCTCATCTCATTCCAATCTGTTTCCTCCACTCCTTCCAGACTGTCCCCATCCATCCATCCATCCATCCATCCACCCACACATTCACCAGAACTTACCAGCCATGAAAGCTGAGGCAGACATGGCACGCTAATGCAGGGAATGCAAAAACCCAATCCCAACTCACAGGAGGTCCAGAGGCCAGTGTGCTGGACATAAGACCCTTAAAAATCTATGGGAAGGAGCTGGTCAGATAGCTCAGTGGGTAAAGGCTCCTGCCAGGCTTGACAAATGATATCAATCTCCCAGAGCCCATAGGACGGAGAGAGAACTGACTCCCACGAGTTATCCCCACCCTCCACCCAAGTGCTGTGCCAGGTACTTCTCCCACCCACCCACCCACCCACCCCCAGTGAGTAAGTAAATGTGAAAGGTCAGGCATGGCCGTGCATACCGTAGCCTGGGAGGCCGAAGCAGGAGGATTAAGCGTTCAAAGCCAGCCTACTGACCTGGGCTACACAAGACTTTGCCTCAAAAACAAACCAGTAAGATTAACCTTGTAAGAACAGTGCATGTGCTCAGAGGTGGAAGCCCTGCCAGTTTTCCTAGAGAAGAAAACCAGGGCTGCCGGGGCACTCTTCCTTTTGGTACCACCATGCACATCCACCCTGCAACTTGTATCCCAACGTGCAAAACCAAGAGGGAGCAGTATAGGGGGGAAAGGCGGGAAAGCTGGACATCGGGTAACATTTTAGGTTAAATGACTCTCCACTCCCTCTGACACCTAACTCCTTGGCTTGGCTGTCTCCCACCACCAAGTCAGCTCCCTGGGCAAGGCTCAAGAAGCATGTCTCCCATCAGTCACCTCTGCTGTATGAGAACTGTCCCTGTTCAGAAGCTTGTTCATCTGCCCAGAGTGCCCATGGAGATGCCATCACTACACAACACTGAAACAACTGGTCTGAGATCACAAACACAGAGAGCAGTAACCCTGGCTGAGAAGGCAGGACCTGGCTCCCCGCTCTGACATGGAGAGCTGCAGACCTTTCTGAGCAGAGGTGCCTGGCTCTGGAAGAAGAAAAATGCTCGTCTGCACTCCAGAGTCTTCACCTGAATCGTGGTCCAGCCACCGCCGCCCATCTCCTCTGAAAACCAGCACTCAACCTGAAAAGCTTCCCCATCAATGACCACCATGGGTGACCCTCCTGGGGCTTCTCAGGCCATACAGCCCAAGGAAACCCTAGAAAAACATTTTTTAAAAATCAAATTCTATTTAAAAAAATAAAATAAAATAAAACAGGAACAAAGGCATCACATCATCTGTCAGTTTCCCCTCTTTCAAAAAGAAAAACGAAAAAAACCCAACCCATCCTCAGCCACCTACTTCTGCTGTCTAGCATATCTACACATGGGATTCCAGGGGGAAGGAACCACTGTTTTTATCCAACTTGACAACTCAAGAGAGACTTATGTGGCAACACAGCGGTGGGAGCAAGGGGTGGGCTGGAGTTCCTATGGTTCAAATTGCAATGTGTCTGTTGGTCAGCTAAGGGATACAGTATCTGAAACAGTAACTATAAATTAAAGCGATACTTGCCTTGGGTGGTTGGTTTGTTTGTTTGTTTGTTTGTTTTTTAATTTAACACACAGACACACAAACACAGACAGGCACACACAAAGCCTGATGAGAGAGAAAAAACTTGAAGTTAAGTGCAGGTGAGCATACTACAGTCCCGGCACTCAGAGGATGAGGCAGGAAGAAAGAGTTCCTGGCCAGCCTGGGATAGACTATGAAAAATGAGAGGAAAGAAAAACAGAGATGTTTGAGAATACAAGGCATAGAGTTGGGCATTAAATTGGTAACAATGAACTCATAGTCATCTGCATAAATACTGGGGGCCAATAAATGTTTAAAAAGTGTCTTTTTCAAACAGGTTTTTCTTTTATGTATGTCTGTGTGTGGGTTTGTGCATGTAAATGTAGTACCTACAGAGGCCAGAAGAGGGCATCAGATCTACCTGGGGCTGGAGTTAAGAGCAGTCCTGAGCTACCTGGCCTTGGTACAATCTCAGGTCCTCTGTCTGAAGGAGCAGAGGGTGCTCTTAGCTGGTGAGCCAGGTCTCCAGCCTCAAAGGGACTTTTAACTGCTCTGACTGGCATCTGTGGGAGGACAGGCACACATACTCTCTGGGGTGCTTTAAAACGTCACCCATTTTCAATTTAAATTTAAATAAGTTCATCTGTCTGAAGAAACAGCAAAACCAGTTCACAGTTGTTTCTAATTTGACAAGTGAGAACTGTGAGTAAATTACACAAACAGTGAGTAAGTACTCAGAAAGCTGTTCTCTCGGGTTTTAGCGTACCCTGTGCCACCGCTGTAATCACCCAAGCCCACCTTCCCACTTTCAGCATGGTACTATCGAGCAAATCACCAACCTTGCGTTTCTGTTCATTTCTTACTTAAGGTGAAGGAAGGGAGAGAAAAGATAAATCAGTCGGTGAGCTTGGGTTGCTGGGGAGACATCAATCACTGCCACCACAGAAACTCGGCTCCTTTTATGGAGACCTGGCACGCAGGGTCTCAAGCCATCTGAAGGAAAAATGGGAACCGAGGCTGCTCTTGAGCCAAGCTCAACTGCAAATGCAAGATGTCCTCCTCCAGCTATCAGACCCAGCACCCCACCTTCAACACACCAGAAGGCCTTCCTGTGTGCTTGTTTCAATAAACGAGCTCACAGGTTCCAACTCCCTTCATGCATGCCTTTGACCTGAAACCTGAGGTGATGTCAAGTTACAACAAAGTTAATGAAACATGTTAGACAAGACGGGTGCTCTCCAAGTCTGGAGGAAAGAAACCAAAATAAGACAGAGAAGCCTAGAAGGAGCTGCTGGAAGGAAGCGAAAGAACAGATCACTTCCGGTCGGCAGGCACCGAGCGCATATGGTACGCACGGAAGGGGTTCTCTACGCCACTGACGTGTGGGCGCAGGATGCAAGCAAGCTTAGCAAGGACAGAAAGAATAGGCCGTGGTGCCGGACTCCCAGACAGCGTGTAAGGTGAAAACACACGGGTATAGTTCACTTTTTTTTTTCCTTTGTGACATAGGGTCTTGTGACCGTCAGTTCACAGAGATCTATCTGCCTCTCTTCCTCAGAATGCTGGGATGTGAGGTGGATGCCAGCACAGGACTATCTCTTGGCCTCGGTGTCCAATGAAAACAGTCATTTAATTTCAATTTTCAAGGATACACACAGCCAGAAAATTAACTGGGGTCGGTGCACATGTTTTAATCTCTGAACTCAGGAGGCAGATGCAAGAAGATAGATCTCTCTCGAGTTCGAGGCGAGCCTCGTCTACAGAGTGAGATCCAGGACATCCAGAGCTCGAGAAAACCCCTGACTTACAGAGAAAACAAATATCATAAAATGACTCCAGTATTAAACAACTGGGACTTGGGTGGGGAGCCTATAAGGAGAAAATGAGCATATAAAAGATGCTCCACAGAATAACATAGGAACCTGGTGTGGGTGTTCTCCTACATCCCAGAGTCTGGGGGACTTAGGAGGGACTGTGTGTGATGAGTCCACGTACAGCCTGAGCCACACAGCAAGCTCCAGGCCAGCCAAGGACACAGTCGGTAAGACCCTGCGGCAAGAGAGGCAAAAAGATGGCTGAGGTCAAAAGCACTCATTGTTCTTATAGAAGACCGGGGTTCCGTTGTCAGCGTCCACACCAAGTGGTTTACAACAGCCTGTAACAGATCCAGAGGGATTTGAGTCTTGTGGTGTCTGTGAAACTGCACACAGACACAATAAATCTTCAAATCTGGCTTGTGTTTAATACCCAGAACCCATATATAAAGCTGGATGAGGTGGTATATACATTTACATAGGAGTGGAGTAGGTGTGGTGGGGTCAGGGACACAGAAACAGTGAATTATCAAGACTCTTAAAGAAGATAACCACCTTTTAATTACATTTAGGAATTTGGTACTAAGAAAATTACCAACATTATTATTCTAGAACATTCATTTGTTTTTAAAGATTTATTTATTTTATGCATGTGAGTATGCTGTCACAGTCTTCAGAAACACTAAAAGAGGGCATCAGATCCCATTACAGATGGTTGTGAGCCCCCATATGGTTGCTGGGATTTGAACTCAGGACCTCTGGATGAGTAGCCAGTGCTCTTAACTGCTGAGCCATCTCTCCAGGCCTCCAAACCATTCTATTTATGGAAGGGAAAATCATCTTAATCACAATCCTGTTTACATTTCTTGATACATACTTATAAACAATTTTAAAATAATTTCAAAATATTTTCAATGATATGGAGGTATGTAAATTACATTCTCGAGCTAGTAGTGGTGTAGGTCTTTAATTTCAGCACTCAGGGGCAGAGGCAGGGGGATCCAGGCCAGCCTGGTCTACAGAGCAAGTTCAAGGACAACCAGGGATCTATACAAAGAAATCTGTCCTTTAAAAAAAAAAAAGGGGGGGGGGGGGCTGGTGAGATGGCTCAGCGGTTAAGAGCACTGACTGTTCTTCCAGAAGTCCTGAGTTCAAATCCCAGCAACCACATGGTGGCTCACAACCATCCATAATGGGATCTGATGTCCTCTTCTGGTGTGTCTGAAGACAGCTACAGTGTACTTACATATAATAAATAATTAAAAAAAAACTTAAAAAAAAGTTACAATTTAAATGGCCAATTTTATAAAAAAGTTTTGTAGGCATGGGGTAGGGTGTGGGAGGAGATAAGATATATACCAAACTATTAGACTGTGGTCAATATTCCTGGCCAGCTCCTTACATGTCCTCCTGTTTGGTCAATGACTAAACAAATGAATATTAACTTGAATAATTTCCAGAATAAGAACTGAATTTATTGTAATGTTTTTCAATTTCTTCTAATGCTACCAGTTAAAACAAAATCGAGTATACTTTAAGATTAGAAGCTCTGACTTAAAATTTTCATTAAGAAATCATTTGCATGGAAGATAATATGATCACTAACCCTGGAGGAGCATTTTGCCACAGTCCCAGCATATCAACTTCCCTGCATCTCAGTTAATCCTCAGTGTAGCTGCACAGCTGTTCCCCAGAACTGCCCGTGGGTTCCCACTGGGGAAGACACAGGTTCTGCGGAAAACAGCTCCTCTGCTCACACCCCAGCCTCATACTCTAACAGCAGGACTTCTAAGAGTATAGCATTCGAAGGGGTCCCCGAGAGCCACATTGCAAGCATCATCCAGGGACACACAACTCTCTGAAAGACAACAAAACATCAACAGGTGTGCAGACTGGCCCCAAATCTTCTTCACAGAACTGAACAGGAATTACAGCGTTCCTTTTCTGGGTGCTCTTACAAGTCCTCAGACACCCTCACCCCCACCCCAGAGAAGGTTCCAGGCCACAGAAGAAATGCCCCAGAGGGGATGGGCACTGTTATCTACCAGACTGAGATGGAAATCACTCTTTAAAATACTTACTTTCATCTTAGGTCACTGTAGGTCAACCACCAGGGTTCTAATCAGGAAGGTGATCTCCAAGAATCCCCAAGCACCAGAAAGGAGTGTCCCCAGGCACCTTAAGGAGTGTCCCTAGACACACCCAAAGTCAAGCCTGCAGCCTCACCTACCATCCCCTAGGAAAGAAGAATCCACAACTCTAACAGTTCTCTGGCGAGCATTTCTAGGCCTCACAGATTCCTGGGGCCATCTACTTTATCCTAGTAGCCATTGAGGAACTTTATAGAACCCATAACCCAAATGTAGGAGAGTGTTTGATTGGGACTGTCTTAACCTGGTCCAGGTCAAAAGGCCCTGAGGCTGATACTTAACTCCAGTCCTTCACTCAACCACCTGTCACCTAGAACTGGTTGGAGCCAGGAAAAGCCTGTTGCTCAGGTGTCTCAATCAAGGGAACTTCTCAAAGCAGGGCCCACCCACCTCAGAAAAGCACAATTCCTTATCGGGTCTTTCAGAGATATCTCAGTACAGACAGAATCTTCCATTAGCCAGAAATCCCTCTTCCAAAGCCAGCAACCCACAGAACAAGCCGGTTCTGAGGAATGCAGGAGACCAACACCCAGGAGATCTTAGATAGCTTTCATTGTCAAAGGTAGCTATCGTCACAAACCCGGGGTTAAAGGCCTGCATTCCCAAGACAACCAATCTTCTTTCTCTCTACACAAAGGTTGTAAAGGAGGGACGCGAAATTTCTGACATTTGCTAGCTAGGTACAAGTCCCACTATATAAACCCTCCCAGGGACATCTCTGCAGTGTCCTCATTCCCAGTCCCTAAGAGGCCACCTATGAGAACATTGCTTCCTCTAAGTGTAAGTCTGCAGACGAGTATGTTTGCTTCTCTTGGATAGATTGATTCAAGCAGAACATTTAAGGACTTCCTGGTTGCTATCCAAGAAAGCAAATCTCCCACATTCACCCCCCCCCCCCCCAGATATGTGAGAGGAAACCCAACTCTACTCTTCCCCACTCTCAGGCTCGCCCACCACAGCTGTTCTAACAACTGGAAGGCATCTGCAGTAGGCAGTGGAGTCAGTGTTTCTGTGGGCCTTTTGGCAATTTATCTGCCCTTAAGAGAGAATGCCACTAGCAACATAGGTGAAAGTTTGGTAAGAGAGCAAGGAAGAGCTTCCCTTTGAGTCTGTCATACCAAAGAGTAAATGAACGCAAATGTCCCTTCGCTAGAATCCCTTCTGCCCAGCTTAAAAGGAAAAGAAAAAGTTACCTGCACCTTCCTTCTCTCTTCAGCCTCTCATAGGGGTGAGGACACTCTTGTCCAAATTTAACCAGTCATTTAGTGGGCAAATGGTTGCCCCAAGGAGCACAGAGATAAATACCCGTCAACAGCTTCCAAGCAATCAACTGTCTATCAAAGCAACAAGCTCCACCAGGCAGAATGACCTGCCCAAGGGCTTCAGCCACATCTATGTGCTATGCCCAATTATTATAGTAAATCAGAACAAAACCATCTCTGGACATGCTGGGGAGAAAGGTCCCCTGTGGGCAGGAAACGGGCACTCTAAGAGGCTGCAGGACCTATCTCAGGCTTGGAACTGGCCCTGGAGAGTAAGGATCTGGTCTGGAATCATGGCTATCCCCCTGACCAGAGCCCTGCTGAGGTAATGAGCCGAAACCTGTGGCACACAAACTGTCACTGTTGAGGCGGGAAGCTGTCACCAGCGAGTGACAGATTTAAATAGCAGTGCAGGGCTACATGTAGCTCAGACCTAAAAGAGGCATCAACACGGCTGGAGGCCATAGCCCCTACTGGGCCCTTCTGCTCCCTGAGCCCACTGGGCAGGACCCAGAATGCCAAGTATTGTCTGTGTACCAGCTGAGCCCAGGACATGCCCAACTCAGGGTGATGCCTACAGCAGCCCAGCTGAGCCCAGCTGTACCCGACAGACGCAGACCGCCACATGCCTCGTGCCCCACTCTCAGCTTACATTTGTTGATATTAATTATCAAGCTGGCTGGGCAGCCATCTGGAGAGATAGCAGGCAGAAAGGTGCATCCCCTGGAACGTAGGGCTCCCATTTACTCTGGACCTCTAACTCTACCTCACCTGCTTGCTCCCCATGAAGGTATTGGAATCTGAACTGGCATGTCCCTGGATAACACATCAGCAAGTCTCAGTTAACACATAATGGGGGACTGGAGAGAAGGCTCAGTGTTAAAAGCATGTGACTGTTCTTGAGAATCAAGGGTCAATTCCAGCACCCACAATGGGACACTCACAACTTCCTGTAACTCCTGTTATTTCTGGGCTCTGCAGGAACCAACACTCATGTGTACAGAGACACACACTTATATACACATAATTTTAAAGTAATAAAAATAACTTAGCAGGTAATACATAGGGATAACATAGACACATTTGTATGTGTAAAAATTAATTAGAAGAAAAGGTACAAGTGGGCAAGTGGGTTGGAGAAAAGAGAAGGGAGAAGCGAGATAATATTTTAATTAAAAAAATATTAAATCAGCTGGGTAGTGGTGGCACATGCCTTTGATTCCAGCACTTGGGAAGCAGAGGTAGGAGGATTTCTGAGTTCTAGGCCAGCCTGGTCTACAGAGTGAATTCCAGGACAGCCAGGGCTATACAGAGAAACCCTGTCTCAAAAAACAAAAAATAAATTAATAATAATAATAAATCAAACAATAAACCTTAAATAACAAAAGCAATACTGGTAAGGATGATGTTGTTATGCGGAAATACACCACCAGCTTATGTGAAAAGCTGGGTACCATGGAATTGGCCAATACAAGTCACCTCATTCACTTAACTGGCATAAGAAAGCTTCCATGTTGGTTTTATTGTTCACAATTTTAAATCAATTAATTCATTTATGGAGGGAGGTGCTTTACCACAATGTGTGTGTGTGTGTGTAGGTCAGAGACAGCATGCAGGAACCACTGTCTGAGATCCTGGGACAGAATTGAGGCCGCCAGGCTTCACAAAGCCTTTACCCACTGAGCCATCCTACCAGTCCCATTTACTTCCATTTCACGAAAAGGGCTCTATGACTTAAAGAAACTATGATCAAGAGTGATGGGTGATAATGCTAGATCTTTCTCCTCTAATGTAAGTACTCCCTCACCACAATGAGTAGCCTCAATTACAATTGGATACTTTAAACTGAATTTAAATATCTGATCCACCCCCTTTAAAAAAAAAAATCACTAGCTGGGCGGCGGTGGCGCAGGCCTTTAATCCCAGAACTTGGGAGGCAGAGGCAGGCAGATTTCTGAGTTCGAGGCCGGCCTGGTGTACAGAGTAAGTTCCAGGACAGCTGGAGCTATACAGAGAAACCCTGTCTCGAAAAAACAAAAACAAAAAAAACACTGTCATATAGTAAGAAAACTATTGTAAATCAACTGCCCTTCTTGTTAGTTGTAATTATGCACACACTCCTGGATTTCAACTTCTCTCCAAGTAGTTAGTCCTTCCATGCTACCTCAGTTACGCCTGAGGCACCACACACTGGCTGCAGGGTTGGCTCAGTTCTCCCGTTAGAGGCCAGCTGGGTCTTCAGACCTGATTCTGACCTGGGGAGACACCGTCTGCTTTCAGATCTGACGCCCATGTGATGGAGGTGAGTTCAAGTGTGTTCTGGGTGCACCTTCTCAGACACATTTTGTGGGTGCTCTGAGACCGCTCGGGGAATCCTCAGCAAGGCTTGTCTGCCAGTCTGCCACTGGTCAGCAGGCTTGTTAACCATTCTGGAAAACATCTGCCTCTCCTGTCAAATCCCCATCAAAACTGGCTGACCTTTAGGATAATTTTCACTACTTGAAAGCCAAACCTGTATAGACTCAGTACTTCCCCCTCCCCAAAGAACATATTTTATGAAATCAAATGAGTATCTTTGTTTTTAAATATAATCACTATTTGTGCAACATGGGAATGTTTTTCTTTCACGTCTGTTTGTAGGTATGCTGGCAGGTGTGCCACAATGCAGGTATGGAGGTCAAAGGACAACTTACAGGAGTCCATTCTCTCCTTCCACTGTGTAGGTTCCAGGGCTTGAACCTGGGTCATCAGGCTTGGCAGCATGCCTTTCTACCTGCTGATGCACCACACTGACCCTGTTCACACTGTACGTGAAGTCGGGTCTGGATATGGATCTAAACTGGCCGTAGCTCTTTACCCTCTCACCTCAGCCCACAAGGGCTGGGGTTACAGGTGTAAAGGTTGCTCCTGGCTTCTTTGAATCTTCAAAGCAGGCTTCCCTGGTCAGGTCAAACTGAGTACCCGATCTGCCTTTTCAGATTGGAGGCCCATCGGCTCTCTAACAATTTCAATTTAAGCCGATTAGTCTATCAAAAACAACTTCAGGGCTGGAGAGATGACTCAGTGGATAAGCATGCTTACCAAGCAAGCATGGGATCTGCCCCGCTTCTAAAGCTGTGTAAGGTGGAGGCAGGAGGATTACTGAGCCTTGTTCTAGGTTCAGTGAGATGGTTTCAAAGCATAAAGAAGAGAGTGATAGAACAGGGCTCAGTGTAGCCTCCAGAAAGGCGCTGGGACAGACAATACCATGACTTCTGTTCAGAACTTACATAAATACTTTATCTATAAATATTTATATACATCTACATACACATCTGTCCTGGCTGTTTCTTCCTGACTGGATATGGGGCTCGCATCTTCCATTTACTCACCACACATCCATCAAACACTCCACCACACACTCCACCGTGATCTCCATGAATCCAGGAGCTCGCTCACACCTGGTTTTACACACTGTGGTCTCTTCAGTGCCTGGGACATCCTCTGCCATATGTTGTTCCTGACACTCCACAAACTGCCACTGGGCTGAATGAGAGAGTACTGTGGTTGGCGTCCCTCTGCAGTGAGCAAGCCTGGCCTGTCCCTCCGGACTGTCACGTAAAACACAGCCTTTGCATATGACATGCTTGAATTAGAAAATGACCTATCCGAAATTCCAATATAACTGGGCAGCACACGTTGAGTAGGCAATCTTAGCATTAATTATAGGAGAGAGTGGTCAGACTCAGCCCACCCAGGACCTCCAGGGGAGGAAAACTCCAGGGTGCCAGCTGAAGACCCAGTGACCTTTTCTGTCCCTTATTATACAGGCCCTGTGGTGATCTGAGCACTGCCAGATTTGGATGAGAAACGGCTTGGTGCTGGCTAAGACAGCCACAGGACAGAGCCCTGGCGTCTACCTCTTCTGCTGTCAAAGATCCTACTCTGTCAAGGGCTGAGAGGCCCCAGCTGCTCAGATGGAAACAATACAGGAGGGGCAAGGAACCAGCTCCCCTCTCCCTCCTGCCAGACGCCTGCAGCCTCAGGCTTTGCTCTGCACCTGCACAATGCCTGAGTAGGGCTTCAACTAGTCAGGACCCCGGAGGAGAGTGTCTCTTGTGACCCATGTGCTACCAGTAGGCCATGAGCCTGTTTAGAATAAAAAGAAGCTACAGATCTATCAAGTCCCGAAAATCACATTATCTGTATCTAGATGCTGCATGATTGTGGATGGGCTTTCAAAGGGACTGTCTTCTGGTTTTCCTCAGGGTTCTTATCTGCTTTCCTGGGCCTGTGATGTGGGAGGGATCTGAAGTTTCTGTTCCATAGAGCAAACCTCAAAACACCTAAAAGTTCCTGGTACCAAGATCATGGGGTGGAGGTTGGGTAGGCTGGTGTCGGCCCACAGGGGAGATGTGGGACGGAAGCTCCTGTTTACTGCTTTACCTAACATGGTCCTGCTTGATTCTGGTTCTCCTGGTGTCGTCACACCGCCCACTTACTCTCCAAAGTGTTTCTGTTTGGATTTTAGTTAGACAGGACAGCCAGCTTAGGCTGGGGGCACAATGGGAACAACATCTGAGCCCTGGGACTGGGATGTCAGAAGGGAACAGCTATGTGGGAGCAGCTGCAAAACAAGGCAGCCTGTGTGTCCCCAGAACTGGAAGCAGGAAAGGGCCTCGCTGGAAGCAGCTTCTCTGAAAGCTGAGGCGGCCGGCTGCCCTTTCCAGATCCCCTAGCCTTGAGCTCCAGGGGCAGCTGCTGTGAGCCTGCCCTCCCCTCCACACCCAGCCCACAGGAACACATGCAGGCCCTCACGTCCTCAGCTCCCAGGCCCCGAAAGCCCCAGGTCTGGCTCAAGCACATCTTCACGTGAGGGTATCAAATGACTGGGAAGCTACCTTTGATCTGACACAGAGAAAGGGCAGGCCATGATCCTCTGACAGGACCCACCTACCAACCATCTCTGGGTTTTCTCTACAATTTTCAAAATCCTTGAGCTGGATCCAGAACAAGTGAAAGAGGGTTTAGAAACGGGGACCACCTCCTGCCAGTATCACCACTCCAGTGGAGATGGAGCCCCACAGAGAGACTACCAGGGAGGCTGGAGCAAAGAAGACCTGGGAGACCCACGCCCCCCACCCCACCCCCATCCCCACCTACACACCTACACACACACACATGTACCAAGTACACACCCAGTGTTGTAGATGCCAAGAGTCAGATCTCCCAGGGACCGGAGCCACAGGCAGTTGTGAGCTAACGTGTGTGCCGGGAACCCAGGCGCTCTGCACAAGTAGCCAGGGTTATTAACTGCTCAGCCACCTCCAGCCCTAGATGGGGTATTTCTTTTGTTTTGATAAGGCCTTGAAAGTCCAGTAGGAGTTTAGCAAGCAGAGCAGGATCAAGAGTGTCCCCACATCTAGAAAAATTCCCCTCTCCCTCTCACACTGTTACATGGAACCAAACTACCAGAGCAGGTAGCTGTGTGGTGACACTAGGCTCCTGGGACAGCAAAGAGATCAGAACGCTGGCTCTGGACCCAAACTGCGCCTTGTGACTTGGCAGGAACAATAACAGCTATATAATCCTAGGCAAGTTGTTATACTCTCTGGACCGTGCTAATGTGTAAGGCTGTAACTACTTTAGATACATCCAGACATCACCATGTCCTCAATCTCTTCTCAGGAAAAAAATAGACAAAATCAGTGAGCTCTCCTAAGGAAGTCGCATGTTCTCTGTTTTATTAAATGATGATGGCAGCCACTTGTAAAGATCCAGAGGCTTAAATGGCAGCCACTTGTAAAGATCCAGAGGCTTAAATGTTAGGTATTAGAATAGTACCTGGCATACTGCATACGTGGTAATAATAATTAATGTTATTATCACCACTACTATGATTCCTTGTCACAACAGCTGCTCCATGCAGGCCAGGCCCTAGTGGCATACATTTCTTTCACTTTTTTCAAGACTGACCTCAAACTCAGGTCTGCTTGCCTCTGCCTCTAAAGCACCACCACACCAGTAAACCACCCTTCAAAGGGTTCCTCATGCCAGTGTTGAAGCTACCCAAGAAGCCTCTGTGGCTAGAAACGCCCATGAGCACTGTCAGAGGGCATACAGCCACTAAGAATACTGCCACACACAGCTTACAACCCCAGCAGCCTGAGTCATGTGACAGCACTTCACAGTCATCATCCATCTCCACTGTAAGTTGTGTGTTGCTGTAAGACAAAACACAAGCACACATCCTAGTGTGTGGTTTGCAAGCTGAACAAACACCCAATCTGCTACCTAACACTGGGCATGCCACCTCCCCACACCTTTTTCACAACAGCTGCTTCAGAGGTATGCAAGTTCTTATCAGGACATTACCATGCCCCAGACCTTACTCAGGAAAGTGGTTATAAAGAGCGGGCTCTCCTAAAGCTGTCACAGAAGCACCTGTGCTTGGAATAGAACCATTCATCTGGGGACAGCCACAGAGCTATCTCAATGCTGCAGTGAGCGACTCCAGTGATAAAGAGGACAAGTGAGAGCAAGTCTCAGGGAAAACTCCAACTATAAACAGAATAAATGTTACCCAGCTCTGGGCTTATCAATAACACAGCCTCCGGAGAAATCTCTTCTTTAGGTTTCTAAGGGTTTCTCTTCTAAGGGTTTCTGTGATGCTTGCAAAAAAGAACAATGGTCTAAAGAAGATTTTCAGGTAATGACTTGAAAGAAGGAAGGGAGGGAGGGAGGGAGGGAGGGAGGGAGGGAGGGAGGGAGGGAGGGAAGGGAGGGAAGGAGGGAAGGAGGGAAGGAGGGAAGGAGGGAAGGAGGGAAGGAGAGAGGGAGGGAAAGATGCTGTTCTCTCCCCCCTCTTCTCCTCCTTTTGAGACAGGGTCTTGCAGTGTAGCTCTCACTATCCTAAGACTAACTAGGTAGACAAGGCTGCTCTGGAACTCAAAGATCAACTTGCCTCTGCCCCTCAAGTGCTAGGAGGGCAGTTAAAGGTGTACATGCAGTCCTGGCAAATGTTTGTTTTCAATAAATAAACCTAAAGGCCCAGGCTTTGTGGCCACACCTTTCAGCGTGGGTTCCAGAAGGCCAAGGAGAGGAATGTCACTGAAACAGGGAGAGAAGTTGAAGAAACAATATCCGGACGGGCTTCAAAGTACAGATTTGACTTTGTTATTTGCCTGAAATGGCAGTGTTTAGGAAAGGGAAGGAGGGAAGATAGACTCTTAACAGAAGCATCAGGTCAATGAAACCCATCTGCAATGAACTATAATCTAATGAGTGATTAGAGTCAAGTGAGACTTTGCAACACGCCATAAAGTCCCTGGAGCATTTTCAAACGCTAAATGCACCAACTGTGCCCAAAGGCAGAGCAAGTAGAAGATTACTTGCCAGGAATCTGTTACAAAGAATAGCATGTCATCAGAAAAACTACTGGCATTTAAAAAAAAAAAAACCAGAACACCAAACACCCCCAGAATAAACCAGGTCTACTCTCAAGTACCAGCTTAACGATGGAGAAAATCCTAGCTTGGCAGCGATCCAACTCACTCTATCGGCACCTAGCCCCAGAGCATCTGTAGATGTGAATGTGCCCCACGCCACCCACACCAGCACTATACCATAACGAGGGCTATGGCTGACTGCTGGTCTGAACAGCTGACTGACAGACCAAGTGGTCAGGCACCTGTTTAACTCTACACTCATGCTAAGAACACACTGCTGTCTTCTTTACCCTAGCATAGACCCTGTGAGCCCCCAGCGCCAAGCCCAGCCCCCCAAGTGAGAGAAGAGATGCTCACTAATCCCACCCTCCCACCCTGGGGACACCTTGCCATAGGGTACCCAGGCCCCATGGCTTCCTTTCTATTCATGCTGCTGTTCTTCACAATTGTCTTTAATGATAGTTCTTACTTGGAGGAAAAAATAAACTTGGTATAATTATCTCTTTTCCTCTAATTCCAAAAGTAACATATGTTCACTATTTTTAAAACCCCATTAATACCAAATCCTGAATAGAAAGGAGCACTGCAACTCCATTCTCCTCAGCAACCACTGCAAGGGGTTGTAAATGACTCCAGACTGTTCTGTGATCCCGCCCACACGTTGCATTTATAATACTTCAAGCTTACTAAGTTGAATGATATCAAAGACAGACCCTTTACTTAGCAATCAACAAAGCATTTCGAGGAGTATGTATAAATGGTAATTTACACTTGTTGACAGATTTCAGTATCAATGGAATGGGGTGCAAAAAAATAAACTAGACCACACACTCTCCAGTGAAATACAAGCTATCACCATGTAAGGACGAGAGGCTTTGGGCAGAGAAGGGCTATATGGCTGACAGCACGGACCCTCTTCCTTCTCTCCGAGGCTGCAGAACCTCAGCCTGCTATGGGGCTCCTCCCCCCTGCCCAACAACAGGCTCCCAGCAGTTCCTCCCACCACACTCAGCAAAGGCCCACGAAGGGATGCTCTCTGCACGCTCCACTCAGAGAGCTCAGACCAATCGCACCTTAACAGAGCCAAGCCTCCTGGAAGACCCTAGACCAGTTCTGCTGCAAACATGTCCTCACACACGACTGCATTCTCCCCAGACACTGCTGAGACGTAGGGAAGGATACCCTGGCTTTGTCTCCATTCTTCTGATGACAACTGGCCCAAGTACTTATGGTTCTGGGATGAGGCAAAAAGGAAACATGTCTTCTGACCCTAAGTGGCAGTTCCTTCTGCCACTTGATGCTATCAAGCTCTGCTCCCAGTCAAGGAGTCACCTAAGGTCCCCCAGAAAGGGCTACCCAGGTAGCATATTCACAAATACACACTGTACTTCTTCCAGAAGGAAGCAGTTAGCCAACCCAACCAGCACAGATTACTGATGTCCCCGGATTCTCTTCTTCCTTGTCTCTATGGCTACAGCCTACAATCACATGTCTTGGCTGTACCAGTGGTGTGGCCATACCAGTGAACTCAGAATCTCCCTGTCAACTCAGGAGCCTGCAATCCTGACCCCACTCCCATACCCAACAGGCCTGTAACAGTCTCCACCTGTCATGACTGGCCCCTCCAGTTTCTCCAGTTCTCCATCCCCACTACCACACTATCTCCCACCCTGATGGAAGGCTATGGGTAGACCCATGATGCAACCCATGCTAATGGCCTCTCTTGAAAGAAATAGCTCTTCATCTTATTACACAGAATTTAATTCAAAACAGACTGCACGATGTGGTTTGAAACGACCCTTTCATTAACAGAACAGAGAAACTCTTCGCTAGGCACTAAGAATGACAGGCAGAAAGGAAAGCTAGCCCCACAGACAGTGTGAAAATTAAGCTTCTACTTTTTTTGTTAAAAGTTTTACCCAACTGAGCATGGTGTTACACACAGTCTCAGCACTTGGGAGGTAGAGGCAAAGAATCAGGAGTTCAAAGCCAGCCTCGGGCCAGATCCTGTCTCAAATGAACACCCCACTCAAGTTTCACTCACCTGGAAGTTCTTGTCTGGTTGGTTTGGTGTTCACCTCTCCCACCCCTATGTAAAAAAGACAGCAAGGAGGCTACAATATGGAGAAAATACTTGTAAACCACGAGTCCCACGAAACCCTGTCTCTAAAAGATTTTCCAAATGTCCAGTTATAACACAGAAAAAAACACCTGAAGTGATGGCCCTCCCAAGAACATTCATTACCCAAATGAACACAGGAAAGGACAGTCAACCTTAGTGGTCGCTGAGGAAATGCGAATTAGGAACACAGCAGCTCCTGACCCACACTTTTTACGAAGGAGAAGATAAACAGTAGAGCCAGGGCACACCTTTAACCCCACACACTTTTAATCCCAGCACTTCTGAGGAGGCAGTGATAAGCGAACCTGAGTTCTGAGCTCATGGCCAGATCGGTCTAGACAGTGAGTTCTGGGACAACCAGGGCTACACAGAGAACCCCTGTCTTGAAATAAAGATGCAGGACAAAATGGTGGTAAGGAATACACAGAATGGAGAGGAGAACGTGCAATAATGCGGCCATCCTGGAAAATAGCTGAGGGGGTTCCATGTTCCTCTCCCCAGAGATTTACCCTTCAGAAAGAAATCTGCCCCAAGCTCTAATAAAAACCAAAATAAATGTTCATGGAGGAGTGGAAGTGGTAAAGGGTGGTGGTAAATGCTAGCCAACTGAGATGCCCTCTGACATATGTTTAGCCATTTAGACCTAAGATGGGGAGATGGTTTGGTGGCTAAGGATGCTGTTGTATAAGCATGAGGACTTAAGTTCAAATCCCAGCACCCATGCAAAAATCAAGGCCTAGCAGCATACACACCTGTTGACTGTGGTACAGGGGACAGAGAGAAGATCTTTAGGGCTTGCTATTTGTAAGGCTAGATCTAGGTTCATCAAGGGGACCCTGCCGCCGGGCGGTGGTGGCATATGCCTTTAATCCCAGCATTTGAGAGGCAGAGGCAGGTGGATTTCTGAGTTCAAGACCAGCCTGGTCTACAGAGTGAGTTCCAGGATAGCCAGGACTATATGGACAAACCCTGTCTCAAAAAAAACAAAACAAAAACAAAAACAAAATAAAAACAAAACAAAAACAAAAAGGGGGGGATACAAAGGAAGATAGCAATTAAAAAAAAAAAAAGAATGCCTGATATTACTTGGCTTCAAATGTGTGTACATAAGCACATACACATGTACATGTATATCACACCACATATCCAAACAAACAAAGGTTAAATGATTTGTTGTTCACATACACCAAGGGATGCTTCTTAATGCTAAAAGGGCATAAACTATTGATCTGAACATAGAGCTGGATCATCTTCAGTAAATGACTAAATGGGGCTCAGGAGAAAAAATACTACTATCAGAAAACAATGCACAGCACACATCTAATACCACTAATAAAAAAAAGCTTAAAATGGTAACACTGACGAGATGGCAGACAGATCGGGGGCTGCCAGAAGACAGAGATAGATAAGGAAAGGGCAGGACAGAACCCGATAGCATGGGCAATAAGGAGCAACCCAGGATCCCTTGTGGTGCTGGGACTACTCTGCACCGACTGACAGAACAGGAAATATGCTGAATATAACCTAACAAGCCTAAATGCACGTGCACACACAGTCACATACACATGTACCCCTATGTGCATGCATGCATACACTGCTGGGGAGATCTGAGTAAGCTCAATGGGTTATACTGATGTAACATCCTTGCTGAGGTATCACAATTGTGTAAAATCTAACCACTGGGGGAAACGGGCAAAGTGCACACAAAGGAACCGTTGTGTATTATTTCTTACAATTGCATGCGAATCTATAATTATCCCAATAAAATTTTCAATAAAGAAAAAAAGTACTAGCCTCCAACTTCCCTTGGGCCCTTCATGGTTCATCCAGCAATTCTTCTCACCCTGTCTGTCTAGGTCCCATTCTCCCACGGTGGTAATAGGTCTGCTGCACTTTTCCACAGCCTGTGGGCCAGCTCAGCCATGTGGCCTTACTCACTGTCAGCCCTCAAGTCCTCTCCTGCACTGTGCCCGGAAACAGAAGCAACCCTACCCTCTGAAGTCCCTTCTAGCTTTTGCTCCATCAAAAATGCCCTTAATTCAAACTCCTCACCCAAGCTCGCCATGTGGCCAAAACCTGTCCCTGCCCTAAAAGTTAAGTCTTCCCTTAACTTGATAGCCATCCAAGGTATCTTGTCTCTTTCCACCTGTAGTCAGAGATCACCACCTCACCACTGTACTTTAGAGTCTGGGCCATGATCATGTCTGGTGGGTAAAAAGTAGATTGAATGGAGAAGTCAACAGTTAGAAACATGAGGTCAGGAGCCAGGTCAGTGTTCCTCTGGCTCTTTTATCAACTTGTAAGACTAAATTGCTGCTCAGGCCTGTGGCTCTCAAACTGTAATGACCAACTGACACACCCAAGTGCTCAGAGCACGAAGACAGAGTCACTTGTCCCATCCCTCCCCTTCCCCTCTCAGCTCCTCAGGTTTCAGCTCCTGATAATCATGTAGAGGAACCATGGACCTATTCCTTTGCTTCTTATTTATTTATTTATTTATTTATTTATTTATTTATTTATTTATTGGTTTTTTTGAGACAGGGTTTCTCTGTATAGCCCTGGTTTTTTTGAGACAGGGTTTCTCTGTATAGCCCTGGCATGGACCTATTCCTTTGCTTCTTTCTTTCTTTCTTATTTATTTGTTTATCTTTTTTTTTTTTTTTTTTTTTTTTTTTGAGACAGGGTTTCTCTGTGTAGCCCTGGCTGTCCTGGAACTCACTCTGTAGAGCAGGCTGGTCTCGAACTTAGAAATTCGTCCACCTCTGCCTCCCAAGTGCTAGGATTAAAGGCGTGCACCACCACTGCCTGGCTATTCCTTTGTTTCTTAAAAGGGGGGCAGGGAGCAATCTTGGAGTTGGGGTGTAGTTCAAAGAGTACTTGTACTGCATCCATAAGGCCTAGGTTCAACTCCAGCATTGGGCACTGGGCACGGCTGGTCATGTAATCCCTGTACTAGAGAAGTAAAGGTAGGGAGAACAGAAGTTTAAGGTCATGTTCCTGGGCTACATAGTAAGTTCAGGCCGTATTAGACCCTATAAGACAAAGGAAAACTGGGAAGGGGGAGACCCATAGGAAGCAATGTTTTCTCTCCCCACAACTCTAGACATTTTATTTAAACCCTATGCTAGGAGCCTAAGGTAATTCAGCAGATAAAAGTGCTTGTCCTTCCATGCCTGATGATGGCCAGTGCTAGACCCACATGGTGGGTGGGAGGGAAGAACTGAGGGCTACAGGTTAGCCTGAGCTCTATACGTGTGTTTACAATACAATACATATGTAACAATCTTTAATCCACACCAGTTTTGGCCTTGCTAAACAGCTAACCTGGCAGCACAAGCTGGGGCCACCACTGCTCCAGTATGAGGATGTAGCTCTCCTCAGTGCACATCCTGGACTGAGCTCTAAGCCTGAGTTCCCAACTCCCCACAGGGCAAGCCCCACTGACCGATAACTGGGACAACCATATGATGCAAGGCACCTCTTTCCCACCCTCTCCCAAACTTGCCTCTCCTGTCTCCACTCCCCATCTCATTTCATAGTCCACCTACCTCCCCATCACCCAGGAGTAAAACCCCAGCATAAACCTATTCTTTCACAAGCCACTTCCAGTCAGCCAGTTCTATGGGTTCCACCTTGGAAACAAACCATCCCCAAGACACACTCCAGCATCAGCACCAATGACAATGGAAGATTACAAGAGGTGTTGAACTCATCTCTGTCCTGTTGGTGCCGTACCTCACGGACTGAGCCACGATGTTACCTTTCCTGAAACACTGCAAAGGTTTCACTCAGAATGAGCTCCAGACATCATGGTGTGGTGTGTATGCCCTCGGCCACACAGTACCAAGCTACATGGCAGCGATTATAGCATGTGCCCAGGTGGCACGCTCATTTTCTGGCTCAGAACCATGCTGTTTCACTGTAAGGAGTCACGCCTTCATCCCACCATTTTGAATTAAGGCTCCACAAGTAAGTCATGTGAAGTCTCCTGCCAACAACATCTATAGCTATAGCACTCAGAACAAGGATAATTTGTGTGAAGTCATCTGCTACAACCCTGTGACTATCTGCAAATATGCCTTTACCGTCTCTGGCCAGACGAGGTCTATAATCCAAAGAAACCATTAAGTGGTTCTTTTCCCAAAATTCATCATTACAGCAGATAACTGCCTGTCTCCCATTCTCACTCGCCTACGCTCACATATACATATGGAAATTCCCCCTCATTTTCTCTCCTCCCCATTCCCACCCTCCAACACTAACCACTGTATCTCCAGAACAAAATATACTCCCACTGCATGCTTAGTTGTAATTGACTAGCCTGGTTGGAAATGTACACTTCACAGCTTCTTTGCTATGAGACCTTGAAAAAAAATAACGTGACCTTGCTAGTGACCTCAAGCTTTCTCTGCTGAAAAATGGAGAATCCTAGAGTTCGTCTGTCATTGGGTTCTTAGGAGGACTAAGCAAGACAACACCATTCTAAGGCAATTCAAATAGGTCATCCATTTTCCTTACACCCTATGTTTCCCCACTCATGGTCAGAGCACACTGCAGTCCTCGGTGACATCTACACCTGGGTCTTCTGAATCCTGGTTGTCCATTGCCACGGCAAAGGCATTAAGAGGTAGAAGAACTGGAGAATGACTTAGCATTTTTTCCTCTTCCTCCTTCATCACCCATTCCTAAGCCACACGCCTTGGGAATACAGTTCTGCATGCCTGCCCCCACCCCCTTCCCATTATTTCCCAATCGAAACACTGATGACACTGGCTAGTCTCACAGGAACCAAGCTGGGTCGAAATCCCCTATTACTCATCTAGAACTCACCCTGGCTACCTCCCCTTGTGTCCCTATTCGAATCAGAATTCCTTCCTAATGCTTCAATGAAGAATTGCCAACACTAGGTGCCAAAAACAAAAAACAAAAAACCAACCAACCAACCAAACAAACAAACAAAAGTCCAGGGGCTCCTCTGCCCTGATATAGGCACATGCTTTTTCTCTTCTCTTCCCCTTTCCCAGCATTTCTTCCCATGAAAGAACTTCTCAGAGCACAAGCACCAGGCATTGAAGATACTTCGATGTGTCTAACCCTACAACAAAGCCTGCGAGGACACAGAGTCCCTGTTTCCTGCTTGTTCCAGGTAAAGCTCTGTGTTTTAGTCTAACCAATCAGCTTGAAACGACAGGTCAAAAAGAAGGTCAAGGATGCCATAGGATACTCAGATGAAAAACTACCAAGAGTATGTTCAACTCAGGCCCTGCGAGACACTTTCCTAAGGACCAGTGACTGGTTCACTGGGGTCATTTATATACAAGGGACTCTGGGAGCTCCAGACTCAGCCTTCCTCCTCATCCCAAAAATGAGCCATGAGAGCCATTTTCCTGTGGGAAGCACAGCCGGTCCTGTTTCTCCTTACATGGTTCCCAGGGCTGGGCAGTGTCCTCCCCCTGCCACCAAGCTGTTTGACTAGCACACAGTTGTGTGCCCTCTCCTACAGATGATGCCCTGGCTCACTAGGCAAGTCCCTTTCTTTTTGAAAACCAGGCCAGCAAACAATCCCGTAGCATGTGCGTGACTGGCAATGCAATGGGGTAGAGGCACACATGCATCTTCCCTGTCCTCCTGAACTAGCTTGCTCTCTGGGTCTGACCAGTTGTAGGTCTAGCATCCCAACAAGAAACAATAGGCCCTGCCCCACCCTGCTCCCAATCACTCAATAGAATCCTTGTCTTGCATGCATGCATGAGGTCCTGGGTTCAAACCCCAGCACCACAGAAAAAATAACCAAACATACAACTGGAGGTGGGGGTTCTCTGCTTTCTACCCAGCTATTCTCTCAAGAAGAAGGGTACAAGCTCTGCTCACAGGAGAAAGCCATCGTCTACCAATGGCTATGCCCAGTCAGCCTGCAGCGACCTAAGACACTAGAACCTTCCAGACATCTTCCTGGCCAGCACCAGGGCCAGCCTTGTGATCTGGACCCTCCCTGCTGTGTTTTCTTCCTGCCAGCAGCAGGCCAGGTGTCCTGGACTTTGGCAGTCAAGAACAGGCTTCAAAAGGCTAAGTGGAAGGTGACCATCTTCAAAGCGTCCTCAGACTTCCCAGAAATCTCTGGCACCCAGCCCTGACCTTAGGTCAGTTGCCGGCAAGTGAACTTGTGACAGCCCCATGAAGGCAGGGACATGACCGTGTCTGTCTGGTCCCCAGCCCTCATCCCGGAAACCCCAAGCATGAGGCTGGCATACAGCCGGTGCTCAACAGTGATTTGCTGGGTTGGTGTACAACAGCCTCTTCCATGGAAGGAGAGACAGCACAGTAGGGTGGCCCAGGCTTTGGCGCTAGACAGACCTGGACCTTCACCTAGCAGCCATCTTATCCTCAGACTATGCTGTCCCTCTCACCCAAGCCCTTCACCACCACTCCTCAGAGAGCTCTCAGGAATGTCAGCTGCAACGAGCATGCAGAGCCTTTAGTCAGCAAAGGCAGAAGCTTCTGCTTGGTTTTCAGTTCACAAACACTTTCTTAGCACACAACTGTGTGTAAGCTGCAGTTCAGGCACAGTGGGCAACCCCACATCATAATGGCTTCAGTTAATTTTTGTGACAATCCTCTCAAGTTGGGTCTATTTAGCACCCTCCTTTGCAGCTTCAGCTTCAGGCTTTGAAACACAAGAGAACTAAGGCAACTTGCCCGAAGCCTGAGACCTAAAAGTGCAGGGCCAGGATTCATATTAATTACACAGTCTAAACTGCTAAAGTGCTGCACCTGTCTGCCTCTAGGGCAGACAATCACTGCAAACTGGTTTCTGTCCCAACCCTTGAAGGATTTCAAGGACATGTGACCACAATGCCAGACTGTGTCTTCAGTTACAGAGGGAACAGATGCAGGTATTCCCATGGATCATGGTTTTGGGTTTGTCTGTCTGTCTTGTCTGTCTGTTTGTTTTGAGGGGTAGGATCTTGTTTTCAATTGTGGTGTACTCCCCTAAAAACGCCCCTCCCATCCCATCTTCTCTCTCCACCTCCCAGGAAAAGAAACACACAGCTATGCAAAAGTGGGCTAAGAAATGAAAGAGGAAAGAGGAAGGCCTGTGCGCCTTAAGAGCAGAGGGAGAGGCAGCAGCAGAGAGCAAGCACTGTACGTCGGGGAGCTCAGAATATCCAGGCACACAGAGGCAGCGGGCGGCTACACAGCCGCAGGCTGCCCAACATCCAAGGTAACAGAAAATTAAGCCATTTCTCTTCCAAGGGACGAAAGCTTATCATAAAGAACTCTCCGTTTACTCTCCCGCCAACCATGATGGAAATCTCATTACCAAAATAAATCACTTGACCTTGCCTCTTCCAGTGTTTGAGGACTAGTGACAACCCAGAGAACTCCATAAATGCTCAGAAATGGAGGAATGAAATCCTCAAGGAACTCATGCCAGGTGTTTCACTTGAATATGGCTTTGCCTGACTTCACAGTGCATTCATTTTCAAAGGTCTTAGAGAAAAAGGGTCCTCTCAGGGACTGAAGACTCCTGGTCCAGCTATGCTCTGATTCATGTATGTGATAGCAAAAGCCTGATCACAAAGGGTGACCCTGGCCTTACACTGGCTCACATGACTTTGTCCCCAACTGGCTGAGGTAGCACTGAGGAGAGTCACCTTTCTCTGATCACAAAAGTCTCTGACAAGATTAGAGCAGATCCCCTAAAAGGCGGCCCAGTTCCCACCTCCACCAGCCAAGGAACCACCTAGCACACTCCCCTCCAAGATAGTACCAGGCATTCTATCATGCCACAAGGACAGGGAGCCGAGGGGAGAGCTTTCTTCCTGGAGAGATGGAGACATTGCAAGGCCAGTACAGAAAACCCATCATCTCTTTCCAATCAGAGAACACAATCCTACAGGTTGTGTACTCTCTTGCCATGTGAAAACCCACAACTGTGCTAGACTCTTCTTCCCTAGTGAATTGATTCCTGAGGCTGCCCGCTCAAAAAGCAGTTGCCTCATTTTAAATCTGGCTGGCCACCAACACAGACAGTAATCGGATAGTGGTGACTTAAAGAAAAAGACACCCCTACTCAAAAACAGATACAACTAGGAACTGAGTTACCCTGGTCCTGGACACATGTCCCACAGCCAACACCAACCTTACCAATGTCCAACAGCCTGCTGAATTCCACACCCCAAAACCACAATATCCATTATGGCAAGTCCCCAAGGGCCTGTTGTCATCATTTATTTGATCATCTTTCCCAGGAGCCCAAAACTACACTAACACCAAGCACAAATGTGATCAGGTTGATTGTTGATAGAAGAACTCCCAATCTGAAGCTTCCATGGACTCGGTTCTCAGCATGAGATCTTAAAATCATTTTCACACAATGAATTTATAGGCAAAGTGGGCAACTATTCACAAAGGAAAATCTCAATGGAGGGGGAAAAACATTTGTCAGAGGCATGACCTCACTAGATAGCTTAGGCTAGCTCTGATTCCCACTTTCCTCCTTCCTTAGCCTCCTGAGTGCTGTTGGGATTGTAGGTGCACACTGCCAAATGTCTTACGCCACTAATTTAGATTAAAACAACCCCTGAGCAAACAAGTGGGAGCTTCACAATGCAACCCCCCAAAGCCACACTTCATCACACGTAACCAAGTCATCTTCAAGGGAAAGCTGAGGAAGGGGAAGCCAGGGAAGAAAAGACTATGGACACCTGAGGCCTGCAAACTGTCCACCCACAGCAGCTGAGCGGTTTCAGCCAACTTCACTACCCTAGAGAAAAAGACGATTCTCTGGCTACCGCAGAACTCACAAGAGCATAGAACAAATGCCACAAGTTTGGGCTCTCACTCCCGGGTGCATGACAGGCGGAGAGGCTCGGTGCCACAGAAAGCAAGTGTCTTTGTTTCCATTACATCATCCGTGGTGCAGGGGGAGGGCAGGCGGGGCACAGCTGGTGGCAGCTGTGCTACCATCTGCTCTCCCCTCAGAAGCCTTTGCTGGTCCGAGCACAGCCTCCTTGGGCTCCTGACAAGAGACACGCAGGGTTAAAGGTACAACACCCTATTACAGAAATAGTGGGAATTACTGAGAAATAAATCACTCCTCTGTGGAGTTAAGAGCCTCGGGTAGTGGATGAGCCGGTGATCTTGGAATTTATGCTGGCTGCATCTCTTTAGACTTGGTGACAACACAAACTATGTCAACTCAATTAGACAAGCACTATGTACACGCAACCACCTGCCATCTGCTTCCCTAAAGGTAGAGAGCCAAAAAAGCCCAGGTCTGCAACTGGGAGCCTCTGGGAAGGGAGAGAGAATGGCCCAGCCCTGCAGAGGTAAGCGTCACCCGAGCTAGGGCGGCAGGCATACGCTGTTGGATATAAATGTTCCAGAGCCATTTGGAAAGCTGGGCTTGCCTTCCTCACCCTCACGCAGCTTCCCTTGGAACCTACTCAGAGGACAACCATCGAGGAAGGGGAAGCTGGGAGCAGGGCACATGCATTTAGGGGTTGGGGGAAAGACAGATGGGACCAGACAGGACACACAACAACATCTCACCCCAGCCACTCAACTGCAAGTTGGGAACAAGAATGGAAGCAGGCCAGTCAAGCTTGTGTGTGTGTGTTATCTGGCCAGCACAGGGTTGCTCCTGTAGTGGAGGATTTTCAGTATTTTTAGAGGGACATAATATTGAGAGAGGGTCTCATGAACTGGCCAAAATCTCCATGTAATATAGGAAGACCTTGAACCTCGGGTCAACCTACCTCCACTTCCTGAGTGCTGGGCACTGCCATGCCCAGTTTCCCAGGGCTGTGGATTAAACCTAGAGGTTTGTGCTGCTAGGAACAACTTGAGCCACATCCCCAGCCAATAAAAAGAATAGATTTCAAATACAAATCTAAATTACAGGCTCTTCCTGCCAGGGTGGGAAGGACTCAAGAAACTTGGTCCCGTCCTTGACGCCGGCTGAGTGACATGCTCCCTTGAGACAAAGGGAACATGCCGAAGAACTAACTCGTTCTCTCCGCCGTGTACGCCACCCTGGCACCTGAACCTTGAGAGCATTTGCCAGAAGGCCTCTCAAGCATGAAGAGAAAACCCCAAGGGATGGTATCCCAGGATCCTCTTCTGTAGTGGAGCCCTGGTGCCTGGGATCGCCAATTGTCATTCTACAAAGAGCAACCGAGCTGGCTTCAGACCGCTCCAACTGCTCCACTGTGGCAGGTTGGAGGCCCTGAAAGGAATGTTCCAGGCCACTTACCATACATTTTGCCTTCGTCTGATAAGATGATTTTCCTCCTCCCACACGGCGGATAGATGGCCAGGGCCTCCTGGAAACTCTGCTCAATATCAGGACTCCAGACGCCCTCCGCATCGTTGTCAATCGGCTTATCTGCAGAGTCGCTCATCCTTTCCATGTTCTCGGCAGGGCTCTCGCTGCCGCTCCAGCTGCTGGGCTCAATTTTGGCGGTTGGATTTTCCAAGCCGAAGCCTGGAGCCTTTTCAAGAAAACAAACCTAAAAGAGAAATCATAATATCGGGTAAGGCTGGGGGCGCCATCAATATACTGCTCCTACAAGCTGCACAGTAGGTTCTCAGGTCATCCATTGTGTTATATGGACAATAATCCCTGAATAACATGGAATTCTGAGATCCCAGATGATTTTGTCCGCTATGTGTCATGTTAAGTACCCTACAAAAACATTAATGGCCAACTGAAGCTGGGTAATCTTCCTGATTGAGAAACAATTCTCAGCACTGATAGCACTCCCTCAGAGCTACCCAACTCCAAGACTCATGTGAAAATTTGTTACTAAGTGCCCACACCTTTGGCTATCCTGTGCTCAAGAATAGCCAGATCCCCATAGCAGAACAAGTTTATATGGAAGTAAAAGTTGTCACACTCACTCTAGAAATGGACAACTTAAGTGAAATGCTAAGCCATCAAGATGGAGCTAAGGCCATCAAGATGGAGGAGTGGGAGACAGAAGAAATGAGGGCACTTCAGTGCTGCAGACCTTATCCTACCGAGGTGAGATGCCAGCTGACCTAGACCTAGGCATCGATCTTTGAGGGTGCTACTCTGTGGAACCAGGTCACTAGGTCCTAAACGCTAACCCTGCACGAAACAGAGACCAGTCCTGTCCCCTCCTACACCTGACATTTGTGTGGGAATGTCCCAGCCCCATGGGGCAACAGCCGGCCCTGTAGCATACTCTGAATTCCTGATTACATGAAAACTGTGGAGCAATCTTTCCTTAAGTTTTAGGGCAATGAAGATAACAGAAGCACAAGAAATCTTTCTCTAAGATGTAGATGCATTCCCCTTCAATTGTACACGCCCCGATAGTCACAAGGGGATAGGCTTTCTAAACAAATGGCTTGACACCAACCTGAAAAAGATCAAATCCAGTACTCCCTGCTGGCTCCACACTAACATATCAATAGTGCTTTGTGAAAACCACATCAGATCATTAGTGCAAAGGACTCCCCAAAAGAAGGAAGGAGAAGAACTGCTCCTGGGGAAAGAGAAATGAACCACAGTGTGCTGAGCGGGGAGGGTCTCCCGTGACCACTGCTGCCCCTTACATTCCTGCAGGGTTTCAACACAAGGAACCAGAGGAGAGCACGTCCCCAGTCCAGGGCACTGCCAGCTGAGCAGTTTCTTCCCTTGCCTCTACCAACTGCATCCTCTCACCTGTTCTCCCCAATCTGTGGATTTCAACAGACCCCCAGGGACAGAAACTCTGAATGTTGTGAAATCCATGTTCTAACTGATGGATGGCTTTGGGCTCCTCACCTTGACTTTCTTCAATTTGGCAGCATTTGCATTAAAGAAAAATTAGCATGCTTAGTTTCAACTGTTACCGCCAAGCCATCATTCAGAGAACACGTCAGCAAGATACTGACAGCCCCTTACCAACACACATAAGCTTACACAGGACTTCAAATATGCCAGCATCAAGGTATAAATTATGAAACAAGAAAGGGTTTTGTGACTGGCCTCAAGATGAACTCTTGGTGCTTGCCTCGAGGGCCTTTTGAATTTTCAAGTGATTACATTTTGGGTTGGGATCTGAGAGTTCTATACAATTTGAGCTAACTTGTAACCACCATAGTGATTGCTTACTGGAGAAATTACGAGAATAGGAGGGAACGCTTTGATAGTGGCTACCCTCTCCCCCAACAAACAAAACAATGCACACAACATGTAAAGCCATAGGCCAAGCCAGGACAGATCACAGTGAAAGGAATTCACTCAAGGAAGCTGTATTTAAAGATATACATAAGACATGTAGGTGCTCAAACCAGTATAGAAAAGTGATAGAATTAAGCACAGTGAGGGCTGAGGGGCCTGGGCCCTTCGTAGGCCTGGGAAGAAGGTTCTTTTCCAATCAAAAATAAAGTCTCCAGAAGAAAACATACCAAAAACCCCCACCCAAAGTCTTAAGACCACCTCCCTAGCTGGTCACACCGGCTATGCTGGAATATCACCAGTGGGAGGGCACTCACTGGTTCCTTAGCACCTCCCACCACTCTGGTGTGATGAAACTGTTCAGCCAATTAGGTCAAAAGCCACTTCCTCCATTGACTTTAACCTGTTCATCCCTGAGAGTCTATCCACCCTTTAAGTCAGCTTCTCCTCATTTCCTATGGCCTGACCAGCCCTTAGGATCCTTACCGACCTTCATAACTCTGCTCACCCTTCACCAAGACATTTGTAATCCCAAGGGAGGGAGTCAGCTCAACTCTGTGATGCTCAGCAGAAGATTCCATGGTAAGGAAAACCATCCACTAGCCAAACCGCCCACCAAGAGTGGCTCATTCAGAGAACTAGCAGCAAAGCCTTTCTGACAACATTCAAGTTACTTCTAAAGCTAAGCATCACACACATCAACTGATCTACCCACCCAGGATGCACAAACACAGCTCTAAACACTCCCAGGTTTTGGTTCAGCAAAGGGAAGAACTTCTTGTAACTGGGTCTACTAGAGCTCGGCAGGATGGAGTTACCTCCTCTGGACATGAAACAGAATACACCAGATACAAAATCTAGAGCTACTCAGGCCCTTGGTTTTACAACCCAACTGTAAGATGAGCCTCTGTATGGGCAGAGTTTCCGATCACAAGGCTGGTAGGGCTGGCTGAGAAAACTCCCCGTACTAGATACCAAAATAACCAGGCTGCCATTCCACTCCTCAGCTCCAGAGCCACCTCATCCTAGAAACTGTCCTTGTCACTCTAGTGACTCTGAGAGTATCAGTCACATTTTACGAGCATCCTACATCTGTAGAACTGGCTACTGCCCAATCTACCTTCATTTGAATGCATACAAAAAAAAGCACCTGCTTATTAGCAACATTAAGATCTAATCAAGTCAGGCACAGTGACACACACCTGTCACCTCAATACTCCGGTGGTGGGGCTCAGAGGATCCTGAAATGAAGGCCAACCTGGGCTACATAGTGAGACCTGGTCTCAATCACCACCACCATCACAATCAATGCTGCTGCTGCTGCTGCTGCTGCTGCTGCCACTGCCCTCACAGAATATAATGGATTTCACAGACTGTTTGCATAACTGATGTCTTTCTGTCCCCACACATCTTCTGAATGTCAAAGTCCAGTTTCCCTCAATTCAGAATGAAGAACTCTCTTCTCCCTCTACAATCACAATCTCCCCCCCCTTACCGTGTGTGTGTGTGTGTGTGTGTGTGTGTGTGTGTATGTGTGTGTGTGAGAGACATTCAAACTGGATCTAGAATCCAAACTTGATACACTCACAAGTCACGTGGCTCAAACTAAATTAGTCGTTTTAAAGCTCAACTTTTCACTTATACAACGGAGATACTAGATTCTATCCTAATGCAGGAAACCAACGAGGGGAAAGGCAACTGCAGCTCGACTGCCATGAGATTAAGTGAGATAAGAGGAAGACTTCTGCCACCTGAGAGCCATGTGCCCTTTCTCACTCACCACCCTGTCTGCCCTCTCCAGACAAGAGCATGCTATGAAGCCAAGATACAAACAGGACAGTGCCTCCCCTGGAAGCTCACTCAACTGGGAAATCCATTCACAAAACATTCACATCTTAAAAATCCTCAGAAGGCCAAAGAGAAATATCAGATTGTTGACAACTAGTGTCCTAATTTCCACCTAAGATGAACCTTTCTCACAAATTACAGTTTTCATAGTCTTCTGGACAATGTGGTTCATTGTCCCCAAGGAAAGACTGTTGAAACCAACAAAGAACATGTCTGAGCAGTGCTAGAGGACCTCAGTTTCATCATGAACAGCATTCAGGAGGCCCCTCGTCTCCTGAAATGTCCCAGGCTGAGATACTTAAGACACAGCTGTTAAGAATAACCCAAGTAGCCTGCTAATTAGCTAGACATCGCCTCCCATCATAGACATTCCTTTCCCAGAACCCACCAGCACATCAAGAAGAGTCACAAGAGCACAGGAGTGGGGGTGGGGAGATTGTCGAGAGCACACTTGACCCACACAGCCTATTCCAAGAGCCTTGGGACAGGAGGGAGGGGAGAGCAAATGCAGGCACTTCTGACACCAGCTCCACTCTTCACTGGGTGACATGTGACAAGAGAAGGTTTCCTTCACAGGTTCCCATGAGGCCCTCACCATGTAAATATCTAATCCCTTCATTAAAACCAGCCTGAAGGTTAAGAAATCACTGAGCATGAGGGTCAAGAAAATATACTAAACTTTGTTTTAGCCAATGGATTGTCTATGAAAGCAGGAAAGAAGCCTGTGTAAGAGTTGGACTTAGATGCCTAAGTCCCCAGGACTGCATCCCCATGAGCCTTGGTATCCACTGTTAACCATGAAGGAGGCCAATCCATCCATCCACCCGTCATCTTGTATTCCCGCAGACAGTGCCTATAACAGAGAACTGTGTGTTACTGTGCCCTTTAACTGCACCCCAGGGTACTTGAAGGAAGGGACTATTATGCTCACCATAACATCTTCTTCACCCTGGTGATCACACAAAACCGATACAGAAGCAGCTAATAAAGGAGTGGGCATCACCCAGATGACCTAAGCATGCGTTGATAACATGGCAGCTCATCCCCCAACTCATGCTAAGTTTTCACTGACTAGCAAGTACTTAAAGAAACCCCCTGGGTGGAGCTGAGCGGTGTAGTGCTTGGACAGCAAACATGTTTGAGGTCCTGGGGTCACCCACAACACCACAAGGAAACAGGGGTAGGGGGTCACAGTATTAGACACATCTCAAAGAAAACACAAGGCAGACAGAGTGCGCACAGTCCCACTTCCTATCTACCAGTCATTATTACTGACAACTCATAGTTATACACAAGAGACAAATACAGTCTTGATCCTAAGACCTAAGCTGCTTCCAGCATACACTTTATTTAGAGGAGCTTCTAACGTTCTCCAGTTCCCTCTTCTTTGGACTGCCAGAGAAGAGAGAGAACTAGAAGACAGAGCTGTAAGGAAGGCAGGAGAGAGCAAAGTGGTGTAAAGACCAAGTGGCCAGAGACGTCCCAGAACTTCAGAAGGGGAGGAGGCAGGGGGACTAGTAAGGCTGACCTGAACGAATGAGAGACCAGGGTGGGGTGGATGAGTGGGCGGAGAGCAGATAAGCAACAATCTTCACTAGCTCAAGAGGTGCGAGAAGCAGGAGCCATTGAGGGAGGGGGTGTGGGAAAGGGAATCACACAGAGAGGTATTTATAGCACTCAGCTTGACCACGAATTGGACAGCTTGAAGGTCACAGTGATCTTCACAAAGGCCCAGATGTTTTATGTAAGAAAAAAAGCTATACTCAAAAAAAAAAACAAAAAAACAAAAAACCACCACCCAAGGCAGCAAGGAACTTTCCAATCTCAGGCAGCACACCTAGATACATTTCTACACCTTCCCAGAGATCACAGGAGAATAACAATGACAAGGACTTTGTGTCTGCCGGCTCTTCAACACTGCTCAGCCCTGGGGCATTAGTCACACCTAAGATGGTCCAGAGACAAAGCTGCCACAAGTCAAGAGCTCCACTGAATCTGGACACAGAGTCTCCGGTCTAGATGGAGTGAATCCATAGGCATACCAGACGGACCAGCCATCCTCAGAAGGCGTGAGGGGAGGGCACAGCTGACATCACCATACAGTCTAATTAATTCCTAATGAATAGTGAGGACACTCACTGACTCACCTCCCTGGGCAGTGGGGAGGAATTCTGGGCACTAATGACAGTTAATTGCTTTTGCATATGTAAAATGGGGCATGTAATTATTTTCCTATCATTTCAGACACTCACAAACCTTGCTAACAAGTGGCCTAATCACGTGAGGCTCAGCAGCCAGAGGGGTGGAACTAAAGGCTATGTATGTGTAATTGTCAGAGATGCAAACTCTCTGGATGAAGCAATCTCTCTGAAGCAATGTCTGCCACACAGCCAGCAGCAACTAGTGAGCCATGCTTGGTGTCATGAGCTCCAATAAGCAAAGGCTAATCATGATTACTCCTTTCCAAATCCACCTTCCCGCCCACAGAATCCCACCCTCATTCACTAGTCCACCATTCCCGAGTACCCAGCTGGAAGGCTTGACATTACAATCCTGAGATACTCCATTTCCCAGCTCCTCCAGCCCTGAGTCTATGCCCAGGTGACAGCTCAAGAAAACCTCTGACCTTATATGATACAGCTCTTACCTCACTGAGTCGCTAAAACTAGCTTCTCCACTCATGACCCACTGAGAACAGCAATCCTGTTCTTCCCTCCACCTCCAATCTAAGGTGAGAATAGTTCCTCCTTCCTTTGTAAATTCCTCAAAGACAGATGCAGCCTCTGTGTCTTAGTCAGGGTTTCTATTCCTGCACAAACATCATGACCAAGAAGCAAGTTGACCAGGAAAGGGTTTATTGAGCTTACACTTCCACATTGCAGTTCATCACTAAAGGAAGTCAGGACTGGAACTCAAGCAGGTCAGGAAGCAGGAGCTGATGCAGAGGCCATGGAGGGATGTTTCTTACTGGCTTGCTTTCCCTGGCTTGCTCAGCCTGCTCTCTCATAGAACCCAAGAGCTCCAGCTCAAAGGTGGAACCACCCACAAGAGGCCCTCCCCACCTTGATCACTAATTGAGAGAATGCCCCACAGCTGGATCTCATGGAGGCACTTCCCCAACTGAAGCTCCTTTCACTGTGATAACTCCAGCCTGTGTTAAGTTGACACACAAAACTAGCCATTACACTCTGCAATGCAAAAGCCTGAGGTAAAGATAGTAAACACAGTAAGACGCAGAGACCTGACTCCATCCAGAACCTCTAACGTGAGAGTTAATACCGACTGTCAGCTTGACAGGGTCTACGATCATCTAGGAGAGAGATGGCCTGTCTGTGACAGATCATCTAGGTTGGGTTAACTTCGTGAGAAGGGCAGATTCACCCTAACTGTGGATGGCACCAGCCATGTGCTGTGGGCGGCCCTGGACTGAGTAAAAAGGAGAACGCTCAGGCGTATTTGTTACTCTGTTTCCTGGCTGCAGACCTGGCATGAGCAGCTGCTTCAAATTCCTGACAGGGTGCCTTCCTGGCCATGATGGGCTAAACCCCTTGAAATGTGAGCCCCAAGAAATCCTTCCTTCCATAAACTGTTTTTGCCAGCTATCTTGTCACAGCAAGAGAAGCGTAATGAATACACCCAGTAGACAACTCTCCCTGAGAAACAGACTTCAACCCAGACACAGATCTTCTTTCCAGCTCCAAGAGATGACCACAGTAAGAGTTCCCCACCAACAACCACCAATGTCTCCAGAGGAAAACTAGGAACCGTGCTCAGAGGTTAACAGACAAAAGCCCAACAGTACCCACTGAATTCCCAGAGGTATGGCAAACAAATGCTGCTCAGGTAGACAAGCCAACCATAATTCATGCTAAAAATGAAACACCAGTAAGATGAGACCTCTCAGGTGTAACCTATATATAACCATAATCCCACTTGCTCAGAAAGTCTGGTTCACTCTCAGGATATCTTAGCACGCGCTCAGTGGGACTGGAGAGATGGCCCGGCCATGAAGAACACATGGTACTCTTACAGAGAACCAGAGTTCACTTCTCAACCCCTATGTCAGTCAGCTCACAACCACCTGCCACTCCGGCTCTGGGAAATCCTACACTTTCTGTAAGATTCCAGGGTACCTGGACTCACACGCACACACTCCCACACTGAGATACTCACACATTGATTGTTTTAAGAACTGAGAGTAAAACAATTTCTATTTTTTATTTCTTTTAAAGTTTTTTTTATTTTGAGTACTAGTGTTTGTCTATATGTATGTGTGTGCACTACATGCATGCCCAGGGACCACAGAGGCCAGAAGAGAACGTCAGATCCCCTAAAAGGGAAGTTAGCGACAGTTATAAGCCAACATGTAGGAACTGGAACTTAGGTCGTCTGGAAGAGCAGCCAGTGCTCATAGCTGACAATACGTCTCTGTAACCTAACCGTTCGTTAAGACATGCAAAATAAATATGTACAAAGTGTTTGACTAAACTCCACATGGAACCAGCATTTCCAGAGAGTCCACCTTCAAGCGCACACCTGAAGTGATGCCTGTGTGTGAACACCATGCTGAGGGACAGACACTAGCTCATCTACAGGAAAATGCCTCAGGAGTTGCCTGATTACAAAACAGACTCACCCAGTGTCACTGCTTGCTGCCAGCCAACTTAATGACACGTTGGCTCTGGACTCACACCATTGCCCAGCAGCTAACCTGCCCAGCTGTGGGCCCCTCAGCCCACCCCCACGATTTGGAAGGCCCACTCTGCATTAGAACTAGCACTCCCACTCTGCAGAGGAACCCTCCCTGCCTTTCTCTCCAGCTTCTGGAACTCATGCCAAGTCTCCTTCTTTCTGGGCCTCCATCAGTAGTGATGGTTTTGATGCACATGCTACAGGAACAGAGGGGGAAGAAATCCACAGCTCATCTCTCAGCGGGTCGTAAGAAGTCTTGAGCCAAGGTAGCATTCTGAGCTGCTGAACTAAGGAGCTCAAGCCCTGAGCCCAGCACTTGCACTAGATGCAAACACCTAGGCTCCAACACACCTAAAGGAAAAACAAATCTGCCAATAGGCTAAAGTAATCAAGAAGCAATCTGTCACCTCACGCTCTTCTTTCTCCTTCCCAACAAACAAGGTCAAAACTCAGGCCGCCATTCCTTGAGGATCCTTTTTTAAAGGATCTGAGAAGACACTCTGACAGTTAACCTAAATCATACTTGAGTGTTGGTTTTGCGTCCCAAATGTGATTCCTAAACACATAGGGCACAGAATCTGATATGTGTGATCACTAGGACCTAGGGTAGTGGCCATTAGGACACTAATGAAAAACAGAGCCAGATAAAGCAGCGAGTAAGACTTGCTTTCCTGGTGCAACAAATCTGCACCCATATAATTCTGCAGCCCGAGCCGCACGGCTTACAATGGCCTATATTAAAACTTCCACGTCAGGCCCCATGGCACAGCTTGTAATCCCAGCATCCAGGAGGCTGAGGCCAGAGGATCCTGTGTAAAAGGTCAGTCTGGGTCACAAAGCAAGTCTGAGACCAGCTTGGGTTACACAGTAAGTCCATATCACCAAGGTATACAAAACAGAGCAGTACCTCAAGGGTCTAGAAACAACCCTGCGCATGCATTTGCACTTGGTGTATGAGAAGGGAGCATTGCGTTGTCTTTGATAAAGGACAACTTTTTCGATAAATGAATAAAGGTAATCAATATCTGTATGACCAAAATAAATAACTACTACCTCATAAGATACTCAATCTAAAAGACTTTAAATCTGAATTTCAAAAGCAAAATAATAACACTTTAAAAGAAGACCCAGAGGATTGCCTTAACATATCAAATTATTATTATTATAAAAGAATAAAATGAGATTGGCAAGTTGGTGCTGGCAACCAAGCCCATTTCCCAGTTAGCCTAAATTTAATTCCAAGGCTCAACACTAAGGACAGAAAGAACCACTCCCTCAAATTATCCTACGTCTTACATACCTGCTCAGTGGCATGCACACTGTGTACACAGACAGACAGACAGACAGACAGACAGACAGACAGACAAATATTTGTCTGAAACATTTGTGAGTGGGGCTAGAGAGTTGGCTCCTTGGTTAAGAGCACGTATTGCTCTTGCCCTGAGTTCAGTTCCCAATAGCAGCCTGTAACTCCAGGTCCACGGCTCCAACATCCTCAGGTCTCACCGAGCACTTATTTTCATGTACACAAAAGAAAATAAAGTTAAAAATAATAATCCTAAAGAGAAAAGGTGGCCAGAAATAGTAAATACTTCGTCACTTGAACCCAGGAATTCAAGGCTGGCTTATGTAGAACCAAGCATCAGAGGGTGGGCAGGAGGGAGGAAAAGAAGGAAGGAGGGAGGGAAAAGAAGGAGGGAGGGAGGGAGGAAGAGAAGGAAGGAGAGAGGGAGGGAAGAAGAGAAGGAGGGAGGGAAGGAGGGAAGGAGGAAGGGAGGAAGAGAAGGAAGGAGGGAGGGAAGAGAAGGAAGGAGGGAGGGAAGAGAAGGAAGGGAGGAAGAGAAGGAAGGAGAGAGGGAGGGAAGAAGAGAAGGAGGGAGGGAAGGAGGGAAGGAGGGAGAGAAGGAAGGAGGGAGGTAGGGAGGGAGATAGGGAGGGAGGAAGAGAGGGAGGAAGAGAAGGAAGGAAGGAGGGCGGGGGAGGAAGAGAAGGAAGGAGGGAGGGAGGAAGGGAAGGAAGGAGTGAGGGAGAAACTTTGTAAAAGTAAATACTTCCTTATACTTCAAGAAGCATTAAGGAAATAAAATTCATGATAGATGCAGGTAGATCTCTGTGACTGAGAATACCAAGTTCTCGACAACTAGGGCTACACAGTAAGACCCTGTCTCAAATTTTAAAAAGACACAGCACAAAGCCACACAATAGACACTCATCTCCTTGATACATGATAAATTCCTACCAAATAAGAAATTAGACAGCAAATTTGTATAAAAACCAAAGGGACAATAAACGAGCCGGTGTTGACAAACCTAGTTACTGAACACCTCCACAGTGAGGCTACGTGCCCCATGGAGAGTCAGTCCGAAGATGACTCTCTTTCCAGCATCTTTGAAGTCTTTCCTGTTGTTTCTGCCTATGTACTGCATGTTCTGGGCTAGCTGGCCCAGGGGACTCTGGGTGATTCCTGTCTCTGCCTCCACTATGGAAGAACTAGAGACCAACCAGAGTCACAGAAGCAGCCTACACATCTCATCAGGCCCTGCAGCAATTGCTTTTGCCTGCCCAGTCATCTTCTCGGTCCATAAAATAAAAAGCTAATGCTGACAAGTGCTGTCAAGGATGCCTAGCGAGCTCACAGAACCCTCACAGACAGCTGATGGGAGTGTAAAGTACTCCAAGCATTCTAGAAAATTCTTTGGCAATCACTATGTACTACTAGAACTGACCCAACGCATACTTGCTGACTCGACAATTAATTCCTTCCTTCCTTCCTTCCTTCCTTCCTTCCTTCCTTCCTTCCTTCCTTCCTTCCTTCCTTCCTTCCTTCCTTCCTTCTCACAAACCTCACAGGCAAAGAGAAGAGTCTTTGCAGTATGGCTATAAGAACGCTCATATGCTCACTCATCGGGGCAACCAGAGAAGCTCAACTTCTCGTTAACTACAGGATACATACATAGCCTGCATTATATTCATAAAAGGAATGCTAGGAAAACCCACAGTCCAACAGGGTCCACGTTAGTAACAGGCACACTTAAATGTCAGACACTAAGATTAAAGCAGCAGCAGTTCATAAGCTCAGGAGCCACCTGTGGCTAGTGGCTACAAATACAAAACAGTTAAGAAGTGGTTTTGCCACTGGGAAAGTTCTGCTGAATGTTGCTATTGCACAGTCAACTATGATGTTTGGGGGCATAAGCAGATACAAAGAAACATCTCCTCTAGGCATCCATTCACGAGTTCAAACACCAACAAAACTAATCCAAGAGTAGGACACAAGCCTGCAATTCCCGCACTGCGAGGTTAAGACTTCAAATTTAAGGTCAGCTTGGACAGCATAGTGAGACTTTGTCTGTCTTTTAAAGTAAGATAACTGAATGAAAAGAAAAGCCTAATCGATGTTATTAGCAGTGAGGATAACTGCCCCACCCGGGAGGTGGGGAGTAATGGCACATGCCCATAAGAGGAGCATAAATTCTTATTTTATACTTGGTTACAAAGTAAGTGTGAGCCAGCCTGGGCTACATGAGACTGTCTCCAAACAAAACAAAGAGGTCCGGATATGAAAGTGTTCTCAATGGAAAAACACATGGACTTGAAACTGATGACACATGCACTTTTTCTAAGCATGTTAGTTACACTTCAATAAAAACCCTGGTGGGGGAGGGGAAGCCCAACCAAGCATGATGGCACATGTGCCAAAGGTCACAAATCGAAGCCAGCCTGGGCTACGCAGAGAGATCTTTTATCTCCAAAGGGTGTGTGTGTGTGTGTGTGTGTGTGTGTGTGTGTGTGTGTGTGTGTGTTGAGGGGAAAGGGACAGTGAAGATAATGATGTGTATTCAGGACCATTCATTCTTATTCTGAGTTACTCAGTTCTGAGCACAACTGCTCTGACTGTGAGATGTTAGATGTTTTGCCATGAGCATCCAAAGATTAGCAGAAGAACCATCCAGTGAGATCAGGCACTGGACCCTCCCCAGGAGGATGAGGACGTCACTCACAACAACGAGGGTGCACATGCGCATGCATGCTCACACACACACACACAGTTTTTTACAAAGACCATTAAAGAAAGGAAAGAGCGGAGGAGAAGTGGAGAGGGGGAGGGAGGGAGGGGGAGGGGAGGGGAGGGAGGGAGAGAGAGAGAGAGAGAGAGAGAGAGAGAGAGAGAGAGAGAGAGAGAGAGAGAGAGAGAGAGAGAGCCACACAGTCAGCAAAGGCTTTACTCTCCACTCCAGCTGTCACAATGCACTGACCCACACTGGAGTGCCCCAGGCAAAGTGGAAGGCTATTTGGGCCTTCAAATTTGGGTTATTTCCTAAAGGTCTACCTTGGTCCCTCATCCTTATCTCATAATTTATTTATTTATATGCTTTTAATTTTGCTATACTGCATTCTTTCAAGCCCTCTGAAATTCATTCTGAGGATGTGTTCATAAAAAGAGACATTTCCATCCTCTAGTTATTCTCATTTAATGTAATAAAGTACATATTGAATGAGGCCTATACTCTAACTCCTTATCCATGATCAGGTACAAGAGATGGGAGATCACTAAATATACTCTATGACTGTGTGCTAGCGAGCTTGTATGTTAACACGACACAGGCTTCATCTGGAATGAAGGCCTCTTAAAATGCCTCACAGGACTGACCCGTAGACAGGCCTGTGTGCATTTCCTTTTGTTGATGACTGATGTGGAGGGCTCAGTTTTCTGTAGGTAGTACCGCCCCGAGCGTGGGGGTCCTGGGTGCTAAGCAACAGGCTGAGCCAATCCTGAGTAGCAAGGGAATAAGCAGCACTCCTCCATGGCCTCTGTACCAGTCCCAGCCTTAGGCTCTTGCCCTCAGCTCTCGGGGTGTGTAGACATACGCTCTATCATGTAAAACCCTCTCCTTGCAAAGTTGCTTTATGCCATGGTATTTTATCACAGCAACAGAAACTCTCAGACTCCAGTGAGCACCCTATCCTCAGAAGGCATAAAAGACACTAGTTATCCTTCAAGATCCCCTCCTTCCTTAGCAGCTTGATTTGACACTCCTGCTTGCTCTAAGTTCCCACAAGTAGTATATGGCCATTGCATGAATGGGATACAGTTTGTCTCTCTTGGCAGTCTGTGGACCTTTGGGGATCTTTCTGTTCTTGATATCCAATAGAATACCTGGCACATACTAACATGGCCCTCTAGATATTAGTTGAATGAATCACTAATACACTGAGCTGAAGGGGGAACACAAGTGATTGAATTACTACACACACACACACACACACACACACACACACACACACGAGCAAGACTATTTGATGAACCTAAGAGCACAGAAATGGGAGTCTACTCTGTGACCCAAGTAAATAAAAGTTTCTTGGAAAGAGATAATAAGTTCTATAAGAATATAATGGCACTGATGTGTTAAAGTCGCAGCTAAGCATGAAAGCAGAAAGGCTGGAGTCAAGATACAACAATGGAGTGTCACTCTAGGCTCTAGGCTGTGGCACTGGGGCCTCAAAGGCCAAGAACAGAGCTGAAACTGTTCACAGAGCAGGCCAGAAAATACCAGGACCGTGCAGACAATTCCAGAAGGAGTCCATGAACTGTGAGTGCGCGTGTGCGTGTACCCACAGTGTGCTTTATGGATGTGTATATAAATGTATATAAATGTACACATTTGCCTTTGGAAATGTGCATACACAAATGTGTATGTCTGTTTAGAGGGAGAAAGGACAAGATTATTTTATCAATATGAAACCAGTTTTTAAATCAAAAGCATTTTCTGCGGGATCTGAGACCAGGAAAACCCCTAGATCATCTCAGGAATAACAATGTGGTGTATTCCTTAAGCATTCCAAATTTACAATTGCATGAGAGAGACAACTCGGGGAGACAGTTTACACAGGTGACTTGTTTGAACAGCCAAAGGTGTGGACTAATTTTGCTGGGGGAGGGGGCAGTCACTCAGCTCCAATAACTGCTCACCCAACTCTGTCTCCAATCTTCCAGCATAGTCCCCTGGTCCCTAAAGAGAGTTTGAGAATGACAGTGTGGTGACTCAAGCCTCACTTCTCCAGGGTGCTGTGCTAAGGGTAGCAAAGGCAACGCAAACTAAAGCATGAGCTAGTTAACCAAAGCGCAGCAGAGAGTGGTTACTGTCTCTTTCTGTGGCGATGGATTACTCAGTGAACACACAGTCTGGATGGACTTTTAATTTTGCACGTAACAACTGTCCTCCAGCTTCTTGCTCTTCAAAGTTAAAATATTATGACCATGGCAAAGATTAAGTGAGATGGTATAAATAAATAATCCTACAATAAGGATTATTATAAGTCCTTAATAAATGATATGTCTCTGTCATCAACAGGCAGTTATGCACTGCTTTAACTGAATATATAATATTAGTGTGAACACACTTTTTCTTTTTGAGGACTCAGTTTACAGTACTGCCAGACCTGGAGTGGGCTATGCTGACCAGCCTGACCTCCAACTCAAGGGAGCTGCCTGCCTCTGCCTCCTCAATGCTGGGATTAAAGGTGTGCGCCACCCAGCTGAATGTGCATGCATCTTGACTTTGCTGCAGGATTCGCCAATAACTGCTGAATAAATACATTTAACAATATTTCATAATTACAACTTAATTGTGTGTCACCTCTGTATAACCAATTTTCAAAGGCAGGAACTATTTTTCCATTCAGTTTTGCACCCTTCCTGACACCTAACACAATTCGGTAAATGATCATTCAATTTACTTAAATGTCAGACATTAATTTTTTTTTCTTATGGCTTTTAAGAAATCAAGCCAGGCTCGGTGGTACTAACTTGTAACCCTAGAACTCCATGGGTAGAGGCCAGACTGCACTTCAAGGCCTACTTGGGCTGTACAGAGACAGAAGTCAAGGGGCGGGGGGGGGGAAGAGGCAAAGTGTGGTGCACACAAAATTTTTCCTCACCTAACAAATTTCAAGGATTGATTCAAGCCAACCCTACCTGGACAAGACCCATAGAGCAAAAGCAGTAACTTGCTGACTTAAAAATATTCCTCATAGTCTGGTGGTGGTGGTGCACACCTTTAATTCCAGCACTTGGGAGGCAGAGGCAGACGGATTTCTGAGTTCGAGGCCAGCCTGGTCTGTAGAGTGAGTTCCAGGACAGTCAGGACTACACAGAGAAACCCTGTCTCGAAAAAAACAAACCCAAAAAAACAAATATATATATTCCTCATTTCCCCCAAAGTCCAACTGGATTCAATAACGAATCCTTTGAGTCTTGGCTGCAAGGCTCAGCCCCCACCTCCCATCCCAGCAGGGCCTGAGGAGCAGGGATCTGAAGTTCTCACTGGTGACCCCACCCCTCCCCCAAGGCAGCTGTGCGGCCTGGGTGACTGCAACAGCAAGGTTCCAGCACCGTTTTCAACTTATTCTGAGCACAGAGGCGAGGGGGCTGCTCTAAGTTATCAGGTTACTACAAAAATAACAGCAGGCCAGTCGCCACCCCTGCCAAGTGCAGGAGGAAGTGTGTCTGGGGGTGAGAAAGAGGGACTGACTCCTCAGGCTTTGGAATAAGTGCAGGAGAGAATCCCCGCCTTGAGAGAAACACTTCAGAATTCCTACCTGCCTTTGCCACACCTCCATTGTGGACCCCACAATCTCTAATTCCCTCAGAAGCCAGAGGAACTCAGTCTCTGTGATACTTGACCATTTGGAAGGTGCTTTTGAAAACTGTTTCGGGGGCAAGCTGGAGAGATGGCTTTCTTTCAACAGCATACATGAAAGTCATATTTGAGTCAAAGGTTTGTACAGGGATTGCCAACTCTACAAACCCCTGATGCGGCTCAGCTTTAATGCAATGTTCTCAAAACCAAATTCCAGCACCACAAAGCTAATTAGGTCTGCAGGAGGAGAGGCCGGCCTTCAAGAAAGAAAATGCTAGTAAAAAGGCATTTATTCGCTGTTCTGTTCCTTTCTAAAATGAAATCAAAGTTCACTCCTGTGCTGCTGCCCTCATGCGCACAGGTGCATAGCCAGCTTGATGTGGTCTGGCCCAGCCTGGACATTTCAAATAAAGTGAACTTCAATCACTCCTCAGAGTTCGCACGTTATTGATTCTCCATCCATCAGTCTTTCATCTCGGTTTGCTCTCCACACAGCGTCTTTAATTGGCTCCTGGAAACTGTTTTATAAGTGGGTGGGTGTGGACCCAGCATCAAGTCTCTCCTTTGGACCTGGCAGGTAACCCTCAAGACCAGGCCATCAATTGGGCAGATTAAGTCTTACCACTGGGAAAGAAACTGGGAATACCGGGAAGGCTGAGCTAGCGCCAATAAGCATGGGAGAGTCCCCAAACGGGAGGTGTGAAGGTGAATAGATCACACTCATCAGTCTAAGATTTTAAAAAAGGAACCCTAAATTTTGAATGTAGTTTCTGAGGGTAAGCTGTCTTCATATTCTTGGGGTCCTCATGCAGCCTTTGATTGTATGTATTATGTAGTCAAGACTGGCATCGAACTCCTGGTTCCCAGTGTCTAACTTCTGAATACTGAGATCGTAAGTATGCACTGCCTGGCTCTAAGATTTCCTTTTAACTTAATTTTGATGGGGAGAGGGACCCCAAAAATTCACACTGCTTTGTAGTTGCTTTATGTTTCATGTTAAAACAAAGGGATAACAAGTATTCTATAACACAGCAATATTCTAAACAAGGAACTACTGAAAATGCTCAAAATAAGAAAGATTTTTAATAAAGATTATTTTAGTGCAAGCCACAACAGCAGTAGACATGCAGGCAGGCAGGAATGGTGGAATTTCTGTTTTATTTTGTTTTTTCTTAGCTTGTAAGAAACAGCCCCCCTCCCGGTTAAATCAGCGAGGAGCTTCAGAGGACCCATTAGCAACAATCCCATTTCACAGCCCATGCCTAGTTCCCAGACACAGGATCCCATCCACCTGCCCAACGATTACAACCAAGACACTCCATGCGGAGCTCTGCACACCATGCATATCAACCAGCTCAAAGTTCTGTAAGAATCCTGGTGTTTACCATAAAAGCTCTCATTATTATCCCCGCTCTCTTTGCTTGGTCAGTGTGCCTGGCCACTTACAGGAGGATGAGAAAAACACACAGGCTCAACTCATCTTTGCCCGGCCACGTCTCCCAGGGAGCAGCTGATGTCTCTGCAGCACAATGCCACCGCACTGGCTGGCTGGGTTTAAAATTAGCTGAGCCCTGGAGGGCCACGGGTAACCTTCTGACAAGGTTAGCCAGAGAGCTGAGCACGGCTCGGAGAGGGACATTAATAAGAAGCCAAGTGGGGCCTTTCAACAAGCCCATTAGGGCCTCTCGGAAGCCTGCGTCTGGGAGAGCCAGGTGGCAGCATGGGGAGCCTGACCTGGGCTCTTATTTTTATCCCATCGAGTCAGTGGCTTCCTCTACAGGCCATCAACACAGCTCCAACGTGCCTCTAACAGGATAAATTCAACACATCCCCCCCCAACAAACTGGACGGTCTGTGCTTAAGGCATTTAATTGGATTTTTATTTAAGTCTAGTATTTGAGAAATAGTTCTCACCATAAACACCCGTCACATGTAACATGGAGAAAGGTACCACAAAACACTACCCACACTGCATCATCAAGATATTTGGTGTGACCCATACACTCAGGGGGGGTTGTTTTCTTTTCTTTTGTTGCATTAATAACTTACTGTCACCCTGCCTTGCTGTTTGGGTGTTATACAGTCCACCTAACATCTCACACCTTCCTGTTCTCCTAACACCTCACTGTCAGCATTTTTAATGAGCCTGAAAAACCTTTGGAAAGACGTGTGCCATTCAAGACCATATGTGTTTCAATGTTTCATTTTGTGTCACATTCAGCTTTCTGCCAAGTTTTCTTGTGGAACCAAACATTTCCCCTATCCCTCACACACACACACACACACACACACACACCCTACACACACACACACACACACACACACACACCCCTTATAAACACCCATACATATAAGTTTTCTTTGTGTAGCCCTGGCTGTCCTAGAACTCCCTCTGTACACCAGACTGGCCTGGAACCCAGAGACCCACTGGCCTCTGCCTCCCTAGTGTTGGGATTAAAGGCATGTGTCACCACCACCACCACCACCACCACCGCCGCCGCCGCCACCGCCGCCGCCGCCGCCGCCGCCGCCACCACGGCCACTACTACCACCTGGCCGCCAAACATACCTAGAGTAAAAGGGCAGGAACAATTGGAAGTAGACTGAAGAAACCTCACCCCACCCCAAGAGCCACAGCTCTCATAGTTCTGACATTAAGCGCTTTCTGTATAATAAGAATGTCTCCGTTGATCAGGACATCCCTCAAGTTTATGGTGATACTTCCCAAACAGCCTGCTTGAAGATCAGTTCCTCAGCAGTGAGCTAAGAGGTCTCCAGCCCTCCCTCCTGAATCCCGCTGCAGACAAAATCAGGTCCCCACTCATTCCTCAGCATACTTCTCTGGCACAGCAATGCCGGTTCTCTAAAACATCAAAAAAACAAAACAAAAAAACAAAACCAGAACAACAAAAAACAAAACACCACTTCCAGATTCAGTAAAGAGCTTGTGCTCTGAGCCCCACAAAGATGCTGCCCCTCTCTTCAAGTGCCCAGGTCTCCCGCCCGCCATTGAACTGGTAAAGGGGCCTCCGTGGGTCCTTTTGCTGGGATGCCCTTATGGAATGATGTGTAATATTTTAAAATATTCCTGTTCGTGGGCGCTTTTTACTTAAGACTTGCTTTTTAAAATCATGCTAACATAAAACCATTTTTCATTTTTAAAGGTATAGGGATGAGGCCTCACTCTCTAACCCAGGTTAGCCGAAAACTCACCATGTAGCTAGGCTGACTTCAAATCCACAGTGATTCCCTAGTCTCAGCCTCCCAAGGGTTTAAAATCTTTATCAGCATCACTTTGATGTGGTTTCCTAAATTCCCTAATACTTTCTTTTAAAAAACAAAGGTAACAATCATTAAGAATACTCTTTTTTTGTTGTTTTTGGGTTTGGTTTTGGTTTTTTGAGACAGGGTTTCTCTGTGTGGTCCTGGCTGTCCTAGAGCTCACTCTGTAGACCAGGCTGGCCTCGAACTCAGAAATCCACCTGCCTCTGCCTCCCAAGTGCTGGGATTACAGGTGTGTGCTACCACGCCCGGCTCAAGAATACTCTTACTAATACACTAACCAGCAACTGTTTGTGCTCACTGCACCATAGTCCCCTTAGACAGAAGAATAGTAAATCTCAATGGCATGGAGAGCCTAAGGGTCTGCTTGAATCACAAGGGACTTTGGGGAGCTCTAAGCATCTCCAACTAGCCTCTGAGAAGAACTTAAGCAAAGGGTAAGAAATGCTGAGATTTGGCCCTGAGCAGGAGAGGCAGGCAGAGCCAGCCTTCTGCGGAGACCCCCCTCATCTGGACTTGCTAGTAGTGCTAGAAGTACTAGAATCAAAGCTGACTGAGCACAGTCACGGGCTGGACGCACAGCCATGCATCTGGAAACCCAACTCCCCCGCTACTGTGGGCAAAGCCAGGTGCTTTTCCGTGCAAAGGAACAGATAATAGCATGTGGACCAAGTTTCATTTCCTTGTAGTGTTTTCATCTATCCTCTAGTAGGGATGCCAAGGCGGGGAAAACCAGCCAAGAAAAGGAAGAGAGACAAACAAGGGGCCTGTCTAATCAGACTTGAAAGCAGAGAAGGTGCAAACCTGGATGCAGCTCGGCCCTGCCCCGTCCAACCCAGTGGCAAGTCTCAGCCCCAACTGGAAGAAGCTCAAGGAGGGTGCTCACCCGTCCACACTGGAGGAAGAAACTCCAAATTCAGAACACTGTGGGAGGAGAAGCAAGGCTACAGATTCTACGCCAGACTAGCAAAACGCTAAGCACCTCAGCTTGGTTCTTGCTGATTCGACAAAAACCATGACCAAAAGCGACCTGGGGAGAAAGGGATTTTATTTGGCTTGTTTGTATATTCCAAATCACAGCACCAAGGAAAGCCAAGGCCGGGACCCAGAGGCAGGAACTGAAGCAGAGAGACCAGGGCGGAGAACAGCGTACTGGCTTGATCCTGATAGCTTGCTCAGCCTGCTTTCTCATACAATCCAGGACCACCTGTCCAGAAATGACATGACATCACTCACTCACACACACACACACACACACACACACACACACACACACACACACCATCCCACCATGGGCCAAACCCTCTCACATCTGTTATTAACCAAGAAAATTCTCCACAGACGTTCTAATGGAGACGTTTTCTCAATGACATTCTCTCTTCCCAGACTAATACAGCTTGTATCAAGACGACCAGAACCTAACCAGCACATCACCCTCACAGAGATGTTTCTGCACTCTGCACTTGAGGCAGCATAAGGACTAAGACTTGACCCTCTGGAAGTTAATTTCCTAGTATCACATGGGATCAATACAGAGCTTTTGGATGTCTGTGCTCAGTGTTAGGATGTCATCAGCTTCATTAGCGTTATTTATCACCTCTAATATGTATCATCTCTTTTTAAAACTCCAGTTTTGTCAGCTTAAATATATATTATCTTTTTAAAAATAATTTCTTTAGATTTGTTTCCTGTATGTGTGTACACACATGCACCGGGGCACACCGTGGAGATGAGGAGGGACTCTATTCTTTTCTCTCCTACCATGTGGTGAGTTCAGGGGAAGGAACTCAGTCGTCAGGTTTGTGCCTACACCTGCAGAGCCCCTTAACATTCCTTAATCCTAGCGACTATCATTGTGTTATCAAACAGATGACAGGGTTTGCCTTGTCCCACCCTGACACTCCCACCACCTAACAACGGTCTCTTTCCCCAGTCTTCCTGTGCCCGATGCCCAGCTAGTGGACACTCACCACTCTGCTTTCTATGTCTGTAAGTTCAAATTTCCACATTCTTCCATCAATCGTGGTCTTATTACTTTGTTTATCCCTAACATAACTATGAAGTAGAGATGTAATCTTTCTTTCCAGTATTTGGAAAGACAAATAAAACTTTTAAAACATTAAATTACTTACCTGAAGTCACACCATTGATAGAGATAAACTGGAAACTGTTACCTTGAACCTAAGATCTAACTGTATTGTGAGGTGCTAATGCTCACATCACTGGAGATAATCAATGGCCACAGGCTGTCTTAACTGGAAGATACGAGAAAGGCTGGGAAAGGTAAAGTTGTCAAGGAGGGTGGGGAGTGGGGATGGTCCAATCAGCACAAGGCTTGCCACACATTAGCAAGGACCTGATCCCCAGAACTGCGGGGGACACTAATACACACTTGTCATTTCAGTGTTGGGGAGGCAGAGGCAGCCGCAGCCTAGCGTTCATTGGCCAGCCAGGCTAGTCTACTGGAAAAATCAGGGATCATTGTGGGACTCAAAGAAGAAAATGGGTAGTACCTAAAGAAAAATATCCAAGGTTTATCTCTACTCTCCACACATATAACTTCACATGTACACATACACGCATATGCTCACGAACACACACATACACACACAAATAAACCATATTTTTTAAAGCAGCTGAAGACAAACATGGGAAAAGGCAGCTCCAGAGCCGCGCTGATCACTGGGGCGCACTAGAACTAAGATGCAGGCAAAACACATTGCCCTTTCTGCTGTTCTTCATCTGTAATGGCCAGGCAAGTCTGACACTGCCTGAATAGGAAAGAGTCCCTGCCTCTGAACTTTCTACCCACACAACACCAACCTCTGTGGTGATGAAACAATTAAAATCTACACTGGAAAATCTACACAGAGCTCAAGTAGAAACAGATGGAGAAGCCACAGCAGGCAGGGAGCACATATGCATCTTCACCGCGAGAGAGGCCAATGAGCCACAGACAAGCAAACTTAACGCAGTGCTTTAAAACCAAACCTTTAAAGGTGGCTCACACGTCCACAGCACAATGGGGAAGAAATCCCACTAACACTCTGAGGGTAACTACGGGAACCCTACTAGCTACACTGACAACAGCCTCAAGAGGCTCAAATCCTGTGACCTCCCAGGAAGTTACCAAAACCAACTGCACAAGAGACCAGAATGAGTGCAAAAAAATGTACTATAAACTATTTACACCGTGCCGCAGAAGGCAGAAGAGACAGGGCACCTGAAGGCTGTCACAGCACCTCCACAACTATGTGCCGTTACACACATGCACCCATACTCAAACACAGCATACACAATGCTCAAAAATGAACCAATTACTGGAATCCTTCTTCTTCTCCAACATCTACTGGTCCAAGCTCTCTTGTTTTCTTCACACAAACATGCATGACAAGCTTATCACCTACTTTAAGTAGCTAAATTGTCAGGAAAAAAAGACAGACACTGGTGACAGGAGGAAAACAACGAGTGTGCTGGGCAGACATATTTCACACGCTACACGGGTAAAAAAGAGACCTTGAATATTCATACTTGAAAAAATGAGGTGATTCTGACAAACACTATAAGATGCTACATGAAATAAGCCAGGAACAAAAGGACTGGGAGTGTAATGAGCTCACTCATACCAGGTGCCTCAAAGAAAGCAGACCAGATCAAGCGTGTATCAAGGTCCTACACATGAACGCAAGCCAATGAGGCATCAATAAGATGCTTGATACATCTTGCCATGAGTCTATCCATCCATCAACAGACCTACATTTCTCTTGAAGTCTTCCTGGGCACCCAAATCTATCTAGACAATACTACTGCAAGCTCCCATCCCACCACAGCCTTGACTGCCATGACCAAAAGCAAGTTGGGGAGGAAAGGGTTTATTTGGCTTACACTTCCACATCATAGTCCATCACTGAAGGAAATCAGGACAAGAACTTAAAGCAGGACAGGAAGCTGGAAGCAGGAGCTGAAGCAGAGGCCACACGGGTGCTGCTTTCTCACCATGGCTTGTTCAGAATGCATTCTTAGGACCACTGGCCACAATGGGCTGGGCCCTCCCCTATTAGTCACTAATTAAGAAAATGCCCTACAGCCAATCTTATGAGGGCATTTCCTCAATTGAGATTTCCCTTCTTTCAGATGACTCTCTTGCTGACATAAAACTAGCCAGCTCAACCACCTTCCCAATCTTAAGCTCAGATAAGGCAGCATCCTGTCTTCCTGTGTCCTTCCTTGGGACTCAGCTCTGAACCTCTCATCCTTAAGCAATACTGAATTCACAGAGGGACTGTTGAAGGCCAGGGAGCAGGGGTGGGCTAGAGGGTTGACACTCAGGGCCTCTTACAGGGTGATCAGTAAGGCAACTAAAGACCCAGCAAACAGACAAGAGCTTCATCTAAAACCCCAAGGAAGAGGATCTCACTACAGAGGAAGTATTCAGTCTCCTCCATTTCCTCTGTTGGAGAAAGAGGGAGTTATTGTGAGTTAGGTGATTTCCAGAATGTCCAAATTCACAGAGGTGAACCCCCTAAAATCATCTGATAGCCCAGAACTAAGATTCAGATGCAAGGGACGGTACAGAGAACTGCACAAGTGTCACCTTTCCAGTTCTCTAAGATACAACTATATTTTCCTCTTTGCAAGAACAGAAGTTTAAATTGAAACTTGATCCATTGTCAGACACCTATTCTTGGACTAAAATTAGAACACATTCGTCACAGCTGCTAAAGCACTAGTGCTACTTAGAGGTCAGCTCTGAAGGGACTGGGTGGTGATTTCTTTCCTTCCTGGATTCAAGTCCTCTCCACCCCTTAAGGCTGCCATCCATATTCCACATCCATGGGTCCTGCCATTTAACTGTCTATATGTCCCTACCCAAGCTATTCCAGGATCCACACCTCCAAGCTTACTTTTTGGTTTCTGCTTCAGGGAAGAGAAATAAAATGTCTGGATCTGCCACTGAGCTAGATGCATCCCTGGTTTCCCTCCAACCACTAACCAAACAGTTAAGATGGATGCTAAGTCTTCCTAAGAAAACCTGGGACCTGAGTGCACCCTCCAGACTCAAGCCCAGGATGCTGAGGAGCATTACCACCTGCCAGCATGGCTCCAACTGAGAAATCGGGCAGCAAATGGTGGGGAGGATGTGGAGAGTGGAACCCTTACTAACTACCACACGGTGGAAGTCAGCTTGGAGGTTTCTCAAAAGAGTGAGAAACAGAATTAGCACATGACCCTGCTCTTTCTTTCTTTGATACACACCCAGAGAACCCCATACCCTACCAGAGATATTTGCGCTCCCAGATTTATTGCTGCTTTATTCACTATAGCAAAGAACTGGAATCAACAGACGAATGGGCAACAAAAACTCTGATACACTTAAGAAATGAAATACTATTCAGCTCTAATGGGAAATGGGCGGATTTAGAATGTGTAATGTTAAATGAGATCACACAGTCTCAGAAAACATCACATCCTTGCTCATATGCAAATCTAGCCAATACAACATGTACATATGGAATCAGATGTATATGTGGATACAGTACAACATGAAGAAAAGAACAAAAAAAGGCTAAGTACTGGGGAATGAGGATGGACTGAATGTAGGAAATTGATAAAGTTATAAAAGAAAAAATCTAATTGTTCTAGTTCTAATTGTGCATAGATTTTTTTTTTCTGGGTTTGGGGATGGATAAGCACAGAAAAATACTGATAAAGTATAAAATCATATGTAAAGATCCAAGACTTCAGAATCACAATTCTAACTGTAATGTACAGCTTTGGGTCTGGCTAATTTGGGTATGTGCTATGGGTAGGATGCTGAGGGGGTGCTTTTTTAAATAATAAGGTTTCAATCAAAAATCACACATTGGTTGTTCTGGTATAAGACTAACTCACAACCAGCCTTAAGTAGCCATGCAGTCAGATTCTGGCCAAGCTACGTGCTGTATGTAGGTAATAACAGGCTGCTCCTTCATAGGCCTCACCGTGAAGTGCGGGAGAGATACAGCAACAGGGAATATAACAATAATGACGGAGAGAGATGGCGAGAATGGAGAAGGCAAGAGAGGCTGGGGTGAGGATGGGGTGTGTGCCTGTCAACATGCATTACTTAGGTATCTATCTGCCGTGGTTACACTTGTAACCCCAGAATGCAGGACAAAGAAAAAGAAAAACACAAGGAAGGTAAGAGAAGAAAAGGGGGTGGGGGAGGGGAGGAGAAGCCGAGAACCCTATAGGAAGACAGGTAGTGTGGAACATCACCCAGACCTAGAGCTCTGGGGTCTGAAGCAGCCACATTTTACAGCTGGGCTCCAGGGCATCGCAATTGCCCCCCACCCCTACCCCCAGTGAAAGACTCAGTGTCCCATGTCGTCTTGGGACACTGAGTGGTCTGTGATTTAAGGGGCACAGAGAAGGCAGGTGAAGGCGAAGGCTTACCCCATCCCTGCTCCTGGAGTGCTTCTCAACTTCCCTATGCTGCTTGCTGACCAGAGCTGGGACCAGGAATGACCCAGAACCCCCACAGTAGGGAGGCTCTGAGGGGAGAGAAGGAGCTGTTCCTCAGTTTATTTTCCTTCCCTCAGACTCCTTTCCCAGTGTGAAAAGGAAAAGGAGGAAGGGAAGGGGCGGCGACTCCCTGGCAAAGCGTGCAGCAATGAGAAGATGGCACACTATGGGATGGATAGTCCTGAACTGCAAAGGAGAAAGTCCTTGGAAATCTGGAACATTCCAGCTCCTGCTTTTCTGGACTGCCCAAGTCTGGACACTTGCTCTTTTCCCCCAATCTCTGTATTTTAAATTCCTTTATTAAAGTGTAAGGATAACTGCAGAATGCTAATATTTAATCAACATAAAAGACCTAAGCTAAATGAACCTAATTTTAGGTCTACCTTCTTTTTAAATTAAAAAAAAAAAAAAACTGTATCTGGGTTCTGAAATGTTTCTATGACAGAGGTCTGTCTCCAAACATTCGTGTATGCGTGTACATTCCCATGTAGGTACCTGCTGGGTAAATCAAGTCAGCAGTAGGCTTGCACCTTTTTCCTAGTCGTGGCTGAATGAAGTGGGCCAGGCAACAGCAGGTACATGGGGAGGTGGGAAAGCTCAACTGCATCTGCTTCAGACACTTGCAATGCATGCCCTGAATGCATGCCAAGAGTCTACCTACTGACAAGGCCACTGTAACGCCCAGAAGACCACTGGGCAAGATTAGATCAGCTAAAACCCTCCTACAGGTAGAGTTGAACCCCTATGGAGCCTGCCTCAAGAGAAGTCTTCCCTTCAGCCTAGGGAGTGACACCATCCAAGAGGCCCATCCACCCCTAGCCTTCCTGTGACCACCTACCCTACCAGACAAACAGAATGGACAGTTTCTCTCCAGTTTACAAGGACACTTATTCAACAATGGACAGGCATTGTTGGGATGGCCTGAGAGCTTCTGAAAAATTCAGATTATAGAGCATGTCCTAGACCCAGAGTCCAAATGTGCATTTAGATGCACACACTAAAACAAGGCAGGGCTGATGCTGTCAGTCTACAGACCAGGCCTGGGGAACCCTACTCTACCTCACTCAGCCCTTCACCAGCTCAGGAACTGATCATGCAGCTCCTACATCTTGCCACATTATCTCTATAGGTCCCAAGCTACTGAATGGGAAGACTCCCTTAATGTATAACCATGCTGCCTGCCCGCAGAATTCAGCTACACACAAAGTAAAAAAATCCAGGCCCTCAAATGCCTCCCAGGTGTCAGGCTGAGACACGCCCAAACGATAGTCAGGCTCCAAGGTTGGAACAGAGCTCCTTCTATTTCTGCAGGTGGCACATTCCAAAGATGCTTCTTCTTACAAAGCATGGCAAGAATTCTACACTGAGGAGGAAAAGAGGTTAACTAAGGGCCTCCTTTTCCCCTGGGGACAGGAGAATCGCAGGCCTCTCCCAAAGAGGTTTACATTTTAAAAATATATTTATTTTATCAACCACAAGCTTGCAAGTCAAACATCTCCTCAAAGATGTTTTGCAGATAGAGATATTCTGGGAACACACTGGAGGCAAGTGTATTTATGCACTATCATTATTTAAGACTAGCCTGGAGGGATGTGTACATATCAGATGCTAGCCACCCCAATGACTTATCTGCCTGCCTGCTGACTACACAAGGTCACAACCACCTTATGCCCACTGTCATACTGTGTTCTCTGGTCCTCTGAGAGCCTTCAGGCTAGCCTGTGCTACTCTAGTTAGGAGGGGTGTTAGCCCCATGTTTGTGACAGGTAAACTGGTGGAGGCAAGCCGTGGCGGGTGCTGAGCGCTGCTGTGATGCCGTCAGCCCCTGAGAGCTGGCAGAAGACTGGACCAAGAGAGATCAGATAGAAATGGGTCAAGACCACAGCCCCTCCATTTGGTGTTTTGAATCAGGTCACCCTGTACACGAGGGATGCCTCCTACAATACTACTGGTCACCTATGCCTTGGTCTGGTCCCTGTATTACCAGCAGAGAACACCGTGGGTGCAGGGCTGTGGTCGGCTCATGAACACATCCATCCACCCATCCAGGTTTCTGGGAAACAGCAATCAAATGGCAATACATTTATCAAGCATAAACAAGCTTCCGAAAGACAATATAGGACTGAGAACAGGAAAGCCTGGGAACAAGCTTTGGTGTAAGGGGCGAGGGCATTCCTAGTGCCCGTAAACCAAGTGCAACACAGAAGGAATTTTCTTATCCACAGCACCTCACAGACCCACCTACCACCCCCCACCCCACCCCGTGTGCAACCATTGTATGGACTATGTTTTCTATACACTGGACTCTGACCCTCCAACTAAGCACAGTTCTTGTCTACCTTGGGAAACACATCATCAGTACACAAGTGAGTGTGTAGGTGTTTATCTTACTGCAAAGAGAATGAAACATCGTTTTGGGGGGGGGAGGGGGTAAGCTTTTCACTTAAGATTTGGGAAACTCTACCCCAGAACCTGAGAGCTTGCAGCAGGGCCACTTGTTCACTCAGTCCTGCTGACGGACTGAGTGAGACCTGGAGACAGAAACGCTATGTGGTTTATTTATGCTGACCTCAAAATACAGCAATCCTCCTGACTCAAAGCTTCATGAATGCCACCATGCCCGACTTAGATATTTTTTAAATGTTTTTCATAAACATTTTAGCTTTATTTCAATTAAAGCCATGTTTTGAAACAGCAGGAAAGTAGAGATGTAAAACACCTCCATGAGTTATACCTCAAACCTGACTAGTTCACTCTTTAAAAACCTTGTCTTTTCCACTAACCTCCTCACTTCCTCTCACAGGTCACCCACCCCAGAGCCAGCTTTACCACCCACAGAAACCTCATTTAAGACTCAAAGAAAACAGGAAAAATTAAATTTTTAATAACTATTAGCCCAAGTTGAAATGTATTGGCCTTGACTTGGAGGTAACATAAGCAACATTTTTAGTAAGTTATTTCTGCATTTAACCCTCTGTACTAAATCCTCTAAGTCTGTGATCACGTCTATGGCATGCTGTACGTGAGACTAGGCTGGGCACCTAGCCAGAACCCAGCCAACCCAGCACTGGGTCGTCCCAAACCTCATGGTGCAGGCTTTAAGAGGGCTTCTCACATGTATCTGTTTCTCACAGAGCCTTACATCACTCCTCTGCATACAAACCCTTTCAGCAATAGTAATGGTAGGTCGGTCAAAAGGGGGTCCCCAAATGGCAGTACTGATGGCAGTATTTTAGGTGACAGCTCAGGTTCTACCCGGGTCAGATTTGGCTAAAATGTTTCTCAGGAGCCCTTAACAGCTGGTTGACTATAATGGTCAGCACCTCATCTGTGTGAATGAGTGACCACTGGCTGTCGAGGCTTCTGAGTCACCTCCCACTGTCACATACCCATATAAAATACAACCAGTTTTGCAACTGGACTCTGTCCTCCACTATCTTAGGCAGCACAGTAAACTGCTTTTCTCTCCATGGACTGGTGATTTCTTGCTGTGCATACTCACACCCAGGGAGGAAAGCCTGGGTTGGTCCTCCTTTGGAGACCCAGTCTCTCTCTTCAATACAGAACTGCTGACTTGACCTTCCTGTGTGCAGATATTTGCCTCTGCTGGTATCTGCCGCCCATCACATTCAGCTCCTGGCCCCACCATTTTCAACTCCTGCACACCTCCGCAAATGAGCTATGTGCCTTTCTCTCAGAAATGCCGGCTCCCATTTTCTTACAACAAAATCACCAGCGCCCTCCCAGGTGCCCAACCCTTGGTCTGGGGCTCCCATCCCTTGTGTAGCCATTCTCTGGACAAAGCTCAGTGCATTTGAGAACAGCCTCTGGACCGGGTTTCCATCCAATGGCACTGGCCCACTTCTGTGTCCATCTCGGCTCTCTAATCCCTCCTTCCTTAGCCCTAATCTGTAATCCCCAAGCCTCTTATGCATGTTCACACTACTGCTCTCCACCTGAGAGCAAGCAGGTCCCCAGTGTGGATGACACACCTTCCACCCTGACACCAGGATGCCTCCTTTTCAGCACTTCATCTCACTGGACATGGGATCCTCTCGCTGTAGGCCAGATCCTGCCACCCATCTTCCCTGTCTCCAATCTCTTGCTTCTCCTGGACCATTTTCTTTTTCACTATAATACAGTTTAGCCTCACTACAAACTTGATAATCGGTCTCAATGGCCAGGAAATGGCATCCCTCCTTTCAAATTCTCACTGACCTTGATGGCCTCTACCAGAGCACTGGCAAATGACCCAGCTCCTCCAAAGCTGACTATAATCTGGAGCCGCTTGGGCGCCTTCCCAACCAAATCCACCAATACCTCAATCTCCTGGTCCTCCTACACCCTCTTAAAGCCTGCTTCTCCACATCTCCCTTACTCTGTCCTCCCCAGCCTCAACCCCCACAAGCGCTGTCAGCTCCCTTACCCACTGCCCCTCAAACTCCAGTTGCCTCCCTTATCCCTGCAGGCCGCTCTGACCAGGTCTAGCACTGAGGGAATCTACCCTCTCGGAGAAGTGGTGGGAAAGGCCTCTCTTTTCTCAGGTAAGAGAACATCTTAGTTCTCAAATGACCCCCTAATTTCATCAAGGAATTTAGGAACCTTCTCCTGGAATATAACCTCAGCTGGCATGGCCTCCATCCTCACCCCCAAGAGGCAGAATGAGTCTGTAGATGATGTATGTCCTCTTACTGATGGTAATTTTCCCATGGAGGTAGTAACTTGTCCCTCATAGTGATCCCACTATACCAAGCACGCATGCACACACACACACACACACACACACACAGAGAGAGAGAGAGAGAGAGAGAGAGAGAGAGAGAGAGAGACAGACAGACAGACAGACACAGGCAGACGGACAGACAGACAGACACACACACACACACACACACACACACACACACACACACACCTCCCAGCAGGGCAGTCTGGGACAAGATTGCCTCTTCCTGGCAAGGCTTCAAAAGGCCTCCCATGAAGTGGTCAATTTTGACTAGAGAGGTTAGACAGAGGCCAGACGGGAACCCCACTGAGTCACGTGGTTCAAAGGCTCTGCTTCATCTGAAGAGGACATGCTTGTCCTCAATACTCTCTCCTAGCCACTGACATAGGAGAAAACTAGAGGCTGGATGGTGGTCCTCAAACCGTCAGGGATCTGTTGAATGTGGCACTTAAGGTGTTTTATGAAAGGAAGAGGCAGGAAGGGGCAAAGGGGACTTCCTGTGTTAGGCAGAAGTACCTGCTTCTGGCATCAGACTTGGCACCAAAAACCTCCACCCAGGCCCACTTTAAATGCAGCAACACTGGCCCCTGGGCAAAGAGCTGCCCTTCATCTCGTCCACTGCCAGGACCCTGCCGAAACTGTGGATAGACAGGGCACTGGGGAGTAAGACTGCCCCTCTTTGCCCTGCAAAGATAGGTCGGTTCCCCAAGTTCCTCCTCCACAGGAAAAACCTTTCAGGTCTTCTAAACCTGGAACCTGAAGATTGATGCTGCCCTGGGAACTCTGCCTTCCTCGAAGCCACCAGATTACCATAGTGGAGTCTGTGGTAACTATCTAGATGGTAGTAAGTCTCTGCCGGGTTTTTTTTTTTTTGACTTGTATGAGGCCATTTGATCTATACTTCCTGCTCACTCAGTAGAGTTCTCTCTCTGCTGAGGGGCTTGAGGGCCGGCCATCAGCCTAGGGCTCCTGCCCACTTCCCTGCTTCCCCAGGGCTATCTGATCACTCTCTCTTCCTCATTATAACCAGCTCTTCTACCCTGTGCTGGGGAGAGACATCATGGCTATGATACACTTCTCGTTGTCTTTTCACCCAACTTTCTCAGGGCTGTTCCTCCTCCTACCAGCCCCTGAAGTGCCTCGAATGGTGTTCCATCATTCCCCTAAAGAAGCTCGGACTCCAAAACTCCCACCGTTGTCACTCTCAATCCCATATATCCCCTTAATACATAAGGCCTGAAACCTTCCATGCAACTCCTCAACACATTATCAAGCCCACTCACTTGCCCTTTAACACTCCTATCCTGCCCATTCCACAACCTGACAACTCTGCAGCCTGGCCCAGCACCATAGGATCACTAACTAAGGCAGCAGCCATCCCCATCCGCCCCTGGTGCCCAGTCCCTACACTCTACTCTCTGGGATTCCATCTTCTCACTTCACCGCTCTGGACTTCACCCACACCCTCTTCACCAGGGAAGACCCGGACACCAGAGCAACATTTCAGCTTACACGGACCATCCCCCTCAGGGGTTCCAAGACAGCCTCCATTTTCATTTTCCAAGCTCTAGACACTGACCTTTCTCTTGACTGATCTCCCAGTAGTTTGACTCAATATGCAGGTGTATGGTTAAGCTCCTACTCAACAGACCCTGCTCTTCTCACCCCATCAACATACTGCTCAACTCAACCTTCAGGAAACAGGATGCAGAGGTCTCTCCTTCCAAGGTGCAACTCTGTTCCTCAGGTAAAGGACCCAGGTTTCCTGCTGTCCCTGGGCTCTCTCAAGCTCACTCTTCAGTACAGTGTCTAAGGTCCCTTGATCTCTGCACCACTAAAGATGGGTTCTTTCCTTGTTGGCTCTCATGAGGCCCTCAGAACCTGGACTCCCAACTCTGCTGTTTCCACCTGCCCCCCTATGAAGCGGTTTAGGGGTCCCTAACAGAGGCCCTAGAACCTATTACACTTGTCACATCTGCCTACTCTTGTCCACAAAATGCCGTCCTTACTACAAGCTCCTGCTCTGGTTCTACCAGATCTTGATCAACCCTTTATCTTTACACTACTGAAAAATAAGAAATGTCACAACGGTCACAGCTCAAACAGGCTCTGGACCCATTCACTAATAACTACTTCTGTCAGTTAACAGGACTACCAATTCTCTTGTCTGCCTTCTATCGGCGAGGGACACCTAATACGGGTTCCTTCTTCCCTATGCTGCTGGGAATTCTCCATCTTCCCCATCACTCAGACGAGCAGACAAACACTTAAGAGATACATGCTACCAAAACTAAGCGCATCCTTACTGCTACCCTCTGCCCAGTCTCTGGTTGTTGCCAGAGGTCCACGCAACTTTCAGCCCCTTAGGCATCCTGCTCTCGTGACACTTATACCACCTCCATAGGCTGTTGAAGACCAGCCCCCTCACCCCACCTCCCACCTCCCACCTCCACATTACATGATACGGTAACGTGGACTGGGGTAGGTGTCCAAATAAGGGGGTGTAAGTACCAGTCAGGTAGAAGAGGGGATTAAAAACCTGTACTCGCTGGCACACAACAGCCAGGCACCAGGAGCTAACTCCCCAGGGCTCTCTCTTCAGGCCCTTAGCTCATACTCCCCAGTCTCTGACCTCCAGTGCTCATCTCAGAGTGACAAGTGACTCCATCTCCTCAGATTTAAGAAATAATAATAATAATAAAAAAAATCAATGAGCTGCCAGATGGTCAGTAAACCAGATCCTTCTGATGGAATTCCTTGGGCCTCCAACCATTACCAGCCAGCTTGAATCCTGCTGGTGAGCGCTGCCCTCCCACTATCTGAGGCAGCTCAGTAGTTCTGTTTTTCTATCCAGAGTGGCTTACAACTGATTTTAGCTGAATTTGAAAATGTAAGGTACAACATTTTTTCACCAATTTTTAATTTTTTGCAAAAGCCTTCATTCAAGTTTCCTGATCAGTGCCACTTCTTTAAGGTGCCTCTTCCTTGCTGTCCCTCTACCCTACTGGGAGCACCCTAATACTCCAACTTCATTCATTACTGCCCCTGCCACAGGCTGTGACAGGACCTGATCATCTGTGTTCCCTTCCACTGGCTGCATGTTCCTTGGAAACAGGATTGCATGTTCTGCTCCCAGCCCAGTGGGAGTTCACTTGATTATTTAGGGGATGCATGCATTAGATAAATGAATAGCATCCTAACAGTTGCTTCATTTATAAAATCCCCAGAGCTCATTCTGGCTCAGTTAGGATAGGCATGTTCATGTCTGTGTTGCCGGCACAGGACACCGCACAGGACACCGCACAGGACACAGGTGTAACTGGACGTTGATGCTTGGCCCTCTGCACAACCAATTATATACCAGGTGACTATTCGTGAACTTTACTTAGATACACTTTACAATGCATTTCTCAGACCCAGAGCAGGATCTGCATTTTATAAGTTCTTTGAGGTGGGGGTTCACACTCTGTAGTCCAGACCCAGGCTGATCTCGAACACATGACAAGATCACATGCCTAGACCACATGAGTGCTTGAACTGCAGGTACACTTAAAAAGTAACTTTTAAGTATCTTGTGGTTTCCAGCTAGCCTACAGAACTATGGAAATATAACACAAATATATATAATCTCATCTAATTCTTGAATTGTAATGGCCAGCCATTTATGAATGCTTCATTTCATCCTTAGAGTATCGATGTCATAGAAAGATCTTAAGGTTAAGTTTCGGACACTGGGTTTTCAAGGCTGGTACCATCCCATGTGATTATAAACACATTTTAATCTCTATCCATCTCCATTTCCTCATCTCTAGGACGAGGAATACAATAAATCCAACTCACAAAACATCCCAATTAGAAAGTCAAAAAAAGAGGGCTGGTGAGATGGTTCAGTGGTTAAGAGCACCGACTGCTCTTCCCAGGGTCCTGAGTTCAATTCCCAGCAACCACATGGTGGCTCACAACCATCTGTAATGTGATCTAATGTCCTCTTCTGGTGTGTTGGGAGACAACTACAGTGTATCTATATACATAAAATAAATAAGTAAATAATAAATAAGTAAATTTTTTTTAAAAAGTCAAAAAAAGAATAGTCATTTTAGTCCACATGCTTTCAACTCATAAAAGAAATGGCTATAGTAACTGTTATATCAGAGTAGCTGACAGAGAGTCACTCAGGATAAAATAAGGCCACCACGGAAGCCCAGGCCTGGAGACACAACAGCCTGAGGAACCCCAGATACACTTCCAGGCTGAGACCAAGTGGGATCTCCTAGGCAGGCAGACAGGCCTCACCAGGAGAGTCAGGATGATGCCTGGGAAGGCTCAGACCCCAAGAGAGGAGACTGTGGGCGTGGCTGTGGGCGGGGTGTCTGCTGCAACCAATGAGCCAAGCCAAAGTGAGCAGGGAGGGGAGGCTGGGAGCTCCCCTTCGGAAAGAGGCAAGGGAGCCCTGCCCTAGTCTGGCCGGTCGAGCCAGGCAGCCCACAGGGCGCTTCCCGCCTTTTTCTTCCTCTTTCTTCTGCATGAACTTTCCCAAACCAGCTCTGCCTGTTTCACGCAGGAACCCAGCTTTTGAGTGCACATTTTATTATTTCAGAAGAAAGCATCTGCAGTCGGCTAGTGAGTCATCTCTAGGCCTTGTCAATCTGCCAGCAGCCTGCCCCTCTTCATTACAAACGTAAAGATAAAAGCTCTCACTGCATTAGCTGGCATCCGCCTCCACAGACAGCACAAATAAATTAATTGTGCCTCATCGCAAACAACCGAGAGGTGTGCAGGGGAGGAAAACGTGTTCCTTGTTTCATTAACAAATTAAATAGCAACAGAGCTGCCACACACCCGGCTACACTACCAACTTGAGATTCTCCCACCAGGCAACTAACTGGCTGGCCAGCATCACCCAGGTAGAGCAGCCATCATTAAATGAGGAAGGAGTGGGGGAGGGGTGGAGGACAGGGCGGCCCTGTGAGGGCCAGACCTAAGCTTGGCATCCCCACTGTGAGCCTGGAGAGCAGTGGCCTCCCATCTGATGCAAAGTGCTGCTGTTGCAACCCCCCTCCCTCCCGCCTTGCAGGGGTGTTTCCACAGTTTACCCCAGGCAAATAAGCAAACCAGTTCTGGGGCCCTGGTATGCATGGCCCAGTGAGAGAGCTTGTCATCAAGGAGACGCTGTCATACTGAGGATAGCAAACATTCCAGAAAGAACAGGGTGAGTCAAAACCAACTTGAAAAACACGCCAGACTCCCCTGTACTACAAGCTAAGATTACACCCTCAAACACACCTTTCTAAGATTTCCTGCTTTAGTCACAGGCCATTTGTTACAATGCTGTGATTTTCTCCTCATTCTACAGTACATAATTTAGGAAAGCCGCATTTCGAGAGTTGAAGGCGCCTGACTAAAAACCACTCCTTTTATGTTTTTATCTCCAAAGACACAAACATAGTGCATGGGGGTAGAAGACAGGAAATGGGAGTGGGGGGCTGGAGGGAAAGAACAAAGAGATGTCTAAAAAGAAGAGGAAAAGACCCTCGACTCTCCAAATGCCACCCTATTAACTTGTGACCTGTAAGGAAGTTAAGATCACAAACAGCTAGCCCAACCATAAAATATGTCCAAAGTATTTATTATACAGACGGACATTTGGCTTCAGTTGTTAACTTGGTTCGTATTTTATCTGTAAAATGCAGGAATCTAAAAAATTCTACACTTAGAAAAAATTGACCTGCCCTAGCTAGCTAGGAGCTGCCTATAAAAAAAGCAAAGGAAATAAAAGCTTAAGAAGAAGAATAAATAAAGCCATATGCAGCCTTTCCACCATCCAAGAAGGAACTGAGCAGTGGTGAGGTGCACCCCTGACATTCGGTGTCTGCAGTGGGCCACCATGTTGAAACAGGGGCCCTTCATCCTAGCTCGAAGCACTGTGAAGTTTCAGACACTCCTCTGGAAAACAATTTAGCAGTATCCATTGAGAACTAAAAAAATGCTTTTGTCTTTTAACCCCTCAAATCCTGCTTCTGAGAACTGACCCTAAGAAAATAATCGACAGTCACAATGAAGCAGCATCTCAAAGTGTCATTTATTAACAGCATAAAACTTCGGGGGTGGGGGACGTCTAAATGTCCAACATCAGAGGAGTGGCAAAGTAAACTCAGTCTGCGGGATGAGATGGTGAGAAAGCCAAAGCCACAAGGAAAGCATTTCCTTAAAGTTTACTGAGAAGAGCACCGGGCAGTTCTGCCTGAGTACTCTGTGACAGTGACAGTGGCAAGCCTATAGAGACAAGATATAGCACTTTGGTGGAGGGGGGCAGGGAGGAGCTACTGGTTATTTTAAAACAGCTCTTTTGTTTTGCTTCCTTTACTGTGATTAGAGAATTTTTGTTGCCGAGGTAGTTGTCATTTTTTTGTTTTGTTTTGTTTTGGGTTTTTTTGTGAAATAAAGAAAAATCAATCATGGAGTATAGCGACAACTGCTTTGCTCACATTCAAAGGAGAATCAACACCAAGGGGTGGGGGGGCACAGACCACACTTATCCTGAAGCCTGTGTCCTAGCTTTGCTCCCAGCAAGAAGAGGCTCCCAGCAAGAAGCTTGCTTGAAGAAGAAAGGGTGACTGAGAAGTGGGTTAGGTCTGTCTTTAGACAGGCTGCCTGCAGGAGGCTGAGGTGATATCCAGAGGCCCTGGAGCCCTGGCTCTAAAAGCTGTCCACATTATCCACTGCAGTTCCTAACTCCAAGGCCCCTCTCCTCTTTGGAAAACAGTTTCTCCCTCAATAAAAGGAAGGGGCTCCAGCACTGCCTCTCTCCAGGTCAGTCCTCTGACCACCTGCACCCACGTTTTGAGCCGGTTAGAGGCCAGCTGTCAGTGAACGAGAGAAAGTGAGGGACCACAGCCCGCCTTTAACTGAGCTTTCCGGGCACACAGGAGAAGTGAGGAGCCGGCCAACAGCTTCCAAGTCCCAACATCCAGACTCCTGTGCCCAGTTCCCCAGCCACATCAAACTGTGCACAGGAGGGGGCAGGGGCTTCACTCAGAGGCGGGCGCTCTCTCCAGTGAACGCTTGTACAGTTTAAAACAGAGGGCACAAGACAGTGGTGTTTCCTAGCATCTTCTTTTCTGACGAAATCATTCCTGGGCTCACAAGAAATTTGACAACACATGCCCCATGCTCAATTAGCACAGTGCAAAGAATGGAACGGGTGTCCAAAACTGCAAAGGACAAGCACAAGATGATGAGATGGGAGTGAGTGAGCTGGCAGGCAGGCAGGATCACACTCACACACACACACACACACACACACACACACACAGTATTTAAAAAAAAAAAAAGATGACTCATGGGTCAGGAAAGGTCTGGTACAAACCCCACTGGGCACTTCCATAAACAACAAGCTCTAGTGATCATCCCTAAAGCAGAGGGCTGGTGGGTCAGAAGCCAGGAAGTGGGGCAGGATGCTGTTCCACTGACCACCAAGATAAACTTCCGAACTGAAGGTCTCGGCATTAGCAGATTCAAAACCAGCAAGCAAGGCTCCAGGGAGAGAGAGGGGTGGACCCAGAACCCTAACTGCCTACTGTTCCCAGCACTTTAGAAATAAGCACGCCAGCACCCTCCCCGCTCCCTCCCTTGGCTTTATTGAGTTACCACGGGAGCATCGTGTATTATTGCGGTGAGCACTGCTCTGACATAACCTAATAAGAAGCTGGTCTCAACATTCGGCAACAGCGAATGCTACAGGGCACACATGCAAACGTGATTCTCCATCTAGGGGTGATTTCTGTGGAGGTGTAATTCCATTGTCCACTGCACCCAGAACATCTTCCATCCATAAAGCATAAAGCCTCCATCTGTCACGGTTCTCAGGAATGAAAGGTCTTACCTCCCATCCTGGGATGCAAGGTGCAGTCAGCCCCGCTCTGTGACAGGAAGTCAAAGCTAATCTGATCTTTCCGTTTAGACCACACAATGGTGAGCATGCACAGGGTTGTGTGTACCAGGTGGCATTTCTCCAGAGGGACACATCATGTCCAGCGTGCAATTCTGCCAGTTACTTATTTATTAGCCCAAAATTACTCAGGATACTGTAGTCAGTGATCATTATAAACTACATTCATTACAACACTGACTCTCCTCTGGCTAGCCTTAAGCGTGAATGGTGCATTCTCTAAAGAGTCACAGGTCCACCACCTTCTTTAGGTAACTAACGATGTGATGTGCTCTTGGACCTACATCGAAGGGCAGCTGAAAAGTTAAACCCATCCTTAATATTCTGGCCCAATCTGTCACACGGGAGGTGCAGAAGCTGTGACCTGAGGGGGAGAAACCACTCAGCCTAAAAGTGGGGACTGCCAGCCAGGCTCTGATCTGTTTGGTTCTTGTGTCAATGACTCAGAAGAGGGTTGGCAAACTGAAGCTCACAGGCCAAATATGGCCGGCCCACCATCTGTTTTCACATGGCCCACGGACGAGAATGAGTTGACCATTTTTAAATGGCTGAAAATTAACCCAAAGGGCATATTACTTAGCATTCACATTTCAGTGTCCCCAGTGAGTTCTTGTTGGGACACAGTCACAGCAACAGGTTTACACACTGTCTGTGGGTACTTGCACATTCACTCCTCGGAGCCAGGTGGTGGGAGCCTCAGACCATATGGCCTGCGTTGTCAGAAATACTTACTGTCTGGCTTTTAAAGTTTGCAGATTGCTAACATACAAGCCAGGGCCATAGCATTAGGGGGAAAAGGCCTTGACCTAAGGGCACAGTCCAGGGTGAAAACATACACAGTAGCTTCTCAGCTCTAGGCCTACTTAGAAGGCTCAATCGCACCTCCTGCAAGACCAAGGGAATCTGCAACCAGGACACCGCTTATCCTGTGGCTCAAACACAACTGAAAGAGGGAGAAGGCAGGATGGAAGAAGCTGGTACCAGTCTTCTGTACCCATTCTTCTGGCCCAGGAGCCCAAAAGGGGCAGACATAGAACCAAAGCGGGATGGGAGACCCAGCCTAAGCCATCAAGAAGCCATGATCTCTGGGGGCTGTTTAGTGGTAAAGATGATAACAGTCAGGCTCAGGGGACCTGTGAATGGGGTGACAGAGAACATAAGCTCCGCGTTTTTTTTTAAATATTAGTTTTTTGTGTTTTGTGGGGGCGAGTAGGGAAATGACCTGGGAGAAGTTGAGAGAGATAAAAATACGATCAAAAATACACTGTATGAAAAATAAATTTTTAAATCCAAAATTTTCTTTAATTGAGTCCAATATTTTTGCCTTATTTTTTCTTATTTTAATGAGTTAAAGAACTCTGTTCCTTTCCCCCATCATCCTTGCCTCCTTTATTCTGGAAATCACTCAAGTTCAAGATTTAACAAATAATTTTTTTTGTTTTTGTTTACAGGGCACCACTTGAAGCTCAAGTTGTTCCTTTTTTAGGTAAATCTTTGCTCCAAATATTACTCTGAAATGTGATCATGGATGTGCAGTGACGTGGCACTGTTATCTGATACGCAAACCCACTGGGCATCCTGCATCCTATCTAGCACTCAAGCCAGAAACAATCATTCCTTTTTTCCAGAGGTGACCCTTTGAATCCCAGCATGACGGCTGTCTAGACCTTGGTCCTGCCTCAGTGCAGCTCCCCTGGCCTCCACAGGATGAAGGCTACCACATGCAACTACAGCCTCACCACTCACACTACAACCATCTCCTGACACAGCTGGCAGGAATGCCAACTAGTGCTAATGATCTCCTGCCTCTCCTATTCCTGGCCCCCACTGCATCTTCTCAGGAAGTCCCTCCGTCTAGAAAAGACACCTCTCCCTGGCAACACTGTGCCACGGGTCCTGACTGGTGCTGATCTTATGAGGAATGCACCTGAGACAATGATTTTAAGGAGCTGCATTGGGTAGGGGTGCTCAAGTCATTTTGTTAGAGGCTCCCAGACCAAGCCCAGAGGCACTAACTGGCGAAAAGGAAGCTGCCACCCAAGCTCAGCTCCATGGGGACAGGATTTTTGGTTACCACTAATCACAGCTGATTTCCTAGTATCTAGTACAGTGCTCGACACTCACATCACACCACCCATCTAACTATGAGATAATTACAGGTAGAACTACAACCACCACTACCCCCAAAATCCCCCCCAAAATGCATGGAAACCTAATGACTGAAGATGTGACTGTACTTTTGAGAAGAGTTAGGCTCCTTAAATGTCCTCAGGTAATTTAGGTTAAAACGAGTTCCCTTTAGACTGCTTTCCAGAGAGAGGAGATCTGGGGACTGGAGAGAGGGCCCAGTGCTTAAAAATACTTGTTCTTACAGAAGACCCAGGTTTGGTTCCCATCATCAATCAACATGATAGCTCTAGTTCCAAGGGATCGATCTGATGCTTTCTCCTGACATCATCCAAAGGCAGCGGCAGCAGGCAAGCATGTCTCTGTCTCTGTCTGTCTCTGTCTCTGTCTCTGTCTCTCTCTCTCTCTCACACACACACACACACACACACACACACACACACACACACGTGCGCACGCAGGAGCGCGGCAAGGCCATGTAAGGACACAGCAGAGGCTGTGTTCAAGCCAGAGAGAGAGAGTCCTCAAGAGAAACATGGATGTGCCAACACCTTGATTTTGACTCCAGCCTCCCAAACTGTGAAAACAGAAATGTCTATTGTCTCACCACCGTCCGTGGTGGTTTTTTATGACAGCCCTGAGAACAACTAAACAAGCCAGCCAAGAGGAGGACGCGCCCATGCCTGTCCCTTCTCTTCTCAGCAGCATCTTCTGGGCCTATGCCAGGGATGAGCACTCAGTAAAAAGGCCAAAAAGAAGGACTAAGGCCTTAGCTCAGAGGTGCTGTGCTGGCCTAGCATTCACAAGATCCTGGGATCCCTCCCCAGGACTCAACATCAATCACCAGGATGTAGGGGGCTTATCCCACTGAGACCTTGACTGCCTAGAGTTTAGTGGTCCAACAATACCCAGATTATTGCCTGTAGAGATGCAGTTTTCCTACCTAACAGTGTACCCTATCTTTCTTGAAACTGGAGTTTTGATTCCAGGCTAAGTTCCTCTTCTACTAAGACCCTGGAGTGTGGTGATTCCATTCCTTGGGCCTTTGGTTTCATCTGGGAATAAGTATCTCACCTAGACTTTACTGTTCAACTGAGGCATGAAAGGATTTCTGAGGGATGGCTAACAACAGGAAAAGATTCCAATTGAGAAAAAAAAATTAACAACTCCTAGGCATTCCTGTGGGGATGTGATGGCTGGAGCTGCTGCAGCCACTGTTGACCACAAGAGGAGGAAGATAACAGTTAAAAGACAGAAGAGTGGGAAATGGGAAGAACTGGGTGTTGGGTGAGCTCACGTTACCTACTTAAGATTGTCTACCTGGGGAATGTGTCTGTAAGAGCTCCATTCTTCTTGCCAAGCCACATTCCCCTGGATTTCACCCTCTAGTCACACTGCACACACCAGAAGGCTGCCAGAACCAGCCTTTGGGTTTCACTGGTTACAATCTACAGCTCTGGACTTGATTACTAATTTGGGAACCCCTTTTAATACCAGAACATTCTACAGTCCACCCACATAAAAAGGTCCTACTTTTAAATATGCAATGATAAAGAACTAATCGCCTAGAAAGATTGTTTGGTAATGTTTTCCACTGAATTTGCATGTTAGGCTTTCTGACACGCCCACAAACACCTGTGTGTGTGTCCACCACCACGTCACTCCCTCCACCAAGTCACTCCCTCCACCAAACGGAGCTGCAGAGAATCAACAGCATGCACGAGAGGTTCCGAAGCCCAACACCTATTGCATGGACCTCAAAGCACACCCAAAGAGCACTTACCCTTCAATTAACGAATCCAACTGTTAGCTAGAGAGATTGTGCCAGTAGCTAAAGTGCTAGCCAGGTAAATAAGCACAAAGACCAGAGTTCGGAGCCCCAGAACCCGAGTGGACTCCCCAGCACCTTGAACCTCGGAAGACCTCGAGACAAAGGGTCCCCAGAGGCAGCTGCCAGTGAGCGCAGCACAATCATTACTGAGCTCCGAGTTTCAATTCACCTCAATGAATAAGGTAAATAACCAAAGATGACTCCAGACATCAGCCCCAGGTCCCCAGATGCACTCATTCATACATGGATACCCATCAAGCGCTGCCCACACACACACACCCAAAGAAATGGAATAAGAAAAAGGAATCTAGACAGAAAGCCAAAGACCCATCTCCCAGGGGTAAAAAGAATGCCCGGTGACAGTGACAGCTCTGACAGTATGATCAGAGCACCAGGATTACGGGTAGGCAGCCACGCCCACTCAGAACTACACTCGTGCCAGGAATCTGAATCTCCTCAAGCTTACAAAGCAAGTGCTTTAGCTGCGGAGCCATCTCCCAGCCCTGAAGATACTTCTTCAAAATTAGAACCACTACTATTGGCCTGGACGGCACGGAACTTCATGCTGCCAGAGTCACTGTGGGGAAAGTGCCCTTCGTGAGCATGGTTTTCGTATGAATTCTAATACTGAAATGAGCACAACTATCCACTTGAGTGTTTCTAAAATTCTCCATGTTTTTCAACAGGGTTCACTAGACACAATAAACAATCCCAGTATCCTGCAGGAGACTGACACTGTTGACCGTCTGTCAGAGGCACAAGGAAGGCTGCGGAGCCTACTAAGAGCACGTGTGTACCATCCCCAGCTCTCCAAGCAAACACTCTCTCTGCTTGTAGACACCATGTTGAGAAGTAGAAATCTGTCAGGTCAGAACTGACAGGAGGAACAAGAAGGCAGCCAGGAGAGGCTCACCTACATATGTGGGAGCATGGTCTAAAAGACAGCCTATTAGTGCAACAGCTAAGCTCTAGTATCCAGTTTGTGAAAACTAACAACTCCAGGGTCATCAGCCAATCTGAATACAGAAGCCAGGTCCGGGTGATGAATGCCCATGATTGCAACGGCTCAAGAAAACTGCTCTGAGGTGAAGGCCAGTCGGTTCGACCACAGCAACAGTCTATCTTTAAAAACAAAAATCTGAGGATCAAGCCCTAAAGTTGTCCTTTAGTAAAGGAATTTTTTTTCTTTTTGAGGCATTCAATCAGGCAGCCAGCTGGCCACCAGAGGTAAAAACAATGAGGAACAAAAGGTGAACTGAGGACCAGAGGTTTTAAAACAACATATCAACCGTGTTCCCCAAGAAGGAAGAAAGGAGATAAGCACCCAGGCACACAACCAAGTCCCCTGCCACACAGGGGCAACAGGAAGGCAGAGCCAGCACATGCTGCACGCGGAACACTGGTGCTCAGCACTCAGCAGCTACTTCTGGCAGCTCACCTGAAACGCCAACTCTGGTGAAGCCAACGCCAACTCTGGTGGAGTCAACGCCCTCTTCTGATCGTCAAGAGAAGAGCACCTACATTCACTCTCTCTCTCTCACACACACACACACACAGAGAAGAGAGAGAGAGACAGAGAGAGACAGAGAGAGACAGAGAGACAGAGAGGCAGAGAGACAGAGACAGAAAAACAAAAAAGGGAGGGAGGGAAGGAGGGAGGGAGGGAGGGAAGGAGGGAGGGAGAGAGGGAGGGAGGGAAAGAGGCGAGAAAAGAAGTCAGTCTGTCCCATCCAGGGGTTTTGCAGCCTGCGGTCTATCCTCACAAAAGCTCACTTCTCCCAGACCTTCAATTCTAAAAGTACTCACCAAGTTTCACATCCCCTGCTCTGTGCAAAGCTAAGAGGCTCAAGCTGGCCACCACAGAGTTACTGTATGGAATAACACAGATGGGCGCCAGGAGCCAGACGGTAAAGAAAAGGGACCGACCCCGAGAATGCAAACAGGAAACCCCACTAGCCTCATTGGTAGCACCCGGGACACCCAGGGGCCATGCCCCACACCTCACCCTGCACAACCTCAGCCTGGGACCAGCCTAGGGTCACAGGCTATTTGTGGTGGCCACAGGAAGAAGGTGGAAACACACGGAAGAGTCTGGTCTACAGGGCAGTCCCCAAGCCCTGAAAGGGACTTCACTACAGCAAGGCACTGCATGGATCAAGGAAGTGAGCAGAAAAAAATAACAGCCCTTGGTTCATTCCTAGTCATAAAGCCATAAAGCAGACCAGGAAAAAGGGGATCTGGAGCCGGCCACAGGGAGCTAGGGGGCGGCAGGCAGAGGCGTTCTCACTGCCTCGGCTGTAACCCAATGTGTTTGCAGTTCCTGCATTACCATGCCACTTGTTAAGATAGGAATTCATATAGATTTGCAATTTTCTTTTAATGTCATGTTGTTTCCGTAGCCCAGGGGCTCCTATTCACAAAAGATAAGACTTTCTTTTAGCTATTTTTAAAAAAATAAATCTGGAGCCCCAGCCCCAAGGCAATTCAGACAGGCCCCACACCTCCCCCACATGACTCAAAGCGATGGCCAGGAAGGATGCTTTTACAGCCTTTCTGGTTGTTGCCTGTACTTTCTTGAGGTTTCCTGACCCACACTAGTATGGAGGTTTGGAATTCTCTTTGTTTTCTGAATCTTCACCATTCAGTTCAGACCCCAGTGGAGAATGAACTAAAACTTCACACCACCCTCTGGGACCGGAAGACAGTGAGCTAGAACCCCTTTCAGAGCCTCAGTTTTTCTGCCCTCTGAGAACTGGTGATTAGTTAGTTCCCCCTGACTAGTACCCTGACTAGTACCCTGATTACCTTCCCTAAACTTCTACTTCCAGCCTGAGATGAAAAAGTTTACCTTGGGTTTGACATCTTCAGTTTTTGTTTTCATTGCTGCAGATTCTGGCAAAGTAAAACCCTCATTACCCTTGAAATATAGTTACTAAAATTAAAACACTCCGGAATATTGCCTTTTCCTTTGACCAACTTTTTCTGGCTAGTTTTCAAGTTTTAAAACTGATGAGCCAAAAGAACCCTTTATTTAAAGAAAGAAAAAGATAATCTAAGTCAACAGTTCACCCTGCTATCTAAGCATTTGGACACAGTCTATCCACATAAGGATAAATGCAGTTTTATTAAAGAAAACACAATGGCTCTACACTTTCCAAATATTGTACAGTGTAAACTTAAGGACTCCAAAGGGGTGGTAGAGGTAATAGGGGCTCTGGGGAAGGACCGCTGTGGCTTGGCCTGCTCAAAAGCCGGACTCAGGCGGGGCCTGAGCTGGGCCCAGGCACCTGCTTTATCTTCTCCAAGGTAGACTGGCAGACAGCTCAACATGGAGATAATATCCTGATAAGGGATGTGGTGACTGAGCTCAAAATAGAGAGAGAGAGAGAGAGAGAGAGAGAGAGAGAGAGAGAGAGAGAGAGAGAGAGAGAGAGAGAGAGAGAGAGAGTGTGTGTTTCAAAACAGGGTTTCTCGGTTTAACAGCTTTGGCTGGAACTCACAGAGATCCGCCTGCCTCTGCCTCCCAAGGGCTGGTAGGTATTAAAGCTCATAGCTTTCATCAGGCTTTGGAGATGTCCTGGTAAATAAAGTCCTTGCTGCGAAGGGGGAAAGACCTCAGTTCAGATCTCCAGCGTCAGGAGTTACTTCCCTAGCATCTGTACTCATGTGCTTGGTACCAAGACAGACATACAAACACAGACAGACAGACAGACAGACACACACACACAGAGATTCATGCACCCACAATTCCAAAACTAAATTAGAATTTGCCTGAAACTTCAAATACACTGTGTATTCTTCTGTACTTTGGTTGTTCTTGCTAGTCGAGCATATTTTAACACCCATGTGTTAGCAATTACAAAATCAAAGAGATTACACTCATGGCTACCTGGACCTCAAATGAAATGACTGAATTGGGTAATGCAATATTCTCTAAGGAATCCCTACTTACAAAATAAAGAACCAAAGTTCTTGGCAGAAACATTTTATTTTGCAGCTAGTGAAGATGCCCACCACCAAGCCTAAGTCCTGACCTCAATCCCTATGACTAGCATGTAGAACACTGAGTCTTCCCACCCCAACACATGCATAACATGTGCACATGCGCACCGCACCTTTACATGGATGGACACACGCAAAATAAACAAGTCCAATGTTATTTTTTTTATTTTCTCACATTAAAAAAGTACTAATATCAGAGGCTGGAGAGATGACTCAGGAATTAAGAGCCTCTTGCAGAGGACCTGGATTCAGTTCCGAGTAAGCACGTGGTGACTCACAACCATCTCAAACTCCAATTGCAGGGGGTCCGCATGCTCCTCTGTCTTCTCTGTCTCCTGTCTCTGCAGGCACCGGGCCTACAAACATGCAGACAAATACTCATACAAATAAATATGTAAATATTTAAAATAATTAATCAATTTTTAAAATACCAAAATGATCTATTTTCTTTGTTTGTTTTGAAGCAGGGTTTCCCTGGGGGATTTCTCTAAGTAGCCCTAGCTGTCCTGGGACTGGCTCTTCAGAGCTCTGCAGACGAGGCTGGTCTCCAACTCAGATGTCTGTCTGCCTGTCTCTGCCTCTGTATCTGCCTCTGCCTCTGCTCCTGGCCCTGCCCCTGCCCCTGCCACTTCTGCCTCTGCTGCCTCTGCTCCTGGCCCTGGCCCTGCCCCTGCCACTTCTGCCTCTGCTGCCTCTGCTACGTCTGCCTCTGCTGCCTCTGCTACGTCTGCCTCTGCCGCCTCTGTCTCTGCCTCTGCCGCCTCTGTCACTGCCTCTCCTAAAGCTATGCACCACCACCACCCAACTTCCCAGAACAATCTAAAAGTGAGATGGTTCTAATCACAAAGTGACTGTGGTCCCAGCTGACTGCTGAACTACCAACCTCTATTCTGCACAATGAATGCAAACCCTTTCGTCAAATTTCAGAATACCCTCACTGTCAGAGTTTAGATACCAGTTTCCCTACAAAAGACTTCCTGGCTTATAGATTCAAATCACTGAGAGGAGACTAGAATTGAGGGCTCTGACCTATTCAATTTATTAGCCCCCTGATGGCCCACTGGCCTTTCAGAGAAATGATACAAAGTTTCAGGGATGCCATGGCACCTAGGGAGAAAAAGGCTGTATCTTGTCCTGGAATTTCTCTGTCTCTGCCTCCTGGCCACCAGGAGGTGATCCACTTCACCCGGCTTCACCCTGCCACTATGAGCCCACTGAAACCATGAGCCAAAATAAAACCTTCCTGGTTTTGGCTGTTTCTCAGGAATCTTGTCAGCGCACTGAAATAATGGTTACCACAAGCAAACTTGATGTAATAATGGCAGAGAACTTAAGTATCTGCCAAAACCTACAAGGCAATCTCAAGATGTGTGACAAATTCAACCGGTATCCATGTCAGACAATTCCACTCGTCACTGGCCATCTATTCTGTGGCCAGAGCCTCTGGTAACCACTGTATATGGAGCATCCCTATGCCAGGAATTTCCTAGACCAGTTTATAAACTGTGGGTTGAGATTCAACATGGGGTCAGTCAAGCAACTGAATGGGGAGGCAAAGAAAAAAATGGCAACAATGAAGTTTCTGAAAGGACAACTACCAAAAACTAACTAAAATCCAAGTATCTAATAAACCCACAGTGCTCTCAGCTGCACTCATCCAGGACGGATCATAGCACTTGCTACAACCTTGGTTCCAAACACACAGCACTTTATACTGAGCATGATGTCCCCCATGTAACCCCGGATGCTGTTTGAAACCCCTTGGTTCAGATTCAAGGCTATTGTATGCTATTACAGGTGTATTTGTACTGCACTGTGCCTAACTCTTGTAAAAACATCATGGTTTAGAGTAAACAAATACAATAGTTCTGTACTGCAGTTTGTAGGCATGTGGACAGCCAATTATATCTTAGAACGTGGGTGTGATTTTTAAAATTGCTATTTGTGGGCTAGGGCTGTAGCTCAGTTAGTAGAGTGCTAGGCTAGCAAGTATCAGGCCCTGGGTAGACCACTGAGCCGACCCCCTGGGTAGACACCAGGGTAATCCCAGCACTGGGAACTGGAGGTGGGGAGAATGGAGCTAGGAGGATCAGAAATTCAAGGCCACCCTTGGCTAACACTAGCATGGGTTACAAGATTCCCCCCTTTCCCCAAGAACAAGATACATGAGCAAAATTTGCTGACTGAGATGAAATAGTCCTAAACATGTGTATGTGTGTGTGTGTGTGAAATAGTCCTAAACATGTGTGTGTGTGTGTGTGTGTGTGTAAGCCTGTGTGAGTTTCTATGAATCACGCATACACCATAGAAGACAGAGGGCATCAGATGCCCTGGAACTGCAGTTATGACCTATCTATCACGTGTGCGCTAGGAGCCAAGCCCAGGCCTCTTGAGAAGCACTGCATTCTCTGGTTCTTACTAGCCACAACACTATCCTTGGTACTAGATATTTATGCAAAACCATGTTCTCAGCATTTTCAGCAAATGTTTGAGATACACACTTTTTTAGCCCAGAGACACTAAAGAAGTTCTTGGGTGAAAAGGGGGTCATGATTAGAGAGGTCAGGTAGCAGACACTGAGCCATCACACTGGCAAACACCATGTGCACAGGATCTCTTGAGAGGCTGCAATCTAGTGGGCAAGCTGGGTGATGAGTTTGTTACTGAAAGGAATAAATAGACAACACTTTCAAATATGCAGTACAAGAGCTCATGTTACTAAAAAAAAAAGTGAAATACAAACATATAGGTTTTAGAAAGGACAAAATGTTTCTTTAAAAGGTAGAGGAAATAGAAACTAATCCAAGACCTTCTGTAATCTCTCCAAATAAGCTACTTCTAAAATTCAGTGAGTAAATATAAACTTGATGGTGAAAGACAGGAGAAAATATCTTTTTAAAAAAATAACAAGAAATGAATAGCTGTTAGATATTAAAATACTTGACAGCACCAACCAGTCAGATATAACTCAGCGGGAGTGAGGTTAGGAATGAGACCTGGTGGCTGCCCTCCTGCCTCCGAGGTGACATCTTCTCTGCTGACTTCCCTTATACGCCACGCCCTCAAGCAAATTTCAATATTTCAATATATTCTATTATCATTGTTAGTTAATTACTGTGCCTGTTTATTTAGTGTATGTGTGTAGGCGAATGCTTGCCACAGTGTGTGTGTGTGTGTGTGTGTGTGTGTGTGTGTGTGTGTGTGTGTCCTGCGTGCGGGTCAGAAGACAACCTGTGGAAGTCTGTCTCCTCCCAGTGTGTGAGTCCCTGGGCTTCTGCTGTTGAAGCCTCCAGTAGTAAAACTCACCGAATTTCCAAGACTCTGACATAGGAAGCCTCACGTGCACTGCATATTTATACAATTGATCACAGGCAAGCACTTGCCAAAGGCTTCTAGAACATTTCTTCCATATTGCTCAGAGATGGAATGAAGCAAGGGGAGGGGCCACCAGGCAGGACGCTCAAGTCTAATGACACACCTGGCTCGCCTCTTTGCCAGATGCTCAGCTAGCCAGAACTCTATGGTGCCCTGAGGCCGACTGGAAAAATTCCTCACCTGCCAAGCACTCTGGAACCACACTCTGCACAACCTCAACCCATCCACAGAGTGGATAGTCAGCAGAAAATGGAGGCAGGAGACTGGCAGTGGAGGGCAGAGCCAGTTGTTATGGAGGGGAACGGGGGTCCCCAATGATGTCCCTTAGATCAAATGGAGAACAAGGACCAAGGCAGAATAGCTTGGGGACACAACTATCCAATGAAGCTGCCTTTCCAAAACACTCCATAGGACATATGTGCTCACAAGTTTGTTAACCAGGCAGCCTTTAGCTCCATTAGCAGCACCTACTCCCTCTCACCTAAGGGGCAAGTGGGGAAGGATACAGGTTCACTGTAAAACAGGTTTACCAGAATCTCTCCTGAAAGAAGATGGGAAACAGGAAATGCCAGCCTTCCAGAAGTCTGTCCAGGCTTCTGCACACGCACTTTGTCTGCCCTCAGTCCCACAGCCTCACCCATGCTTCTATGGACACAAGGGCCCCAAGAGTTTGAGAAGCAGAGGTGACCAAGCCTGGGTCAGGTGGCCTCTCTGATCCTAACATCAGAGGACCTGTGGGCAAGTTGGTCTTCCTATTGAAAGCATCTACCTGTCAGGTGTGATGGCAAAAACATCAACATCAATGACATCAGCTGACCCTGCTGGCAGCCCAAGGTTTGCAAGGTTTGTAATTTTTATCATCTGTCCAAGGAACAGGACTCTACCATCAGACCCTCAAGCGACAGGTAGACATCTTTTTAGCTTACATGTTCGTGGGAGACATTTGTTATCAAATGGGAATCTATTTGTGGTTCCTCTTTGTCTCCTTAGAGGAAGGTTCTCAGCAGAGATCTTGCCTGGAAAGCAGCAGATCCTAGCCATACATCCAAAGGTCCTAGAAGCCTTTAGAAAGAGACACACACATTACACCACACATGACATGACATGCACAACACACAAACAGCCCAAGACACACAACATGTAACATACAATACACACAAAACTCACCAGAAAATATCTAAGATACAAAACCAAAAACCACAACATATATAAAACATACAAAATACACAAAGCTGGAGCACTCTGGGGCAGTATCAGGAAAAATTCCCTGCAATAGGAAGACATCTGAAGAAGAGGTTATAGGCCAGGGCCCCGTCCCGACAAATACCACCGAACTTTTCACAATCCATCTTCTGTGTTTTCTGCACCTAAAGAAACAAACACATTCCTCACTGATCATGGGCTGCTCTGTGAGGTAGCTAATAAGATAATCTGTTACAGGAGGCTTACAAATCCATTTAAATTGATTTTAATTAATGAATCAATCCCTGACCCAATGAAAAGCTAGATCCACGGACAGTAAGCAATACAGATTTCAGTCTCTAACCCCAGCCTCGAATCTACATAAAAAAGGGGTGTTTTCTGCTTAATGCAAGACAATAGCAATAACAACAAACTATATATCTCAGTTCAGGACCCAAGCAACCTGAGCCGAAAGTCCCTCTATGGTTAGATAGCACCCACCCCACCTGAGTAAGGGAAATAGATTTCAGAATGGTTTCCACACAGCTCACCTAACATGAAGGGGTGAGGGGTCATGTACCAAGCTGGCATCGGGAGCCTCTAAGATCAAATAAACCCGTCTCTCACAAAGCCCTTCAGAGTCCTTCAATCTGGACAGAATATTTCCTATGCACCCCAAACACAAGTGACGGATTAGCATAAAATCTAATAAAAACCCTCCGCCTGGCTTCATGCTAAACACTGGGCTACAGTCCCCAACACCAAAAATAAATAAAAATCTAGAGAAACTTTCTCATTTGCTACAATTTTTTTCTTTCTAGGGACTGACAGAGCATCTGGCCTTTCACAAAGGCTTGAACTGGAAACAGTCCCCACTTTAAGACAGGGTTTTACGGCTGGCACTTACTTACTTACTTACTTACTTACTTATTTATTTATTTATTTATTTATTTATTTATTTATTTCTCAGTGGCTTCTCACTGCCCTGCTGACCAATCAGAATTTCCAAGGACAGACTACTCCATAAAACCTTTAGCAGGAAGACAGAGGTTTCCTTCAGGTCCTTTTTATTTTTTTTTTAAAAAGCATAATCTGCGACCAACACCAGTTATCAGAGGGGAACTGTGAAAGGTTCCAAAAAAGGCAATTCGCAGCGGCAGAGCCAGAGCTCCTAGAGACTGCTTCCTTCCTTCGTGTTTCTCCCTCACTCCTTCAGGAGAGTTCACAAAATAGTTTGCTTCAGCAAGCAAGAAACAAATGAAGACTGGCTAGAACCCTGCAAAAGGAATAGGCACAAAAGACTGCGCATCAGGAAGTCAACTGCAAGGAAAAAAAAAAAATCAGGATACAGGCCAGAGCTTAGGCAGAGAGGCTGTTGGGTTTCCCCCACCTCGTGTGTGTGTGTGTGTGTGTGTGTGTGTGTGTGTGTGTGTGTGTGTGTGTGTGTAGAGCGGATGTATCTGTCTGCTCCTCTCCCTCTCTGTGTTTCTCTGTGGTCATCAGTCTCTCCCCCACAAGGGGAAGAAACAAAAGAAATCTGCTCCTGAGCTCCCAGGTTTGAGAACTCCTGGCACCATGTGCCCTGAGTGGCGGCAGCAGTTCTGGGGATTTAGTCTGTGTCTTTTGGGCTGGGCTGTGCGGGGCTCTACAGCAAATCAGGGAGCATCAATACAGCCTGAGATTCAGAGCAAGACCACAAATTATAAACAGTTTCAGCAAATTGACTTGAGAGCCTTTGTTCCTCAGACACCCATGCAGGCAGCGGAACCTCCCCGCCGCTACAGCCCGGGACTGGGAAAGGAAGTCGTTGAAGCCTGGATTTCCTGCTTTTACTTGTAGCCAAGAACTATGAGGCTTGTAGTGGTTTCAGGAACTGACTCATCCCATGATTCATGGATAAGATACTGCCTTTAATATGTTTCTGACCCAAAGACTGGGGAACTTCAAAACCAACCTGAAGTCACACTCCATTCTTACAGTACAAATGACTATTTAGGGCAAAATAAACAGGACACCAGATTACCATTCCTTAGGCAGAGGCAGGGAAAGTGAAGAACACCACGTGGCACTGGTGATCAGAACTTAATCCACAGACTGTGACTTGACAACAGCCCAACTTCCCCAAAGTGGATAACAGGTGGGATAGGGTTATTTTCAGACATCATTCCCCTAGATGTATAAATAGATTTAGCAGAGCATATTTTAATTTCGGCCCATGTGAGGTTGAGACTCCATATACCCAAGATGTGCAGAAGCACGTGGCTGGATGAAACTGGTTGAGAAAGAGACCCAGAAGAGGCTAGCTGACCAATAATATGCAATGGGTAACAAACACTCCACTATATAAGCAGGAAGACTGCAATTTTATTCCTACTCTTAATTGACCAGACTTCCTTCCCTTCTGCATATACACAGGCACGTATGTATACACGTGCTTAGACACATACAAGCAAACATACAGTCTGGAACTTAAGAGCAACATTCTGCAAAGCAACAGCCTCCATTCTCATACAAGTAACCCTAATTAAACTCAGTGGGTCACAAAAGACACCAGAGTAGGGAGGGGCTCTCTGGGAAGAAAGGGTTTGGTGAATAAGAAGGACATTGAGGGTTTCATAGAGGACACAGATAATCAAAATACATTATAGATGCATGAAACTGCCAAAGAATATATTATAAAACTGTTAGTACTAAAACCTTGCATGTCTGGATGCTCCCCAACAATCTCCATCAATTTATCCAGACAAGTCCACTGGTGGGGGGAGGGGGGGGGACCGGGGACTCTCAGCTCCATGCCCCTGGGGAGGAGACCCCAGGACCCATGGATCCTGGAGTCTCCTCCCCAGCACCAATACAGGACAAGAAGCACAGGGGCAAGTTTCAAGAGGGGGTTTTCGTAGGCGCTTACAGATATCAGTACAAACTGGGTCCCACGGAGGGGTTAGAGGGGACAGGGAGGAAAGAAAACAAGGGCACAGGGTGGATGGGAGAGCATGGTGACCAGGCAAGGCCAAGCGCAGGGGCTAGCAGGCTGGCAGGCACTGGGCAGCAGAGCTACTCCATCAGTCAGTGACTCCTATCCAGAGCTCTCTCTGACAGCTTTCAGCAATGCCTCCTGTGGCTTCCACTGTGCTGGGAAGCCATGGGGTGGCAAGGAAAATTCCCTCCAGGCAGAGACTTGCCTTGTGAATTAAGAGGGTCAGCACCTATTTCTGGGTACCGTGGAGTAGAGGATGGAGACATACCCGGTAACACTGTCCCCACAGCACAGAGGGGCCATTAAAGGAAGGTTGTGAAGTGGGGGACAGTAAATGCATATGGCTTCCCAGGCCAGGGAGGTTACTTACTCCCTTACTTTTGGCTTGCTGGCTCGCTCACTCGCTCGCTGTTTCTAGGCTGAGCTGCACTGCCCATGGCTTTGTTTTGCCAACAAGAAAGAATCCCGCTAAAGCTGAAAGCCCAAGCACCAACTGAACTTCTAAAGAGATTATAGCTAGTGCCTTCAAAAAATGAGCCCCCTGCCTCACACACACAGCTTTATCTACCTAAGTGATGCATCAACATGAGCGTGAAACAATTTCCAGAAGCAAAGGCAAGAATAACTAAAAATAAGGAACAGGTGTAGCTGGTGGTGGCACACGCCTGAGGCAGAGGCAGGCGGATTTCTGAGTTCAAGGCCAGCCTGGTCTACAGAGTGAGTTACAGGACAGCCAGGGCTATACAGAGAAACCCTGTCTCGAAAAAAGCAAATCCCAAAAGAAACAACAAAACAAAACAAAACAAAAAAAAGGAACAGGCTTGTTAAACAAAAAACACATACTCGTTTGTGACATATAGAGCTTGCTAGCACATTCCCATAATGTAGTAAAGCAATACCCATGCTCCTGGGAGACCTGCTGGGAACTACAAAGTCGATATTTTTTACTTATAAAGGTAATAAATTAGTGATAAATTCTTTAAATGACTGAAACATTAAATACATTCTGTTTTAAATACTTTGAACAGAGGACTTACAGACTTAATACAGTATTTACTGAACAGATGTATGTAAATGCCCCCAGTAGCATCTTCAAATAAAGCCTGCAGTATGCAGGACCCAGAGTCACCATGGAGTGAGGCATGTCCTCTGGGCTTGGCTCGGTAGACGGAGGTAAGACAGGAAACATGGGAAAGGAACTTTCGTCTTTGGAGTCAAACCATGAACCACAATGAAAAAAAAAGAGGCTAGTCTTCAGTGGGGGGGGGGGGGGGGGATGTTTGGTAGATTTGGAATCTGGAGGGGGGGGGATCCTCCTGCCTCAATCTCCTAAATGCACATGTCCAGGCACATGTCACTGCTCCTGACTAGAGTTTTTCTTTAGGAAAACACAGGGTAATCAGCAGATGTGAGAAAACAGCAAAGGAGACCAAAAGAGCCAGGCAAGGGAATTCACAGAAAGCGTTAAGATAAATCAAGAAGTAGATGTAAGTAGTGAGGTCCAATTCCAAAGCAGAGCATGGTATCAAAGACCCTGGCTAAAACTAAGTGTGACCTCAAAATTCTTCCCATAGACGGAACAAAACTGCAGAGACACTTGTCGTAAACCAGAGAGTTCACCAGAAGCTGAGATGAGGGAGGCTCAGGGTCTGAGGAAGGTGTCCACAGGACGGGGACACAAGGAAAGCGGCTGGCCAGCTACGAGCATGAGCGAGGGACCGCAATGGATTCAGACACATCACAAAACCTAGAATCTAAGACTACAAAGATCGCAAAATAGAGACTGGCAGATCTGGCAGAAGACTGGTAGACACTTGCCTCTAACTAAGGCATGGGTTTGGGGGTGACTCTGCCTTCCTTTTAAGGAAATGGAAGGCAAGGTTAAACTAACAGCTGGCAAAAGTATCTCGTAGCAATACATCCTAACATAGGAAAAGTAACTGAAATATGGGATATGGAGTGGGAATATGGCGTGTCCATTTGTAGAGTCAGCAATCCAAAGCATAACCAATCATGTTCCCATAGTGGACAGAGCAGACATTATGTGCATGTCAAACAAAAAAATGTAAATGACTGGAGGCTGGAACAGCCGCCACCATCCAACTCACAATAGTCAGTGCACAACCACCTGTAACTCCAGCTCCAAAAGATCCAATGCCTTGGGCCTCTGCAGATACCTGTGTGCATGCACACACAGACACATAATTTTCCCACATGCACAAACACATAATGTTTAAGAAAAAAAATTAAACCAACCCAAAACAGATCAGACTCCAAATTTAAGAGCTTCTAGATCTAACTCTCAGTTGCTAAAATACAACATGGATCAGAGAGCATGACCAACTACCATGTAGTGCAGCTGCGGAGTCCAGATGGAGCTGACAGTGAGGAGACACTGGAGTGCTCACTCGCGTGCTCTCCCTCTCCCTCTCTCTCTCTCTCTCACACACACACACACACACACACACACACACACACACACGTCACAGAGGGGATTCAAGGGTCAGAAGATTCTTACCTTCTCCCTTGACTGAGACAGTGACACTTGCTCACTGGTGTAAGCTCCAGGCTAGCTGACCTGTGACCTCCTAGAGACTCTCACATCGCTGTGGGAATGCTGGGTTTCCAGGCACTTGCGCTGCCACTTCCTCCAGCTTTAAGTGATTTCTAAAGATGAGAACTCAAGGCCTGGTACTTGTGAGGCAAGCACTTTACCCACCCAGGCATCTCCACAACCCCACAGAGTTTTAAGAAACAGCAACCAGGCCTGACCTGTTGGTCTTGCTTGAACCCTGATTTGAACAATTTAACTAGAGGAAACATTTATGAGGCAATCAAGGAGCTCTCTGAGTAGCGATGCCAAGCAGTCATTAAGGTGCCCGTGTGACTGTGATATTGTGCTTGGTGGGGTTTAAGATTTTTTTTTTTAATGTTTAAGTGTGTGTGTGTGTGTGTGTGTGTGTGTGTGTGTGTAGTAATAGGGTACATGTACCTGTGCACGGGCACTTGCAGGGACCATAAGGGGCGTCAGACCCCTAGAACTGGAATTACGAGCCAGACAGGGGTAGTGGGAAGAGAACTCCAGCCTGAGAGAGCAGCAAGTGCTCTTAACTTCACAGCCATCTCTCCAGCTCCACCCACCCCACACCCAGTGTTTTTTAAAAGCAATCATTGTAGGAACACATACTGAAACTTCATAGATGAACCCGTATGGTATCCAGAAATGCTTCAAGATAGAGATGGAGGAAAGGCACCAGAAGAGGGCTGTGGCTGAGGAGCAGAAATGGCTGGGGAGAGGGGTCTTTTCCCTGACCTCTGCTAACCTGCACTTTCTTGTTACTAAAAATCTAGAACAGAATAGAAACAAGAAAGTCAGACAGCAAAGGCGATAGGCAGAAGTCAGCTTTGGAGTGACGGTGACCACAGTCCTAATTACAATCACACTGTTCAGAAGGCACCATGTCAATCCTTCAAAGTCCACAACTGACCGTGCCACAGGTGAGAACCAATGCTCCTCAGGATCAACGAGGCTCCCGGAGTCAAACATTGAGATACTCAAACTCTCAAGTGCGGCGGCTGATGAAAATCACAAGTTGTCTTCTTTACAAAAACACTGAGTGCTGTGATCTTTAAGCCAAGAACTCCAGCACAACAGAAGGAGGAGAGATGCCCCCCAAGCCCCCCCCCGTGGCTATTTTTGAGGAGAAAGGAGGAGGGAGGGAGGGAGGGAGGGAGGGAGACTGAGAGAGAGACAGAGAGAGAGAGAGAGAGAGAGAGAGAGAGAGAGAGAGAGATTGAGATTGAATATGAATAGAAGAGAAACCATTGAAGTGGAAGAAAAGTCAGGCCCGGCAATCTGTAACCCCAGAGCTGAGATGGGTGGGTGAAAGGTGCATGCTTTAGGCTAACAGCAAGATACTCAAAGGCAGGCGAGTAAGAGACAGAAGGAAAGAGAACGGGGAAGGGGATGGAACGTGAGCGGCGAAGAGGGAAGCTGGAAAGGCGGAAACGCACCCTTCACCAGTCGCACCCTTCACCAGTCGGGGTAGATGGGAAAGGTTCCCTCTTAGCAGGACGGAGACGTGGGGGGGGAGAGGGAACCGGAGGCTCAGGCAAGCTTGGAGGGACACACAGCGAGGCTTCCTGAAGGCTGGCTGGTGAGGGTTCATGGGCCTTGGGCGCAGGAGCACTACTGCCTCCCCCACTTTTCAGGGGAGGACAACTGGGTCACAGTGTCAAGAGCAGAAAGGGCAGGACTTATGTCTGATGGCATGGACGTCCCGCCAAGCTAATTTGCAGAAACCCAAAAGTGAACTAAGATGGGGTCACACCAAAACTCTGCAATACAAACATCTAAAGAGACCGGGAAGAGGGCTGGCTGTGCCAGAGGGAAAGACAAGAGCCCACAACAACTGACAAGCAGGGACCCCAACCACCAACACACCTAAGGAGAGTTGCGCAAGCAGTTACAAACCGTTCGTTCTCTCTAAAAACCAAAGTGTTAGGGATGAATACCACATACCACCCTCGGGTCCACACCACCTCCAAGTTCAGCCTCGGAAAAGCAGGCGATAACCAGGTCGGGAAGGTGGGGGCGGAATCCATCAAGGTTACCTGGGGGCAGCCTACCCCAGGCAGGAGTCATTTGCATAAAGGAGCCTTGGGGGAAGCATAGACAAACCTTGACTGCCAGCTCAGAGACCAGAGGGGCAGAGCAGCCTCCCAACCACACCCGCCCCTCCCCCACAGGCTGCAGGAAGCACACAGACCCCTGCTCTCACTTCCAAAGGCCAGTCTCAGGTCCTCACAGCCCTAAAAAACTAAAGCCAAAAGCTAGAGTTGACCTTTGCTCTTTCCCAGTCAGACAAATAGAAGGCTCCCTTGGGCCACACCCAACTGTTTAAGATCTCAACCACATGTTTATACTCAAGATGGAGAAAATAGAACTTAAAGAGATAAAGTATCCATCCTCTTTCCTAGGCAAAACCATTAACAGAGAAGTCTCTTTGTTTCCACATCAAGGACTACCTTAACTCATTCAAATTCCACAATAAAACCTGATAGGTGAGTTAATCCTAAATCCTTTGTTAGCCAGCATATCTAAGAACAGGCTAAGTGACCTTGGGAGGCTCACAAAACCTCCAGGAGCTTCTTCACGGGTCTCAATTACAAATGGAGCTTCTACATTTGAATGGCTGGTGTTTAAGAACCAGCTTAAAACAGAGCTTACCTCCCCTCCCTACCCAAATTCCCACAGGGAAGCCCGAGAATTATCACAACAAAAATGGACGAGGGGTGAACTGGCTCGTCTCACACACTCGGGCAGCTCCAGGGGCAGACAGACACCAGGAACACCACCCCAGATCTAAAGCCCAGTAGTTGGCTGGCAGCAGGTTAGAACGCTAGCCTGACCCTTGAGAGGCCTTGAGTCCCATCCCCAGAACAAGCCTGAGGCCACAGAAAAACAATGGCAGAGGCTTCCCAAACAAAGCTCCTACACCACCAGGCAGAGAGCAGAGGAGTCAGGCCCCGAACTCCCTGAGTACCTCCAATGCCCTCTCCCACCAGCACCAATGAAGGATGAGTTCCCTGGGCTCAAAGACCAAATCCTGGGGCTCCAGTCTCCCTCGGAACCTCAAAGACACTGAACTGAATAAACATCGAGACAGCACAGCAGATAAGCCCCAGCATTGCAGGGTGTGGTACGCCAGAGGCAGAGAACCTGGTCTGCCGGGTGAGTTCCAAGCCCGGCAAGCTGTGGAGTGAGACCCTGTCTCAAAGACAAACACCCACTAGCACTAAATGATTCAAACTGACTTTTGGTTTGGGGCAAAGATTTCTTCCACACATTCCTCAGACTCCACCCCATTTTCTCCACCCATGTGTGGGACACTAGTCCGGTCTTCCTAAGAACTAAAGAAGGCATTGGAAGCCTCAGGACCCCTACTCCTTCTCCACGGGACTACAAACTCCAAGACAGGATCTGAAACACACACAAGGCATACTGCAGAGCCACGCAACCTCCTGTCCAGATGCTGTTCTTTCTACCCTAATCATGGCCAGTCTCTACCACAGCCGTGAACTGAGGGATTCTGAAAGTAGAACAGGGTGCCGAGACAAGCCACCCTGGGCAGAAGTTTGAAACAGCGGCCACAGTGTTGAGACGATCAGGGTGGGACTGGAGGATGTGGAAGCAAGAAAAGCCCCTCGAACGTGAAGAAAACCAGAGTGCAGAGGCTGAAAGCTCAGCTATCAATTAAAATGACTTAGACTCCTTCCCCCATCACCACCTTACAATTTACAAACTGGACATGGTAATGGGCAAGCGGCCCGTGTGCTGTCCAAAGGTGACTTCATCTTCTACTTGATCCTTCATGATGTCATTTCACTAGATGCCATCAAGCTTAAGAGCAGCTGACAAGAGTGCTTGCCTAGCAAGCACAATTCCCTAGTTTAGATCGCACCACACAAGGCGGAGGCAGGAGAATCAGAAGCTCAAGGTTATCCTTAGCTATCCGGTAAGCAAGTCTGATGCCTACCTGGGCTACATAAGACCCTGTCTCAAACAAAAACAAAACAACAAAAAAAGTAAATTTAATCAATAACTACAAGGGCATTCATTCATCGTTTGGGAGCCAAAAACTCAACATTACTAGCACTTAGTAGTAAGTGAAAGATTTCCTACACTTTGTTTTGAAACAGGTTCTCATTATATAGCTAGGGTTGGCTTGGAACTCAGAGATCTGCCAACTTCTGACTCGCAGGGCTCAGATTACAGTAGGAAGAACCCAGGTCTTTGGTACCTGTTGGGCCAGGACAACTACTGGGCTATACTCAACCCAATATGCTCCATATGACATGCCCTTCCTTGTGGGTCCCTATAAAAGCTCTCAACCAGGCCGGGCAGTGGTGGCGCACGCCTTTAATCCCGGCACTTGAGAGGCAGAGGATTTCTGAGTTTGAGGCCAGCCTGGTCTACAGGGCTACACAGAGAAACCCTGTCTCAAAAAAGGAAAAAAAAAAAAAAAAAAAGGAAGAAAGAGAGAGACGGAGAGAGAGCAAGACAGAGAGACAGAAAGAGAGAGAGAGAGAGAGAGAGAGAGAGAGAGAAGTTCTCAACCTATGTATGGATCCAGTCCTCTTTGCAGTTGCATATTATTAATATTACAACTCATAACTGTAGCAAATTATAGTTATGAAGTAGGAACAAAATAATTTTATGGCTTGAACTCCATTAATGGGTTACAGCATTAGGAAGGTTGAAGGCCACAGCTTTAAAGGATCTCTCTGGGTCTTCTTGTCCCTCCTTCACTAAACCCAGCAAACGGATACAAGCTCCTTTCGTTGGGTCTAAATACTAACTGCTTGAACCACCACCAGAACTCAAGGGCCACGGCAGGGTGTGACACAGGACAGTCAGGGCAGTGACTACATCCTGGGTTCATTAGTTTGGACATACAATTCACACACTGGAAAAGTTAACCTCTGAGAGTATACAACACACCAACACACCGTCTTCAGGAAAGCCGGGAAGAGGGCCTTGTCCAGTTTTGAAATCTTGCTGTCCCTCTGCCCGCCCCTGAAGGCCTCCTTCCGGCCCCACCACTCTCCTCCAGGAAACACTTTTAGTTTTAACTTTTTCAGACTGGGAAACCTGACTGAGCAGCACGCCCTTCCACGCATGGCTTCTTAAGAGATAAGGAAAGGAAGCCGAGAAAATGCAGGTGGTCCCTGGCTCAGGCTCCCTCCCACAGAGCAATCAAACTGCTCAGCCAGTTCAGCCAGAGTGACCTAAAAACTCAGGGTCGATGACACACCCTGAGCTGTAGCTGAGAATCTGAGCAGACCAGGACCAGTTAGAACAGCTGACTTCAAAAACTACCCACATGAAATTGTGAAAGGATTCAAAAGAACAAAAGGAATAAAAAACAACTCAACAGGTGATTTGGCTTCCGAGAGTGAGTCTAGCAGTCTAGGAGTCGGCTCACTTATCCTGGAAATACCTGGAATTAGACATTCATCACTTAGGCTAACAAAGGCCCTGTCCCCTTAAATATGCAAATAACAAATAAGCAGAGAAAAAAAGCTGCGCCCCACCCCCACAAGCACCTGAATTAGCATGTGAAATGTACCTGATCCAGAAAAGGGGAGGCTTAGAGGAGCAAAGACCAACAGTGGGGTCTTTGGGGGGAGGGAGATGAGAGCCACTCCTGCAGCCTGCTACAGCAGCCTCGGACCAGCGGACGCATCACTCCAACGCCATTTTCCAGGTGAGGAAAGTAGTGTCAGAGTTTCAAAGAAGGCCAAACAACAGGAGGCAGAATTTGAGGCTAGCCTGGTCTACATGAGTTCCAGGTCAGCCACAGCTCTTTAGTACAAACTAAACTTACAAAGAGAACAATGAAGTTAGGCCTGAGCTAACTGTGTGTGACCCTCTCTGCCTCCCTTTGCACTGTTTCCCCAAGGAAACGGCCCCTTCCAACACTCACCAAAAGAACTTATAGACACCAAGCTCAGAATCAGGAAGGAAGCCTCAAAAGGCCTTTCTTTTGGAAAGATATAAATCGCCTATCTCCTGAAATTTTTTCATTTAATTCTTTATTCCCACTTTGCAAAGGTAACTCCAACTATCATATATTTGCTGATGGAATCCTCCACATCCAGTACTGGGGAGCGTGGTTCCAAGCAATGAAGGCAGAAACTTTGCAGAGCTGATTATGGAGCCCTGCCTGGATGAGAGCCTGGTTTTGGGAGGAGCCGCCCTGCATGCTGACCCCCTTGAAAGTCTGATCTGTCAAATCAAGACTCCAGCGAGCGCTTCACCGGTGGTTATTACCCAGTGAGCTTTCTCTACAGATTTACAGATAGGAAGGCACACAGCATCCCAAGAGCTGAGGCAAGAGGCTCATGAATTCCAGCACGACTTGGGCTACACTAAAAGACCCTGCCCTAAAAGGAGAGGGGGGAAGGGATGAGAGAGGAGAGGAAACTTCCGGGTGAAGATCCCAAAGACCAAGGACAGAATGATCTGCCCAAGGTCATGGTAGCCAAGACAGCCTGGAATAACCAAAGGCCACCGGCTCTTGCTCCTGGTGATAGGACGTTCTTAGGTGTGCTTACTACTGACTTGTCTCCGGACATCTGCGTGCAATCTAAAGGCTCTGAAGAGTATCTGAAGTCAAGTGGAAGATCAGAACCACCAAATGGCCAGCCATGAAATTCTCCCTTTCACACACACACCTACTTCCAAAACAGGACTGTCAATTCAAAGTCATCCTCAGGGCACAATGTTGAGTTCCAAACCAGCCTTGGATGCAAGAAATAAAAATAAAAACGCCCAGCAGAGTGGTGCATGCCAGTAATCCCAGCACTCTGGGAGGCAGAGGCAGGTGGATTTCTGATTTCGAGGCCAGTCTGGTCTACAGAGTGAGTTCCAGGACAGCCAGGACTACAGAGAAACCAAAAAAAAAAAAGAAAAAAAAAAAAAAAAAAAGAAAAGAAAGAAAGAAAAAAAGATAAAAATGCCTCTTGGGCTGAGGATGTAACCTAATGGAGGTATGAGAGAAAAAGGGGGGAGGGGTGATGCTTAGTACCACAAAAGTGAAAAGATTTGCCCTTTAAAACTCAGGAAATTCAATACACATACCTTCCCCCCACTGGCTTCTCACTACCTCTGCATATCTGCCTTGGAGGGGGCCCAGAGACTGCTCATGACTGTCTTTTCCTGATCACCAAGTAGCTGTCACTGTTCAAATACACAGTTGTAAGCAGCGGCTCCAAAGTTCAGGAGCATCTGGATGCCCAGGTACTGGAGAGTTATGAGGAAGAGGCCCAGAAGCTGAGCACCATGGTCCCCGCAAGTCTGATTCAGAACTGCTGTTGGGCCCCTCAGTGCTTAAATGCACAGGAGGGGCTCTAGAGCATATCCCACTCAGAGGAGGGCCTCAGCAGCCAGAGCAGAACTCTGCTCTAAGTCCTAGGAATCACATCTGGAAACAACTAACAACTACCGGCCTCTCCAGGGGAGCTGGTGATGCCAGACACACACGAGAGGCGGGTCTGCTTCTTTCATACAAAAAGATGGATCATTAAGATGGTGCATGTGTGTGTGTGCGCGCACGCGCACACACACACACAATCAATAATATTTCTTTAAAAGGCAGGAGTTTGTGTACATTGCTTTTTAATTCCAGGAAGATTCCTCTCAATTCCTGGGCACAGGTAACTGAGGAACCACTTGCTCTGACTCTATCACAGGGTAAAAGAAAAGCAAAAAGAACACAGTCCCTTCTCCTGAGCTGTCTTCAGAGGTCTTCTAGGGTGCCAGAAGTCTAGGGAACCCAGCCCCCTTCAACTCGATGGTCAGTGTTCACAATATAGGCAGAAGTAGAATCTGACCAGGATATGTATGAAGCAGAAGTCGGCCCCTAAATGGGTCTGTGTGCCCTCAATTACAAATCCAAATGTCAAAATGTGAAAACAGGTGAGGGACCTGAAGGGTAGTGTAGGGGGGAACACACAGGTGGGGAGGTGATGGGAAACCATCACCATAACTTCCCAGGCATGTGTAACTGAGACAAAGACATCTGCTCGGCAGCTGAGAAGCCAGTGGTCATGTACGTGGCCAAACATCCTACACCATGTAATGTGTGCAGTCTCAGCAGCTCCAGCACACTCATCAATAGGCTTGAATCTTGGGGTTGAATCTCCAATAATCTGTAAAATTCTAGATACAGCTGATGAAAATGGACTTCTTTCTCTCTCCAATTAAAGGGTATTAAAGTTGAAGGAAAGAAAGATGATTGAAAATCATCACTTCCTCCTGACTACATCTCATATAGTATCTCACCATTGGAGCTTGTCTATAGTATCACAAAAAAGGACCGGCAACCACACTGTGAAATTCATGTGTATATAAGAGATTGTGGATAAACTTGGAAGGCAGAAAAAAAAATAATTTGAATAAGCTGACTCAGTATTGAAAGCTGACTTGCATTCAGCTTTGCTGACACCTAAATGATATTCTAGAAGCATTTCTTAACAATTCCTGGTTAAGAAAATAAGCCCCTTCCCGTCTCCAAATCACTGGCCTGTCCCAGACATACATGTCATTCCTTTTTGCACTTCACGATGAAGGTGAAAGAAAACTAGGGAAGTTTACAGCATGTATAACAGAAACCTTTTATCATACTAGAAACATCAGTAATGCTATCTCATTAGTACGTGACGCAAAAGCCAACTCTGAATTAAGGGAACCCTTAGCTCTACCAGCATAAAAATGAACACTGTTCTCTGCTGGTCTGCCAACCACAACCAACCCAGGGCAGCATCCTCATCCCTGCAGCTGATGGGAAACTGGCTAACCACTATTGTCTCAGAGAGGCTCTGAGGTGAGGAGGCAGCCAGGGGGAAAAGACTGAAAGAAATCCTTCCAAAGGAAACATGGGCTCACAATGGTTAGGGAATCAGGCCCCAGCACACCCCAGCCTGGGTGATGGGTGATCTGAAAAACAAGGCATATCAAAGTGCTATTGATAAGCTGACTCAGTAGACAGCTTATCTGAGGCCCTCGTGGACCATATGGTGCCCCAACTTCTGCTGCCTGTTGCTGCCACAACAATAGGCTTGCTTGCCCAGAAGCACTGTGGTGGGACGGAAGCTGGGCAGCAGAGGCATGTCGCCTGGCTATGGTGTTTACATTTTATTTTGTACTGTTAGCTTTGTGTGTCCCCCAGCGGGGACTTGAAACACACACTACACACCTCCGTGGCAGACACCAGGGCTTCCTGCAGAATGCACATAGATGTGTGCCGTTTATGTGCTTGTGGATGGGGACAGATCAGGTGAACAAGAAAAGCAGATGTCAACTTCAGAATTAGAACATGGCTGGTGGGGGAGGGTGAGCAGGCTGGCTCCCAGCTAGCCCAGGAGCAGACAATGCTCTTTTCTCAAAAAAAAAAAAAAAAAAAAAAAAAAACCACTCTGGCCAGGCGGGCCTCGGGGAGTGGCTATTTAAAACACTTGGCTTCTTTTATTCCACCACTATGGAAGTGAATTCAGTTCTTCTTCGGAGCCAGAGCAAATGAAGTCATTTGGTTTCTGTGGGTTCTCTATGCACTTCAGCAGTAGGAATTGGGCCATCAAAGTTGGCCTTTCCTCATTAACTCCGTTTTCCTTGAAAAAGGCAGTAAGGTCATAGCAAAATTCTAGGATATAGGACACTGGAATGGATGCTGTCAAAGCCATCAGGAAATCACGGTGTGAAGGCAAGCAGGTATCACCTTCCAAAGGCTTGGGTTGGCATGAAAGGCTGACCGGGATTTTTGTCAAATGAATTCATTCTTAAGTATTCTGTGTGTCTTCTCAGAGATTTTCCTGTCTTTGCAGATGATCATAAAATATTCACTTATCTAGTTGACCACTTATTAGAGAAAAGACACTGGTTTCCAATAAGAACTGTGCGGCTACAGTGTCAGGTGACATAAAAGCTGCCCTTCGAAGCAGGTCCTCAAGGTGATTCAAAGTTAAAAATGGAGACAGAAGGCTCTCCTCTCCCTCAATACCCACGGCAGCTTCCGAAGAAAGGTACTGCTTTCATCTGTCACGCCATCCCCACACCTAAGTGGACAACGTTCTTGGATGAACTTCTCAAATTTTCTTAAATATTTTCAAAAAAGAATCTCCTTTCAAGTTAAACTGAGATTGCACTTGAACTCCATCCGGGAGAAGCTGAACTGGATTATGATAATTAGAAAGCTGTGCCTATATTTTTTTTTAAAGAAGGCAGCAGCATCAATGTATGTTTTTTTAAAAAGTTCATGCCAGAGAATATAAGTTCAGTATGTTCTCGCATAATTAACATTTCCCACCATTACGAGCAGTTTTTCAGTTTACCTATCAGTAGTATTGCTGTGTGTTGCCTCAGCGCTAAAGTACATACAGACCTGTCAGATGCCTACTCCCAGAACTGCCCCCTGCAGAGGTGGACGCTTATCTTCTTCATCAGTAAATTAGTCCATCTTGATGGCTAAGCTCATTTCCCAACACTCTGTCTCTCCCCATTAAAAAAATGTTAATGGGGGTTGACGTGTGGCTCAGTTGTTACAGGGGCTGCCTATCATGCATGAGACCGGAGTGCGATCCCAAGCAAGGGTAGACTATAAACCCCGCGTGGTGACTGACGCAGGTCTGCACTCCAGCATGTGAGCAGAAGAGTGAAGATCATGAGTCCAGGATCATGCTCTGCTACATAGTAAGTAAGCTGAAGGCCGCATACATGGGACCTGCTTCAAACAAACAAACAAATCTAATGAGATCATATGACAGACCCTTAGAAACTAGTGTGAATAAGAAAAGAACATAGAAAACACCAGCTTGAAGGGAGTGGAGGTACACAGCCTTCCTTTGGGCTGCCACAAAACTGAAAAGATGGCTTCTCTGAAATACCATTCCCATTATCCAATCAAAAGAGGTGTGTAGGTGTGTGTGTGTGTGTGTGTGCGCATTATGCCTGAGGAAACCATCCTAAGACACCCAAATATGTAAGTGAACAAAATGGGAACTGGGACTCATGGAACAGCCCACCCTCTGAGCAACCCTGACTTGAATCACTGCCCTGCAAAACCAAAACTTGTCATTTGCTTGGACCAAGTTTTAAAAAAAATGCACATTTCAAAACTCTCCTCCTCTGCCCCGGTGCAAAACTGGAACATATCTAAAGAAGTGATCCCATTCCAACCTCAAGTCCAAACGTGGGCCAGCATTAAGGAGAACCATGAAAGAGAACCTCAAAAAAATGGCAACACGGTCCACATCTTTGAAAGTGAACAAAAATCCTCCAAAACTGTAGACCCACTATGCCCTAGAAGCCAGAAGGGCAAAAACACCCTGTTCAGATATGCACAGTAGCCACACAACAGGATCTAAATGAGTGTCTACCATAAAGCCCAGCCCTGAGCCAGTGCTAAGGACTGACCAGAACTGCTTTATTTTATCACCTTGATGAATAACAAATAAAACATATTAACACTACATGACTTAGGTCCCTACATAAGAATAAGAGGATCTGAAGCCTCCACAGCTAATAGAAGAAAAGGCAGCACACAGCTACAGCTGCAGTTGCAGAACTCGACGGCAGTGGCCAGCGAGTCAAGAGCAGCCTATGGTGGTCAGTCAATGAGGGTGAGCAACAATATATTTTTCTTACAGAATTCAGAAGATTTTACAGTCTGCAATTCCAGTGACAAAAGAGAAACCTGCCTTCATTAACAAAAATGATGAGGGTGTTTTTGCAGTTTGGGGGAGAAACCTGAGCACTTGGGCTAGCCAGTATTTCTTAAGCCTATGAAGAAAGGGGAAAAAAAAAGAACCTACTCAAAAGTTGTACCACTCCAGAGTCCAAACGGACTGTTACTCTACTCAGAAACACACACACATATACTTCTGCTTTCGTGCTCCCTTTATGCGGAATCAGAACCAAACACCTAAAATGGCAGCTCTGAAGCACGGGCGCTAACTTCTCTGCACAGATACGGCTATTCTTTTTAAGCCCACTGGATCCCACAGTTATCTACATGGACCTCGGGAGTGAATAAGACACCATCACAATTTCCATTTACAAGCAGTTTAATTACACTCACAATTAATCCATAACACATGACATTAGAGAGGAAAGTAATCCTACAAATGCCCAGGCTCTTCTTGTCCATCCATAGATTGGGGACGGAGGAAGGGAGCTATCTATTTCCAAAGCCAGCAACAACTTCCTAATGCTGCTAACAGCCAGTCTCACAGTTGGGGTCTCCAACCACTCAACTGCCCTTGTTACATACCTTTCCTCAGACAATATGATGCTAAACACAATCTAGACACAGAAAGTTCCATAAAGATATACCTTCTTACATTTGCGTCTACATGTCGTCTAAAATCAAGACTATGCACTACTGAACCTAAAAAAAATAAAATAAAATCTTTGTCTTAGTTTTCTGTCTTCCCAAATCAGAAAATGCCAGAATCCAAAGTAAGTATGTGAACATATAATCCCAGCTGTATACAGTAAAGAGGGGGAGAGAAAGCAGGAAGAACCAGAAGCCAGCTCCCCACCAGGTGACTCCTGCAGGCCCACCCTCACGATGTCACAGTGCTGTAAGGGAAGCACACGTTGTATGTACCACACACAAGCAAGAGTCACTCATTCGGTTACTGCAGCCTGGGTCAGACTATGCTACAATGTCTGCCTGCTTCAAATTAAAGGTCACTAACTATATACATGTCCTGGTGAGTCCTGGCCTGTGCTTGTACAAAATCTCCAATGATCCCAGAATGTTCCCTAGAATTTATAAAAAAAAAAAAAAAAAACCCAGGAAGAAGGAACTCACACAAAGATTCTTTCTTCCCCTCCTTTTCCCCACCCCATCCCTTTTTTTACTCTTTTGTAAAGGCAAAGTGTCTCTCTGGCTTTGTTTCAAACTTGTTTTTAAAAAATAAAAAGTATTCTAATATTTCCCCTAAATTTTCAATTTAAACAATACTTGCCATTAAACAGAAAATAAAATGGTTTACTAAGGACATGCACAAGACTCAGTAATGGAGACAGTTACAGCTTATCAGCTCATTTTTTAGACAAACAACAAATAAAAGAACTGCAAACCCTGTTGAAAACCTGAAACCTAAGAGTCCAACACAGAGTTACACATTCAAAGAAATACTACACAAAAATATCTTATGACCATTTATGGAAATACTGAGATTAGAAAAATATGCCTTTCCCCTTAAAATCATCAACAATTTAAAACCTTGCTGTTGACAAAGGTTCAGCTAAACGCATTTGTCTTTCCGGAATCATATTGTAACTGGGTCTACTGTTTCCTTCTAAAGAGGAAAGATTCTTACCAAAGTTGGATCTAAGTCTGGCCCTTATAAGCATTCAGATGTGCCTGGGCCCAAAGATCCTGCTATTCACAGAAAAGCGCAGACTCCGCTGAAAGGCGGAAGCCCCTGGCACAGTCTGTACAGCCTGAGGACTATTCCCAGCCCCAGTCTCAGGCAGATTAGCCCCCACCCAAAAGCTCAGGCTTGCACAGACAAGCTACCCCTCGGCTCCGGGTAGATCGAGTCTCCCTAATGGGAAGGATCTGTCCACCGAGGGAACCACCTGCAGGCACTCGGCACACTTTAAGCCACCAGACCACCTAAACTTCCAGAACGAATTCAGGCCACAAGGCGTGGAGGAGACTGAGATTCTGTTACTTTGCATTATCTGTAGGAATTGAAATATTTTCCTTTCACTATTTTGAAATATGATCGTATTTACAGAGTTATTTTGTTGCAAGGACCTCGGCTCCTTTCAAATGGCGCTATTTTAAACCCGGCCTTTCTACACTACTGATTCCTGGAATATCTGTCTGTAAGTTTCCAGCGCTGAGATCAATTTGCATTTCTGTAAATCACAGACAGCTTCTAAGAACTTAACAAGCCTCCTGAGAAACGCTGGTGGCTGGTATTTCATTGTTTCATAAATATTTTTATACGGGTGACACCATTCAACTTTAAATAAATCCTTAAAAAGAAAGACGATTAAGACCGAGGAAAACTAGTCTGGGTTTTATTTTCACGGGAAGAAGATAAGTGTGAGCCCTTCATTGTTTTCCACTTTTTAAAATGTAGCTTTGATTTTAAAAAAATGCATTAAAAAAGAAAAAGGAAACTCCTAGAAGTTGTACTTTCTTTCAAACGGGCCTCTAGACTTTGAAAACAAGTGGTGCTGCCGCGAACAAAGGCTAAAAGTGTCCCCAGAATTTTTTTTTTTTTTTTTGGCCCTCCTGGGGATCGTTTCTCCTCCAATAAACAAACAAATCCCCCAGTATTTCCTACCAAGGGGAAGTTTTCCAGGGAGAGTCTACTCCCGGGTTTGGTGGTAAGTGCGACTCAGTCTTTTTTGGACACAATGTTTCTGCTGACTCCTGAAAATTTTCCACTTGAATGTGCACTGGAGCGGCGGCGGCGGCGGCGGCAGCTCTGGAGAGGCGGCAAGGGCGAAAGAGCCCTCTTTCATCTCCCGGGAGGAGGAGCCCGGATCGGCGCGGACCCCGAAGGGGCCGGGCGCCGGGGGAGTCACCCGGCTGCAGGCTCTAGGCTGCGCGCTGGACGCTCTCCCCACCCGCGATCGCGCCGAACTCGGCGCTTCCCGGACAAGGAGCGAGGTGCGCGGGAGAGGGACGCTGAAGAGAGGGGCGCGCAGAAAGGCGAGCGGGGCCGCCTGTTGCCGCGCGGGTTGCGGCCCAACTTGCAGGGCGACGGGGCCGCTCCCCTCTGGGAGCCGCACACAAAGCGGCGATCGCGGTGACGCCTAGACAGCCCGCGCCCCCGAGTCCGCCCCGCGCGCAACTTACCTCGGCCGCCCGAGCGGGCGCGGCAAACTTCGGGGCGCTGGGCCGCCGCCCCCGCGCTACTCCAGCCGGTACTCCCCGCAGTACTCCCGCGCCCCGCAGCCCTAACCCGGCCTCGCCGGCTCCCGGGACGGGCAGGGCGCGCCGGGGCAGCTGCCCGCGCTCCGGCGACGCTGCGCGCTAGGGGGTCAGCGCATGGCCTGCGCCCCGCCGCGGCCGCCCCGGGCCCGGGCCCCGGCGCGCGGACTCCCCGCGAGCTGGAAGCGAGTGTACGAAGTGCTGGGGGGCGCCCGCGGCGGGCGGCGGGGCCGCGGAGGCTCGGCTCGGCTCGGGCGGCGCGGCGCGGCGCGAGCGATGCGAAGAATGTGCGGAATGAGGACAGGAATGAAATGAACGCCAGGACCGAACTCGCTCCGGAGGGGTGGGGCCTCGGTGACGTCATGCCGCCGGCCCGGGAGTGGGGCGGAGCCTGCCGCCTCGGTGACGTCATGGTGTGGGGCGGGGCGCATGGGGCGGGACTTGGCGCCCACGGGGGAGCAAGCCGCGCGCGATGGCGCGGGCTCAGGGCTTTGTGCGGTCCGAGGCGGGGTAGCCATCCGGATACTAGGAAGGCCGGGTATGCGCCCTCCGCCTGCTGTGCCTCAGTTTACCCCCTCCCGGTGTGCGCAGGCAACGACGCTCCGCGACTGGAAGGGAGATTGCTCTTCTGGAAACTGAGGCTGTAGTGGGCGGCTTCCCCAGCCCGCCACTCCTCCTTTAGCCGTTTCGCTTTACCCAAGTTCGCGGCGGTGCTCGCGCAAATTCTGGGCTTTGCGGACTCCGGGTTGGAGCGTCGCGGAGTCCTCGCCCGCCTCCTGTCCTGGCTTTCTAGAAGTGAAGTTCACTCGTGCTACGAGTTGAGTCTACAGAAATCCTGCACCCGGTTAAATAAAATAAATAAGGTCTTGCCTGGCTGCAAAAAGCAGCTTCGTGCCGGCCCTTTATGGAGAAAAGTGAGAATCAATCATAAGCGGTTTGAACTCTGTTTTTGGAGTGGATGGCGCCGCAGTACTTCAGAAACTCGGGTAAAGTTAACGGTGGCTGGGACAGACATGCTGGCAGTTTGGGCTGGTTGCTGCCCGTAGTTTCCCAGAAAGGAGCCGGCCCTTCCCGCACCGGGACTTCCTTCTTTCAGCTCTGGCTTCAGAACAAACTAATGGCGCCTGTTTTGTGCCCGAGGATTCCTGGAGTGTGCATAACTCAGGAAAACGAATGGGACTCATTGAGCGCCTTTGCTCGGAACAACGGTTACCAGTGCGTTTTTAAGGCAAAAAAATATCTTTCATTAGTGCATTTTTAAGATTTTTATGTCAAGAGAATTGAAAACTCCCATGGCGTTGTAAAAAGTAATACAGAGAGACTCTTTGTTCACTTTACCCAGCTCTTCCCCACGCCATGTCAACCAAAAATATATCCCAGTCGGGGTATTAATTTTCAAGCAGATTTTCCAGATCAACTTGTACACATCAGTGTGTATTTATTTAATTCTATACATTCTATAATTTCTCACCTATGTAGATGTCCACCACAATCACGTACAAATGTGTATTATTTCTAGTTAATATGCAGTAACGTGACAGGTTGACAATAAAAACCTCATACACCCAGGCAGAGTATTAGAAACGACTATTTTTCCTTTAAAACTCTGGCAGGTGTATCTCTTTTCCAGAAAACCTGTCATAACACCACCGAATAAAGACGGAGAGCCTAAGAAGCGGGAGCGATGGATCAGTGGTTGAATGCACTTGCTGCTCTAGCAAAGGACCAGGCTCCCGTTAGGTTCCCAGGACCCACATGGTCGCTTTCAACAGTGTGTAACTCCAGTTCTGGGAGCCCAAGGCACAAACATGGTGTATATACATGCAGGTAAAACATTCGTATACACAAATAAATAAGAGTTTTTTAAGTCTGATAGCAGAGCCGGCCTTCCTGTGGGTAAATTTCTAAGCCAGTGTTTATCTTGCCGATTAACAGGCCGGTTACCTTTCAGATGCCAATTGCTCCTGGCAATTCAGTGTTCTCTCGTTTCTACGAAGTTAAGAAAGATTACTTGGCCAAACTTCCGAAGGTAATCATGATATGCTATAACTCCTTGGCCTGTACTTTCTACAACTTATTTTCATCAATACACATGGTCTTTGATATGTATGCTAAAAACCTTTTCTCCAAGGAAGTCTGTCAGCTGGAGCTAGGCACAGTGACAGTATAATCCCAGCATTCAGGAGGCTGAGGCAGGAGTATTGGTGAAGAGTTGAGAGATCCTGTGTGGAAGAGAGGGGAGACAAAAGGGAAAAGGGGGGGGGAGGAGCTGGGGCACAGAGTGGGCAGGGACCGACTGGTTAACTAGATATCTCCTTCCCAGGATCCTGAAGCCACAAGGTCCAGCTATGATACATGTACTTGGTGTGTTAGTTCACAGCATCTGTGAGTTTCTGGTCAGAGTTACCTGTATGAGATAGTGGCTAATTCTCATTCAGCTAAGGTTATTCTGTCTAGGATTTGCTCACAAATAGGAAGTCCAACATCATCTCTCTACCCATCTATCCCATACTTTGTGTTCTCCTCATTTCTGCCTTGGTCGATACATAGGGCCTATGAGTTTCCAGCTAGGAGCAGTTGAACCTATCTGAGGGTGGAAACAGCAGTTGCCACCTGCCACCTGATAGCAGTTTTCATGAATCGAATTCATTCTTAGCCTCTAGTATTTTGCATTTACAATCTCAATTAATCCCACTGCACCTGCACAAAGCAGTAATTCTTACCACAGTTTATACAGATGAGAAACGACAAGTAGGGGATAGAAAATAAAGCCTAAATCCAGATTCGTTCCGATTGATATTCGAGGCCTGTGTTTCTCACTCCTGAAAGAAATAGAAAGTACTACCATGCCTCGCACTGTTCTAAGTGTTGCCCATGCATTGCCTCACCTGACCCATGATGACGTGGGTACTGTTTTTTAAGATTTTATTTTAAATTATGAGTATATGGAGGGGGAGTGCTAATGTGAGTACAGTACCTTCGGAGACCAGAACAGGGAGTGAGATTCCTCTGGAAAAGGAGTTAAAACAGTTGTAAGCTGCGTCCTTTGGGCACTGGAAACTGAGAGTTGTAAGCACTCTTAACTGCTGAGCCATCTCTCCCAGTCTCGAGTTAAGTACTTTTATTATTATCATTTTATAGACAGACAAGTTGAGGACCAGAGAAGTAAGATAACTTGGCCTCGGTTGTGTGCTTAGTAAATACAGACCAAGGATGTAAACCCAGGCAGCTCCACTTAAGACTCAGTGCTCTTAGCCATGCCTCTCAGGCTCCCCAATGCAGCACTCCACAGAACTTAAAAGACCAGTGGCCTGAAGAGCCCCTACCCAACCTTACTTACCCTACCAACCTTACACTTATCTAATGAAACAAGAAGTCCATTTCCCTTAAGCCTTCCCCCAAAAGAAGCTCACTGCTAACTTGTAGCAGAGAGACAGTAAGACACTGACACATCTCCTTGAGAAAGAAGTCCCACTCCTCTGAGTTGATAGAACCCTGAGGGCATGCCTAAGAAAGTTACTTCTTTCCAAGCTAAAATACATTGTAACAATAATTTGTTTCTACTAATTAAGCTTTCTTTCTTTCTCGCTTCCTTCCTTCCTCCTTTTCTTTCTTTCTTTTCTTCTGTTTCTTTCTTTTCCTTTCCTTTTGAAGACATCCCCTCACTCAATAACCTGACTGACCTAGAATTTACTATGTAGACTACGCTGGCCTCAAACTCCCAAAGATCAGCATGCCTCTGCCTCACCTCACCACTCTACTACCCCAATGCTGGGATTAAAACGTGCACCACCACGAATATCACATCCAACTTTTTTCTTTTTCTTTTCTTTTCTTTTTTCTTTCTTTCTTTTTTCTCTTCTTTTTTTCTTTTTTATTTTTATTTAGATTTGGTTTTTTCGAGACAGGGTTTCACTGTATAGCCCTGGCTGTCCTAGAACTCACTCTGTAGACCAGGCTGGCCTCAAACTCAGAAATCTGCCTGCCTCTGCTTCCCAGAGTGCTGGGATTACAGGTATGTGCCCCCACTGCCTGGCTTTTTTTTTTTTTTGAGACAGAATTATAAATAGCTTGAGGTGCCCTCAAACTTGCTATGACCTTGAATTTGAGATCCTTCTGCCTCTCTGCCTCCCAAGTGCTGGGATTAAAGATTTACACTACTACCACTTGGCTGTTTTGTTGTTGTTGTTGTTGTTGTTGTTGTTGTTGTTATATGTCTGGTGTTTTGCCTTATATGTAGGTCTGTGTGCCACTTGAGTATGTGGTGATTGAAGAGGCCAGAAGAGGGTATCAATCATCTAGAACTGGTTATGTACCACCGTGTGAGTGTTAGGAACTGAACCCAGGTCCTCTGGAACATCCATAAATGCTCTTACCACTGAGCCATCTCTCCAGCCCTCAATCCATACTTTTTTTTTTTAAAGATACATTTATTTATTTTATGTATATGAGTACACCATTCAGACCCACCAGAAGAGGGCATCAGACCCCATTACAGATGGTTGTGAGCCACCATGTGGTTGCTGGGACTTGAACTCAGGACCTCTGGAAGAGCAGTCAGTGCTCTTAACTGCTGAGCCATCTCTCCAGCCCCAGAGCCATACTTTTTAAGAACTTTAAAATACATACCTATATTCCACTTCTCCCAGGGACCAGCAGCTTCTCTGGGCTCTGAATCTCGGCCCATCTCGTTCCAAATGCCCTTTCTGCACCACTACTCTGGGTCTTCAGTTTTAGATGAGCTCTTTCCACTTCAGCATCCATGTCCTCCCTTTCACTCCTGGCCTTGTGAGCAGAGCTGCGAGTCCCATGGTCTCTTATCCTCACCTCCCACTGGTTCTTCAGCCTCTGCAGCTGGGCTCTCATCTGCTCCATCCATTTGTGGTCCTATGTCTCATCCAGGCTACTAGTTAGCTGTGATTGCCACCTCCCTGCCACCACTTCCTCCTTTTCTTCCTGTTTCCAGGGATTTTTCTGCTCCCTTTCCTCTGAGGAGCAACTGGTCTCTTGTACTTAGCTTCACAGTTGTAGTTGTGTGTTGTGGACTTCCTGTTGGCTTTGCTTTACAGCCTTCATTTCACTCCCATGGTTTCAATTACTATATGCTTGTTGTCATTTCACCAAACAGGTGTAATTCATTCTCTCTCTCTCTCTCTCTCTCTCTCTCTCTCTCTCTCTCTCTCTCTCAAGAGTACCAAATCTCTTGCTTGACACCACCATCTGAATATCTCAGAAACACTTCAACCTGTGCAGAGCCACGACCACCACCTCCCACTGTAGACCCTGCCTTCCCTAGGAATTTGTCATCTAGACAACTTACAGAAATGAATTGCCAGCCGGGCGGTGGTGGCGCACGCCTGTAATCCCAGCACTTGGGAGGCAGAGGCAGGCAGATTTCTGAGTTCGAGGCCAGCCTGGTCTATAGAGTGAGTTCCAGGACAGCCAGGGCTATACAGAGAAACCCTGTCTTGAAAAAAAAATCCAGAAAAACAAAAAAACAAAAAGTAAAAGACATTGCCTCAAAGAATGCATTGTAAAGCAATCCTAAACCAATGCCCAGAGTAGCAAAAAGGTATGCCCACATTTATCATAGCACTAGCCAAAGTACCTAAGAATAGAATCAACCTCATCTTCATCAATGGGTAAATGCATAAAGGAAATGTGGTAGATATACACAGTGAATATGAAGCAGGCCCTGCCATTTGAGGTAAGATAATCCTAGCACTCAGGAGAACAGGTGGATCTCTGTGAGCTTTGAAGCCAACTTGATCTACATAGCAAGTTCCAGGCCAACCTGGGCTATACAATAAGAACCTATTTTTAAACAAAAACAAATAAGCAACCCCTCCAAGAAACATAACCAGCAACAACAAAAGTGGATCAGAATGTAGACTGGTGATTACTATAGAATGGGAAAGGTAGCTGGACTGTGGTGGTGCACACCTTTAATTTCAGCACTCAGGAGGCAAAGGCAGGCAGATATCTGAGTTTGAGGCCAGCCCTGTCTACAAAGCAAGTTCCAGGATAGCCAGGGCTACACAGAGGAACCATGTCTCAAACAAAACAAAACAAACAAACAATAACAAAAGAATAGGAAAGGTACGGACAGGCCTGATGTGTGTACATTCATACAGGTGCTAAAATATCAGTGAGAGTTTATACAGAATATTCAAAAAGCCAGTGTCAAGCTGAGGAGGTGACTCCGGGCTTGAAAGCACTTGCTGCTTTTCTAGAAAATTCCAGTTCAGTTCCCAGCATCCATGTTGGGTGACTCACAGCCAAATGAAACTCCAGCTCCAGGAGACCCAACATTCTCTTCTGGCCTCTATGGGCACCTGTGCTCATGCGCACATACCCAAACACAGACATATACCTAAGTAAAAATAAAAAGCAATATAGTTTTTTAAAAAGTCAGTGTCAAAAGGTCTCAAGTCAGTTCTCAAATACCATATTTTACTGGACAAAGCAAGTCACAGTGATGGGCTGGCCACACCTCATAATAGCCTACTGTGCATTTTATAAAACCTGGACTGGACAAACTGAAGGCTCCAAATGCCAAGAAACAGTAAGGAGAAGGGAATCCTCACCCTAAGCTGACCAGGATACTGAATATACATGCTGCAACAACACAGGGGATCTTGCAAATACAGGCATGTATTAATGTATGCAGTACATATTTTCAAAAATGTAGTTATTTTCATTAGTTTTGAGGCAAGTTCTCTTGTAGTTCCTGTCATGTTATATGGTTAAAACTAGATCCTTCTCACCTTCTCTTATAATTTCTACATCCCCAATTCACCCCTAGCCCACCTCATCAGCTGCCTGCAGAGGCTTGTGAATGGCTCACAAGGCCTGTTTGGTTAGTTTTTCTTTAAATATTTGAATGCTTACACGAGTCCACACAAGTACCAGCTGCTCAAAAATCTTCATCTCAACATACTTTTTTCTCTTTTTTCTTTTGTAAAGGCTTTCTTCTACCTCTTTATTTCACGAAAGGAGTTGTTAAATATCTTAAAATTTTAGATAACTGAGAAAAGTATACATAGGAAAATAAATACCATCCATTACATATCATAAACTATCCATTTAGCAGTTAGGAATAAAATTAGACTGTTCCTACCATACAACACAGTGAATACCATAACCAAGCCTGGGTTCACCACCACTCAGAATTGCACATTGCTAGTATCTTGTCATACTTGCTTCTAGACAAGTACTTATATTTTCTTTTATATGTTTTTTAAAAGATTTATTCATTTAAGTATTTTATTTATGTGTATAAAAAATTTGCATGCACACATGTATGTGTACCACATGCATGCCTGTTGAGTCACCTGGAACTGGGGTTGTGGATGGTAGGGAGCCGTCATGTGTGTGGTGAGAACTGAATCCAGGTCTTCTGCCAGAGCAACATGTGCTCTTAACTACTGAGCCAGCTCTGCAGCCCCTTGTGCTTATATTTTCTGAGCCCACTATAGAACACAAAGGAAAGACCACATACTACATGGCTAACTTTATAAGCTAAAGACCAGTGCTATCTCCAATCTTGACAAGTACATGGTCATGATAAAAATTTCAAATCAATTGATTGTTTGTTTGTTTGTTTGTTTGTTTGAGACAGTGTCTCTCTGTGTAGGCTTGGCTGTCCAGGAACTTGCTCTGTAGACTGGGCTGGCTTCAAACTCACAGAGATCCTCCTGCCTCTGCCTCCCTAGTGCTGAGATTAAAGACATATGCCACAGCCACCCTGCTCAAATCAATATTTTTTTGAGATTATGTCTCATGCAACTCAGGCTGGCCTCAAACTCACAGGTTGGCAAAGATGACTTTGGACTTCTTATCCTCCTGGCTGTACCTTCCAAGTGCTAGAATGACAGACACGTATCAGCATGTCTGATTTATGCTGGACTGGGATTGATTTCAGGGCCTTGGGACTGCTAGGCAAGCTTTTCAACAACAAAGCTCCTAAGGGACGTAATTCCTAAGAGAAATTGTTTTAAAATGGTTTTTTTTTTTTTTATGTATTTACTAATTTGTTGTGGGTAAGTGTGCTATGACCAGGACACGTGTGTGGTGATAAGACAACAGCTTTCTGGGGTTGTTCCTCTTTTTCCACCATATTTCCTATACAGAGAAACACTGTCATAAACAAACAAACAATTGATTTGAAATTTTCATCATGACCATATATTTGTAAATATTGGAAGTCATCAAACTTGTGTGGCAGGGACCTTTAGCCACTGAGTCATCTTGCCATCCCTAAAAGAATTTTTTTTTTTTTTGGTCTTTTTTGTTTTTGTTTTTGTTTTTGTTTTGTTTTGTTTTGGATTTGTTTTTTTCCAGACAGGGTTTCTCTGTAAAGCCCTGGCTGTCCTGGAACTCACTCTGTAGACCAGGCTGGCCTCGAACTCAGAAATCTGTCTGCCTCTGCCTCCCAGAGTGCTGGGATAACAGGCATGCGCCACTACCACCCGGCTAGTTTTTGGTCTTTTTTGAGACAGAGTTTTGCTGTGTAGCCCTGGTTGTCCTGGAACTCACTCTGTAGACCAGGCTGGCCTCGAACTCAGAAATCTGCCTGCCTCTGCCTCCCAAGTGCTGGGATTAAAGGCATGCACCACCGCCTGGCTAAGAATAATTTTTTAAGACTAAATTTACCCCTGAAGGAATGAATTTTTTTAAAGACAAAATTTGCTAAATAGCAACAACACTGGATTTGGATTATTATAGATGTATGTGAATTTTACTAATGGCTTTGTGATCGATGATTAATATACTAACATACATATAATTTATGGATAACTATATTTTTCATAAAAGTTTACTTTCCTTACCTTCATTTTACTAAAATTGCTAGTAACATTGAAGCATGATTGCTGTTGTTGTCTGAGACAGAATATCATTCTGTGGTCTCAGCTGGACTGGAAGTCATGGCAATCCTCCTGCCTCCATGTCTTGAGTACTGGAGTTACAATTTGAGCCACCACACCTGGCTTAATAATATTGTTAAGGGGCACGGAACAAGCAGGGCCCGGAGCAAGAGGGAGAGGAGAAGGGGTAAAAGAGAAAAATAATATTGTTAAAGCCCATCTTTTCAGGGAGGGAGGAAACCAGGAAAGGTTTTAACATTTGAAATGTAAATGAAGATTATATTTAATTAAAAAAAAAGCCCATCTTTTGCACGGAATGAGTTCTTTATTTTGAATTTTCAGTATTGCTTGGTGTTGCACATGATAAAGTCCTAGTCCCCACCGTGACACTCTTTAGGGGTGGTGGAACTTGAAGAAGGAAGGGCTAGTAGGAGGTCCATGGGTCCCTGTGGCATGGCTGTGATGTGATAATGGGTTCTAGGACTCCTTGTTTTTACTTCCTTACCAACAAGGCTCTAACACACACTCCTGATATTCTTGCCAGGAAGTACAGCCACAGGCATAAAAGTAGCATCGTAGATAGCATAGATAGAAAGGACTATAAACTCTGAAAATGTAAGCCTCCATTGGACCACCTCCATTTGCAAGGTGATTGAATGTCTTAGACACATCTATGTTACTAAGACCCTGAGTAATTACATGCCCTGTGTTCTTCCTTTTGATGGCTGTTTTGCAGTCATTGTAACTTTAGATACTTTTCAGATTTGTTTGTTTTTGCCGATGTTTCATTTGTTTGTTTATTATGTAGGGGATGTTTGTGGTGCTGGGATTGAACCCAGGTCCTTGAGCATGCTGGGTAAGCTCTCTGCCACTGTGCTACATCAATAGCTCGTTTGTTTGGGTCACTGTAGAGCAGAGTCTCTGAGATCCCAGAGTGGCCTGTATGTTTAGGCAAATGTGACCTTAAACCCCTGATCCCCCTGCCTCTACCTCCCAAGTGCTGGAATTACAGAAGAGTGCCACTGTGCTGCTGGTGCTGGAGACGGTGGGAGGGACTGAACCTAGGGCTTTTGAATGTTAGGCTAGCGCTCTAACAATTTATATCTCTAGCCCAGGAAAATATTTTTATTACATTATAAAATTTTATTCTCCTATCAGATGACCATTTAAGCTGTTTGAATTTTGAGCAAGCACATACTTCCTAAGTTTTATTTCTGTGGGGTACTACTCAGACTATAGACTCTTAGTTCTTAGATTAGGTCTATGTCTAACTTTATATAAAACCTTTAAAACAGTTTATGCAGAAAAAGTGCTGTTTCCTATTACCATAAGCAGTATATGAGTACCAAATGCCCTGTACTTCCACAGCCTCTGGTGTTGTCTTAAAATACTGTAGTTTGGGTTTTTTTGTTCCCACCACCACCACCAAGGGTGGGGATTGTTGTGATCTTTTCTTCACATTTAGAAAGTTCTTTGTTGTTGTTGTTGTTGTTGTTGTTGTTGTTGTTGTTGTTTCGAGACAGAGTTTCTCTGTATAGCCCTGGCTGTCCTGAACTTACTTTGTAGAGCAGGCTAGCCTCAAACTCAGAAATCCACCTGCCTCTGCCACCCAAGTGCTGGGATTAAAGGCTTGGGACACCCCTGCCTGGCATTTTCAGGAAATTCTTGTCTATTCTTAATCTGTAGAGAGTTTAGTTCTCTCAAATATCTTTTCAGATCTTGTACAATTCTAATTTTTCTTAATATATTGATTTTTATTGACTGGTAGAATTTTTTTCTTTTAGATTTATTTTAGTTTATTTTACTTTACAATGTGAGTGTTTTTGCTTGCCTGTATGTATGTTCATCACATGCGTTGTGCCTGATACCCGTGAAGATCATAAGAAGGTGTCAGATCCTTGAGACTGAAGTTATAGATCTGTTATGAGCTGCTGTGTAGATGCTGGAAACTGAACCCAGGGTCCTCTCCAAGAGCAGCAAGTGCTCTTGACTCCTGAGCATCTCTCCATCCCATGACTGCTATGTTAACTAACTTATTTGGATTAATTTCATTTACTTATTTATTTAGAGACAAGGTCTCATATAGCTAAGGCTGGCCTTGATTGACAGCTTTGTGTTTTGTTTTGTTTTTTTATTTATTATATGTGAGTACACTGTAACTGTCTTCAGACACCAGAAGAAAGCATTGGATGTCTTTTCTCTTTTCGGATGGTTGTGAGCCACCATGTGGGTGCTAGGATTTGAACTCATGACCTTTTGGAAGAACAGTCGGTGCTCTTACCCACTGAGCCATCTCTTCAGCCCCCTGTGTTTTGTTTTAAGACAAGATCTCTATGTGGTCCAGGCTGATCTTGAAGTCATGACAAGCCTCCCTCCTCTCTGCCTCCTGAGTGCTGAGATTATACACGTGAGCCATCATGTCCGGCTCCACAAAGTGTTAAGACATGTACAGTTTAAGAACTTTGAGCAATATTATACTGGTACTGCTATTATAAGCTATCACCTCTAAACTTTTATTACTACCTTTGGAGACTCCGGAGGGGCTGCTCCCTCTGTGATGCTGCCTAGCAGTATAACAGTGTCATTTCTGCCAAGAGTGTATGCTCCCTTTTTCAAGTTTCAAGGAAGCCAGTTTCAAACTTGTATCAATTCTTCTGTTTCTGCCTCCCCAGTCCTGGAATTGCAGGCCTATGCCATTGTGTTAAGTATAAACAAGCCGCTGGGTGGTGGTGGCCTTTAATCCCAGCACTTGGGAGGCAGAGGCAGGCGGATTTCTGAGTTCAAGGCCAGCCTGGTCTACCGAGTGAGTTCCAGCACAGCCAGGGCTACACAGAGAAACCCTGTCTCGAAAGAACAAAAAAAAAAAAAAAAGTATAAACAAGTCATTCTATATGAGAAAAGAAGTAGATCTAAAGCCAACCTTTTATTTAGGCTTAGGAGACTGGGAAGAGAGGAGTAAAGCCGTTCCAAAGGAAGTGGAGAAAAGAAAGCCTGGAAGGAGTCTATAGGGAAGAAAATTCTTGGAGCAGAACATTGTCCTATAATTAAACCCCTGCACGTGTTACTAGTTCTACATTTAAAACCTTAGCATATGACCACTTATAAGACTTTTATTTTTTTTCAAAGATTTATTTATTTATTATATGTAAGTATACTGTTGCTGCCTTCAGATACTCCAGAAGAGATGTCGGATCTTGTTACAGATGGTTGTGAGCCACCATGTGGTTGCTGGGATTTGAACTCAAGACCTTCAGAAGAGCAGTCGGTGCTCTTAACCACTGAGCCATATCCCCAGTCCCTTATAAGACTTTTAAATTCCTGAATTTGCTGTGTTAGGAGTTGCTGCTCAAATTTACTTCCTGACACATTTCTCCACCTGACTAGTATCGGGACGGATGTGTCATGCTGTTCTGGTTTTGCATACTTCTCCACATTTAGCTGTTTCCGTTGAGTTTCAGTTGGATTTTATTCTTGACCTCTTTCCTCTTTATTAGTTATTACTATGCAAATGTAAATCATCTACTGTAAGACAATGATGCATGAATAAAGAAAATCTCTGCAAGTTATTATATATATATATATATGTATATATATATATATATATTAACAAACTGATACTATACTTAAAATAAAGTCTTAGTTAGGGTTTCTGTTGCCATGAGGAGACACCATGACCACAGAACTCTTATAAAGAAAAACACTTAGAGCTGGCTTATGGTTCAGAGATTTACTTCATTATCATCATGGTGGGAAGCATGGCAGCACCACAGGCAGAAATGGTGCTGAGATGTAGCTGAGAGTTCTATATATGGCAGACAGCAGGAAGAGAGAATCACTGGGCCTGGCTTGAGCTTCTGAAACCTCAAAGCCCACCCCCAGTGACACTTCCTCCAACAAAGCCATACCTCCTAATAGTGCCAATCCCAATGAACCAATAGGGGCCATTTTCATTTAAACCAACATGAAGAATATTTCCTCTGAGCGGGTATGGTGGCTCATGCCTTTAATCCTAGCACTCGGGAGGCAGGGAGTAAGTGAATCTCTGTCTTTGAGGACAGCCTGGTCTACAAAATGAGTTCTAGGACAGCCAGGGCTACAAAGAAAGAAAGAAAGAAAGAAAGAAAGAAAGAAAGAAAGAAAGAAAGAAAGAAAGAAAGAAAGAAAGAAAGAAAGAAAGAAAGAAAGAAAGAAAGAAAGGACGGAAGGAAGGAAGGAAGGAAGAAAGAAAGTCTCAAAGAAAAACAGCCAAAAACAGTACATTAATGTTTTAAAATATATATATATGAAGCAGGGCCATGTGGGCCAGCACATTCTGGCCAAGGAAGCCAGAATAGGGCACTGGATTCTCTAGAGCTGGCCTTACAGGTGGTTTTGAGTCGTTCTGTGTGGGTGCCGGGAGTCAAACTCTAGTCCTCTGCAAGAGCAGTGTTGGCACTTAACCACTGAGCCATGTCTTTAGTGCCGACAAACAGATTCTAAAGTTAATGTGGAGAGCAAAATGACCCACAGTATCCAACACTACAGAAAAGATGGACACTACCTGTGGAGGATGGTTAACTCTCATGCTGTGTGAGAATAGCCCCATAGGAATATGTTGGATTATTTGGTCCCCAGTTGGCAGAACTGTTTGGGAAGGATTAGAGGGTGTGGCACTGTTGGAGGAGGTGTGTCACTGGGCTGGCTTTGAGGTTTTAAAAGACTTATCATTCTGAGCTAGTGTTCTCTATCTCATGCTTAAGGTTGGAGGTGTGAGCTCTCAGCTGTTGCTGCTGTGATGGACAACAATGCGCTGAAACTATAAGCCCAATTGAATGCTTCTTTTCATAAGCATGAAAAGTCATGGTATTTTATCAACAGCTATCGAGATGTAACACAACTTATGGCAATGCTAATTTATCATCGGGATGGAGAAAATACAGACTTTCAACAAATAGAGCTAGAACCTTTGAACAGTTAGATACAAAAGAAGCCGAGTGGGCTGGAGGTTAGGAGACTGGAAAGAGAGGAGTAAAGTCATCCTAAAGGAAGTTGGGAAGAAAGAAAGCCAGAAGAAATTTATAGGGCAGAAAATTCCTGGAGCAGAAGTTGACCTATAATAAATCCCTGCATATGTTACTAGTGCTAACCAGAGTTAAGGAGATTGAAGACCAGAATTCAGTTCCCAGCACACTCAGGATGCCTTCAGAATCTGTTTTTTAACTTTTAGTATGGTGTGTGTGTGTGTGTGTGTGTGTGTGTGTGTGTGAGAGAGAGAGAGAGAGAGAGAGAGAGAGATTTTGAGAGAGAGAGAGAGATTTTAAGACAGAGTGTTTTACTCTGTGGCCCTGGCTTTGAACTCACAATACCTCAGCTTCCAGAGTGCTGACATTACAACAACGAAGCAATATGCCCAGGTTGTAATTCATTCACACACACACACACACACACACACACTTAGTTTATTTTTCTGTCTGGGTATTTTGCCTCCATGCACATATGTGCATCTTGTGCATCTCTGGTACCTGAGGTCAGAGGAAGGCATTGGATCCCGGGAACTGGAATTACAGATAGATTTGAGCGCCGTGTGGGAACGGGAATTAAACCAGGTCCTCTAAAGGAACGGCCAGTGCTCTTAAGCACTGAGCTGATTCTTCAGGCCCTGTAATTATTCTCTTGATAGTTGGAGTTGTACATGATGCCTAGGGTAGAAAGGACTGTCACCCTAGTTCTCTCAGAAGGTGGTGACAAGGAGAAGGGTAGGATGCAGGACTCTCTAGGCTGTTAGTTCTCAGTCTCACAGTGAGCCTGCTTTTAGGCTGTGAACATCACAAATACTTCCCAGCAGCCCCCATTGCTTTGGGCAAGAGACTGGAGTAGGCAAGGTATGGTTCTTGCCCGTGTGCAGGATTAGAAGGAGCTGGAATTCAGCCTTTCTTTTCCTCCCCATGGAAGGCAGCGCCAGCTGGAGTTGAGTGTCTCCCTTTTCCCTGTCATTTCTGCTCTGCTAAACCGCCAGCTGGGTCTGCTCTAGTTAAATCATTTCTCCCGGGGGCAGAAGTTGCTAAGAAGATTGGAATGTGCTTGGTATTTCAACATGGTTTCTCTTCTCCTCTCTCTACCAGAAGTACTGGGGGTGGGGGTGGCATTTCTCGGACAGTCACCATGAGAACCTATCAGAGCTCCAGGATGCAAAATTCACAGGAGTCTGGGAGCCCCAAGAACGGGGCGTCCCTGGAGTTTTCATCTCCCAGGCTTGCCCACGCGGAGCCTGCAGTATTTTATCAACCTAGTGCAGATGTGCTCAATCCTGGCAGAGCCGCTAGGGAAGTTTCAGCTTTTGGATTACAGACCTGGTAAGATGTGATTCTCTTGTGTTTGTTTGTAAGTCTCTCCAATTTGGGAGCAGAGGCTTGCTTTAATGATCCCACTTCCCTAATGGACCTTGGAAGAAGGAGTTGAATTTCCAGTTTATTTAGCTTTTTGTCATTGTTCAGAGGGAGGTTTCTGGCTTTTTACATGCCAGACCAGAAACTTACCTTTACGTTGGATGCTTATGTGGAGTACAGTCTGCTTTCGTAGTTCAGGAAGTTTACATTGCTCCACATTCAGCTAGGGGCCCAGAACTCACAAGCTTCCTCTCTGAGGGTCCACGGAGGTTGAAGTCCTGTGTATGTATGTACAGACTTCCAGTGGGTTTTTTTTTTCAGTGAACTTTTATTTTTAAGCTCGGCCTCTTAGTGGAGCCCCTCTGGGGCAAAGGAACTTATTACTCAGGTTGCTTTGAGCTGATTATTCAAGCAAAACTTCACCTCGTACTGATGGCCTGTATGAAGCCCAGGGGTATCCTTCACGTCCAGCCCCACATCCTACATGTGAGGTAGCCTTGAGCCTGTGCAGTGCCTTCTGGATTCTCAGTGTTGAATCAGTCGTAGCAGGCCTCTTACTGTCAAACTTCTGTTGGTTCTGTTGTTTTGCTCATGTGACTGAGCAAGCACCCTCCTCTTCATCATCCTTCACTCGTCTTCAAGGGCTTCACATTCTCAACGGCTTGAGTGAGAATTCCCCTTTAGGCTCATGTATTTGCTTAGTCCTCAGTGGGCAGAAGTTTGGGAAGAGTTAGGAGGTTTGGCCTTGTTGGAGGAGGTGTATCACTGGGGGTAGGCTTGGAGGTTTCCAAAAAGCTCACTCCTTCTTCCCCGCCAGTCCCCTTACCCCCGCTCCCTAGCCCCCCCCCCCCCCCCCACCTACAGATGGGGATGTAAAGTCAACTACTACTGCAATGCCATGTCAGTCTATGCCCTGGTATGATGTTAATGGACTGACTTCTCTAAAACTATAAGCAAGTCCTTAGATGCTTTCTTTGTAAGAGTTGCCTTGGTCATGGTGTCTCTTCACAGCAATAGAACAGTGACTGAGACAGACAGGTGTAAAGGTTTCTACTCTTTGTTCCAGACAGTTCCTCCCATATAGCCCCCCACAGAGCTTTCTTTTTTCCCATGTATAGCCTCTGCTCTATTCTACCAAAACTGGGATGGAGACCCACTTTATAAGTAGGCCATGCCTTTTTATGCAGGGAAGGAACATGAGGGCAGTTGTCCCTCTTTTCCTCTTGTAACACTTTTTTTTTTTTTTTTGGTTTTTTGAGACAGGGTTTCTCTGTGTAGTCCTGGCTGTCCTGGAATTCACTCTGTAGACCAGGCTGGCCTCGAACTCAGAAATCCACCTGCCTCTGCCTCCCAAGTGCTGGGATTACAGGCGTGCGCCACAACGCCCGGCTTTTGTAACACTTTCTATATGGAAAGCTAAGGGCACATTAAGTAGGGGTGGTGTGGTCTGGGGTGGAGGCAGCTTATTTGGTATTTATAGCTTGCCATGTGTGGGACAATGTTGAACATGGAAGCACATGCTGAAAGAAAGCAACACAGTGGTCCTCTTGGCTGTTTTGTTGTATAGTAGAGCCTCTGGTACTGGGCTGATAGCATCGGATGGGGAGGGGGAGGGGAATCCACAGCCTCCTATAAAGAGACGATAAAGAGGAGTCTTGCCCGGGCAGCGGTGGCGCACGCCTTTAATCCCAGCACTTGGGAGGCAGAGGCAGATAGATTTCTGAGTTCAAGGCCAGCCTGGTCTTCTATAGAGTGAGTTCCAGGATAGTCAGGGCTACACAGAGAAACCCTGTCTCGGAAAAAAGAAGAAGAAGAAGAAGAAATTTATACAAGAGGAGTCTCATTTGTTTCTTTCTTTGGGGTATCTGTGAGACAAAGCAACTTAAGGAGAAAAGGAGGGATTCTTCTGGCTCATAGTTTAAGGAAATATAGCACTCTACAGAGGGGAAGGCGTGACTGCAGAAATGTGATGTGACCAGTCACATTGTGTCCCAGCTAGCCAGCAGAAAATGATACTTAGTTCTCTGACATTTATTTCTCTCTCCTTTTTATTCATACTAGTACTCTAGCCTTTGGGATGGTACCCATATTCAAAAGAGTCTTATCCCTTCTTGGATTAAGTCTCTCTCGGAAACATAAGTGTGTCTCCTAGATGACTCTACATCCCATCAAGTTAACGATGAGGATTAGCCATCCCTGGGGTCTTGAAGGAGCCCTAACTGGCTTGGAACTCCCTAAGATCAGCAGGGCCTCAAATCTTCTACTCCTCCTCTGCCACCCAAATGCTAGGAGTTTAGGTGTCTGTCACCATACCCTGTCTACCTGATTAACAGCTATTTTCCCCTTTAGTAGAGAACCATAGGGGTAGGAGTGGATATAAGAGAGAGTGCAAGCTGTTCAAGATTTACATTTCTTTGTTAGGTATAATAGTCCACAGCTTAGCACCTTAAAAGCTAAGGCATTAAGATCAGGGGTTTAAGGCCAGCCTGGGCTACATAACAAGTTCTAGATCTGCCTGAGTTACTTAATGGGACCTTTTATAGAAAAGCTGTAATGAAAGAAGAAAAAAAAAGGAAGAAGAAAAAAGACCAGGTGTGGTGGTCTACTTGTCGAAGGAGGATCAGTAGTTCAAGGCCAGCCTGAGCTATTTGAGACTCTGTCTCAAAAACAGTGAACAAACAGAAAACCAAAACCAACCAAAACCAAATATACAAAACTCCCAGAGATTCCCATGTGTAGTTAGATGTCACAGTTGGGATTGTCTCTACCATCTTGCCCCTGCATGTGAGGGCATGAAGGCACTGCTTCGGAGCCACTGTCTTGAAGAGTGGAGTCCTAGCTTAGAGTGCAGGAACCAACTGGCAGAGAATTGGTCCTCCTAATAATAGCACAGGATCCAGGGGAGGGCTCTCTGCCCCTCAGCTCCAAGTGAGAAAGGCAAGCACGCTATCTGTCACATATGCAAGCAGGGCCAGCAAGCAAGCGGAGGAAGGGCTGGTAGGAGCTGTGACAGTATCCAGGGCAGGGCTGAGAAGGAAGGCTAGATAAGAAGGCAAGAGACCGGATGTGCAGTCAGTCGCCCAGGAGAGACGGCTCCTGGAAGGAGGTGGGGGCTGGGCTTGAATCCCAGGAATGACTGCTTGTTGGGTGTGGGATTTGGTTTGTTTGTTTGTTTGGTTTTTTTTTTTTTCCCCTTCGAGACAGGATTTCTCTGTGTAGCCCAGGCTGTCCTGGAACTCACTCTGTAGACCAGGCTGGCCTCGAACTCAGAAATCCGCTGCCTCTTAGAGTGCTGGGATTACAGGTATGGGCCACCACTGCCCGGCTTGGGTGTGGGATTTTAGCATGCAGCCTTTTGAGCACTGGAAAACTCAAAAACTAACTAAATATTTTTTAAAAAGAGCAAACAAAACAAAGAAAATAAAACAAAACACAAAACAAAGAAACAGGAAGAGGAAATTCAGTTTCGTTGTCCTGGGATCTCCCTCCAGGATTCCCCTCTGGAGGGTAAAGCCGTGGGGTGGAGCCTGCTCTTCAAGGCTGCTCTGCAGGCTCCCCTCCCCCTTCCCCTTCGCCCTCCCCCTCTCTCCCCCTCTTCCCCCCCTTGGACCGTGTAAACCAAAGAAATACCTGTAAAAAGATTTGCACCAAGGATTTCCACACCCCATCTGGGGATAGAAGCTCTGACAAAAACCTGCATGCATCTGAACTATGACAGAATCTGCAGAATCAGAGTTGCCCAAGAAACCTGGCATCCAGTGTGCTCTGGGCAGTAGGACCTCTTGAGCCAGGCAGCTGCCCACTCTGCATTACTGTGCAAGCTAAGACCATTTCAGGGGAGAGGCAGGGGACTGCAGGAGTCCATTAATGCTGAAGGCTGTGACAATAATGGCACCTTGGTGTGACCTCAAGTTCATTCAGGGCTCATTAAAGATGCTCCCTGTAGGCAGCTTTGGTAGTTGTTAGGATTAGAAACAGCTATTTAAAAATGATAGTTACCACTTTGGTGGAATGAGAGAGAGATGGCAGCCACAGGCACAAACATGCATTTATTTATGAATCTTTTCCCTTTCTTTCCTTCTTTCTTTCTCTCTTTTTTTTTGTTTATTATGGTTGGTTTTGTTTTGTTTTTGTTTTTTTCTTTTGAGATAGAGTCTCTCTGTGTAGCCCTGGCTGGCCTGGAACTTACTATGTAGATCAGGCTGGCCTTGAACTCACAGAGTCACCACAGCCTATGCCTTAAAAGTGCTGGAATTAAAGGTATGTGCCACCATGCCCGACTTTTTTTTTTTTTTTTTTTGAACTGGGACTCATGTAGCCCAGGCTTATTTTAGTAATTGGCATACACCAGTTTGCCTAGTTAATGTGGGGATGAGGACAGAACCCAGGACTCCTTTAAAAAAATTTTAAGATTTAATTTATTTTATGTATGTAAATGCTTTGCCTGAGTATATGTGTGGTGCATGCCCCTTGTCCTTAAACTTCAGAAGAGGTCGTTGGATCCCCTGGAACTGGAGCTATAGAGAGTTGTAAGCATCCAAGCAAGTGCTGGGAACTGAACCTTGTTCCTCCTCTTGAAGAGCATCAAGTGTTCTTAACTGCAGAGCCATTTCCCCAGCTGGAACCCAAGGCTTCTTACTCACAGCCTCCCAATCTTCCTAAATACACGAGGAAGAACCAACCTCATGGAAAAGAAGAGAAATAGAAATGAGAACAGCGATGGGCTACAGCTTAGAACTCCACGACACTGCATTTTTTGACTGACAACTGATCCTTCAAAGTAGTAGCTTAAAATCATGGGGTAAAGACACAGTTGGTAGAAGCTTCCGCACATGAAGCCCTGGCTTCCATACCTAGCACTGCCTAAACAGAACAAGGTGGCGCACACCTCTACAATCAGGAGGTGGAGGCAGGAGGATCAGACTTCACATTCTATGTGAGACCCTACCTCAAAAAATGAAAAAGACGCTGAGATAGTAGCCCAGTGGCTAAGAGTACGTGCAGCTCAAGTGTGAGGACCCAGGCCCAAATGCCCAGCGGCTTCATAAAGAAAAACTGAGCATCACTGTGTACGTCTGTAACCCCAGATCTGGGGGATAAAGACAGGTGGATCTTGGGGAGCTCACTAACCAGCCAGTCTAGCTGAAAATGGGAATCTCCAAGTTCAGTTAGAGACCCTGCCCTGTTGAACCGAGGCAAAGCAGGATAGAGAAGAATGGATACTTATATTGCCTTACCATGTACACACACATACATGTATGCCATACATACACACATACACACATACACACACACATACACACATACATACACACATACATACATACATACACACACATTTTTTTAAAAAGCAAGCAGGCAAACAAACAATACACAATATGATTTGGAGTGCTGGAAACTGCTCAAAAGACAGACAGCTAAACAGGATGGCCAGCAGAGTATGTGTGAAGTTCTTGGTCTTCACCGAGATTGCTTGGAACACATCCTATCTCAGACCTCAAGTTAGACTATTCTCCCAGGTGGCCAGAAGATACTGGAAAGCTGTTTCTCAGTTGGATCTTCACAAATGCTGGGCGGGAGATGAACTCATAGGCCTTTCCTGTGCCTCGGATGTATGGTGAAGATACTTCCTACGTGGGCTTAATTTAGGTTTCTGGCTTGCCCAGTTCTGAGAACTACCTGGCAATATGTGTGGCTTTCAAAGCAATTAAGACCTAGAGGCTTCATTAAGCAGAAATTGCAGCCTGACACTGCAAGCCTCCCTGCCTCAGAGGCGATGGTGTTCCGTCCTGACTAATGCTTCCACGTGCCCTCTCCCAGCTTGGGAGGCGAGATTGTGTGATGGGCTATATTTGACTGTTCCTATTTTTGGCACTGTGTGTGTGGGTGGGGCGGGGGGGCATGCACATTCATGCAGACTTACTCAAGTATATAATATATATACTATTGTCCCTCCAAAACTCTTAGTGAAATGCTGATAAAAGGCCCAAGGAGGAGGTGACTCCGTGTGTAAGGTACTGGCTGTGCAAGCATGAAGACATGAGTTAGTCTTGAGTTCAGATCTCTAGAACCTATGTAAAAGCCAGACACGGGTCATGAACATCTGTAATCCCTCCGGGTGCCTGTAGTGAGGTGGAGACAGACTCCCCAAAATCTTACAGGCAAGCTAGCCTGCTATGCACAGTAGAAAAACAAGAGAGACCCTGCTCCAAACAAGGTGAAAGGTAAGGGCTAACCTCATGTTTACATGCATGCCATGGTATGTGAATATCTGCACATGCATACACAGACACAGACACACACACAGAGACACAGACATACACATGAGAGAGAAAGAGGCACAAAGTACTTTTAGCTACATTCACCTTTTAGGTAGGAAAAGCCAATCAATGAGAAAAATAGAGTTAAAATGAGTCAACAGCTTGTGGTACAGTCTTTTAAAAATGCGGATTGATGTTTCTACATCTTGTAGTTAATTTTTACGTTATTTTATTTTTTGTGTTTGAGTGTTTTGCCTGCCAGCATGTCTGCGCATTATGGTGGCCACAGAGGCTGAAAGAGGGCATTGAATCCCATGGAACTGGAGTTACAGGTGATTGTGGGCCACAAAATAAGTGCTGGGAACCAAAGCTGGGTCTTCTAGAATATTATTCACCATTGTTAATGGCTGAGCCATCTCTCTAGTGCCATACAGTAACAACAACAACAACAACAACAAATTAACTAACTGAATTGCAGATGCAAAAAGAGCATGATTTGACCTGGGTTTCTGCTCAGTGACCCTTGTTGTCTTTAGGGCAAAACAATGATGCTGACAATATAAATAAAGTGTGGTCTGTAGTGTGTGTCGTTTTATTTCCACCAACGCCTGGTGGGGCAGAGATGAGCTCTGCATTCCACAGATGAGGAAACAGGTTCAGAGATAGGAAGACACGTTAAAAATACTCTTCAAGGGAAGTTGGACTCAGAGCCAAGTCTGGGCAACACCACAGTCCTCCCCTCACCCCATGCTGTTGCCTCGGGGGGGGGGGGAATGGCGAAGCTGTGCTGGGGAGCCCACTGTTCCAGTCATCACTGTCAGCTGTACTGTCAGTCAATAGTTGCTAACAGGCTGAGCAGAGGTGAGAGGGATGGAGGTGGGAGGCAGAGTCTGGAGGAGTAGGCACACGTAGGGAGGGACGACGGTCTGATAGAAGTTATCGGCAGACAAGGAACTTGAAGAATCTGTGTCAGCTCACTTGTTGATGACATGTCACATGCTTGTACAAGCCTCTTAGCTACCAGGGTACTGGGCTGTTTGGCTTCGTTTTCCCGGAGTGAGATTGATAAGCACATTCCATTGAGACCAGACACAGCCAGGAGAGGCCAGAAGCCAAACAGCTTACAGACCGTGTCGGGAGAGTGGCAAACAGTCTGCAGCTTTCTAATGCTGCTTGGGGTTCTGTGAAAGGTCGGGGGATGGGGGGGTGGTGGAGGGAGAAATGAAGGGAATGTTCGTGAAGACTGGTCTCAAGCTGGATCCATGTTTTGCAAGTCCTGGCTGCTGAGGGGAGAGAGCCTGAACGTGCTTGTGTATGAAGTGCTGCGAGTTCTTGCATGAGCCCCTGCTCGTGTTTGTGCCACACGGAAAATGAGGCACATGCTTTCCAACAAGTACTGGATGACAAGTATTTACAATTTGTTCTCAATTGTTATCCTTGCTGACTTTTTTTTTTTAAAAGATTTATTTATTTACATGTAAGTACTGTAGCTGTCTTCAGAGACTTTTTCTTCTCTCTTCGGCCCCGTTCACTCTGGCCCGAAGATTTATTTATTTATTATATGTAAGTACATTGTAGCTGTCTTCAGACACCCCAGAAGAGGGCATCAGATCCCAATACAGATGGTTGTGAGCCACCATATGGTTGCTGGGGTTTGAACTCAGGACCTTCAGAAGAGCAGTCAGTGCTCTTAACTGCTAAATCATCTCTTCAGCCCCCTGACTTATTTTTTTTTAATGTGGCCTGAGAATGAATATGTTGACTTTGTGTGTGTGTGTGTGTGTGTGTGTGTGTGTGTGTGTGTACACACGTGTGCATGTGTGGAGGCCAGAAGAAGGCATCTGGAACTGTAGTTACAGACTGCTGTAAGCTATTGTGTGGGTGCTAGGACCTGGATTCTGATCAACTGCAATATCTTGCAGCAAGTTTTTAACCACTCAGGCATTGCTCTAACCCTGACTCACATTTTTAACACATAATTTGATAATTTATCAGATAATAATGTAAGTACTTTGGATAGGTCCAGGAAAGAGGGAACCATATAGGAAAATGGGAGAGGTCTTGGGATACCACAAATCTCATTTTGAATCCATATTTAGCCCCCCCCCCACATTAGTTCTATATAAGAACAATGGCTAGCAAGTGTGGAACATTTTGTGCATTTGCAATCCGTGCTGTGTGTGTCAGTGTCTCTGTGTGTGTATAATTTAGTGTGTTGCTTGGTTTTAATTACTAGTGTTGCTCTTTTGTTTTTGGTAGTTTTTGTAGTACTGGGGATTGAACCTAAGGCCTCACTCATGCTAGGCAAACAAGCTTCTAGTGCGTTGCACTCCCCAGGCAGGCCTGAACTCACTCTAGGGCAGCCAGGCCTCAAACCTGCAAGTCCTCCTGTCTCAGCCTCCCAAGTAAGCAGCTGGGCTTGCGGGCCTTTACTGCCAAGCCCAGATCCATTTACTTTTCAGAGTTGCTCCACAATCCCATTTTGTCTTCTCTTGGGCACAAGGAACTGAAAATGTAGGTGCTGGAGAAACTTTCTGGAGATCTCCCAAAGCTTGAGGGGCAGGTTTGACCCCAGGCCCATCGTAATTTTATAGTTATAGTATTTTTGTCTGGTTCTTTGTTTGTTTTGTAAGGGTCCCTGATTCGATGAAGAATGGTACCCCGGACTCAAACAGCATGTAAACACAAAAAGTGTTTTATTCTGCAGAGTCCAGCGTGCTGGGGTCTCCCATCACCAAGCCAGAGAGATGACCAAGTGAGCTCGCAGGCTTGATTTAAAGCACATTGGAATTCCAGGGTAGATGGGCTTTATCTTTATCTCTAGACATTCGGAACCATTATCAGGGTGCGAAGGCTGGAGCCTGGGGTTTCCTATTAGTATTGTTCTTGACTTGCCTGGACTGGCCCAGTTGTTAGTCCTAGTTTCCTGCCAGTTTGAACTCTGTCATGGAATCTAACTTTCTCAGTTTGTTTGTTTGTTTGTTTGTTTTTGAGACAAGGCTTCTCACTTTCTAGCTCTGGCTGTCCTGGAACTCAGTCTATCGATTAGTCAGGTCTCAAACTCACAGACCTGTCTGCTTCTGACTCCCAAATGCTGGCATTAAAGGTGTGTCCCACCACTGCCCAGCCTTATAATTATACTCTTAATAGGACATGGAAGGACTTTTTAAAAGCACACTTTAGTTTACTTTCTGTTAAAGTAGATGTAAAGTCACATAGGGTATGGCATTATCTGAACGACTAAATTAAATACAGTATTTTAGGCCAAATAATGTGTTCTGCTTTGTTCTCTTTCCCCAGGATTTTCATCGGTGCCAAGGAGTTGGGGGTGGGAGAATCAAGCCAACAAATAGTCCAAAGCTTGTGGTGATTTGAACCAGGAATCACCCCGGAAGCTCATGAATTTGAATACTTGTTCCGGGTTGGTGATGGTGGAAATTTTAGGAGGTAGAGTCTCATTGGTGGAAGTAGGATTCTAGGATTCTGCAGGTGGCCTTTGAGGTCTTATAGCTTTACCCCACTTCCTGTTTCCTCTCTCCCCAACCCTCTCTGCTGTGGATGAAAATGTCATCAGCGAGCTTTTTTTTTTTTTTTTAGATTTATTTATTTTATGTATATAAGTCCTCTGTCTTCATGAAACCAGAAGAGTAAATCAGAGTCCACTACAGATGATTGGGAGCCACCATGTGGTTGCTGGGAATTGAACTCAGGACCTCTGGAAGAGCAGCCAGTGCTCTTAACCACTGTGCCATCTATCTCTCCAGGCCTGAGCTTCCTGCTCTGCTGCCATGTTCTCCCTGCCTGTTACCATGCCTCTCCCACCATGAGGGACTCTATCTATCCCCCTGGAATCATTAGCTGAAGTTGACCTTTTCTTCCTTAAGTAGATTTTGGTTACAGTATTTCATCACAGCAATAGAAAAGTAATAATACAAGTCCATAGATGCAAACACATAGAGCCTCAGGTTAGATTAGACAGAGATACTGTAAGGCAGAGGAACCTCACTTTTACTAGACAGCAGCAGAACATCGTAAAGACGGGGTCTTAGTCAGAGTTTCTATTCCCGAACAAACATTATGACTAAGAAGCAAGTTGGGGAGGAAAGGGTTTATTCAGCTTACACTTCCACATTGCTATCCATCACCAAAGGAGGTCAGGACAGGAATTCAAGGTCAGGATATAGGAGCTGATGCAGAGGCCATGGAGGGATGTTTCTACTGGCTTGCTTCCCCTGGCTTGCTCATCTCTCTTTCTTTCTTTCTTTCTTTCTTTCTTTCTTTCTTTCTTTCTTTCTTTCTTTCTTTCTTTCCTTCCTTCCTTCTTCTTCTTTCTTTCTTCCTTCCTTCCTTCCTTCCTTCCTTCCTTCCTTCCTTCCTTTCTTTCTTTCTTTCTTTCTTTCTTTCTTTCTTTCTTTCTTTCTTTCTTTCCTTCTTTCTTTCTTTCTTTCTTTTTAGATTTATTTATTTAATGTCTATTTATTTACTGTAGCTGGACAGATGATTGTGAGCCATCATGTGGTTGCTGGAAATTGAACTCAGGACCTTTGGAATGGAGTTTTAGATGACTGTGGCCTCCATGTGGGTGCTAGAAACTGAACTCAGGTTCTCTGGAAGAACAGCAAGTGCTATTAGTTAATGAGCCAGTTCTCTAGCTCCTTATTTTTTATTCTAGTCACAAGAAGTTTCTGAAATTAACATTCAGTGGTTTTTTAGCATGCCTACAGAGAAGCATATTGGCCCCTGCTGTGCAACTATCTAATTCCAGAATATTCTGCTTGCCCCAAGGAGAATGCTGTACCCATTAATAGGTACTCACACCCGATCTCTTCTCTCTGCACCTGATGACTGGTATTCTGCTGTCGGTCTCTATGGGTTTGCCTTCTCTGCCTATTTCATACAAAATAGGACCATGTGATACATAGCCTTTTGTGTCTGTAATTTTTCATGTAGTGTGCTGCTTCAAGAATGGTCCATTGGTAACGTTAGTCAGTGGATCCATGATGCACCCTGGTACAGATGTAGTGCATCTTTCTTTATCCATTCATCACCTGATGAAAGTTTTGGCAGTTTCTGCGTCAGGGCTGCTATAAATAAAGACACTATCAACATTGGCTTGCATGACTTAGAGTAGACATGTGTTTCCAGTTCTCTTGGGGTATCTACTTAGGAATACCATTGCCAGTTTGGGTCATAGTTTTGTGGTGAACTTTTTGGGGGGGGGTGGGTTGGATTTGTTTTTCTCCAGACAGGGTTTCTCTGTGTAGCCCTGGCTGTCCTGGAACTCACTCTGTAGACCAGGCTGGCCTTGAACTCAGAAATCCACCTGCCTCTGCCTCCCAGAGTGCTGGGATTACAGGCATGCGCCACCACTGCCCGGCCTAGTGTGTACTTTTAATCACTAAACCATCTCTTCAGCATCCCCATCCAATACATGGAATTTTTTTTTTAGGAATATACATATATATATATATATATATATATATATATATATATATATATATGTGTGTGTGTGTGTGTGTGTGTGATTTATTTATTTATTTATTTATTTATTTTGATTTTTCAAGACAGGGCTTCACCGTGTAGCCCTGGCTGTCCTAGAACTCACTCTGTAGACCAGGCTGGCCTCAAACTCAGAAATCCGCCTGCCTCTGCCTTCCAGAGTGCTGGGATTATAGGCATGCACCATCTTTTATTTTTTTAAAGATTTATTTATTATATGTAAGTACACTATAGCTGTCTTCAGATACTCCAGAAAAGGGCGTCAGATCTCATTATGGATGGTTGTGAGCCACCATGTGGTGGCTGGGATTTGAACTCAGGACTTTCAGAAGAACAGTCAGAGCTCTTAACTGCTGAGCCATCTTTCCAGCCCCTTAGGAATATATTTTGCCCATTTTTGAGACAGGTGCTTACTGTATAGCCCAGTTAGCCTGGAACTTACGATCCTCCTGCTTCACCCTCTTAAATATTGGGATTGCCAGAGTATGTCACCATGCTGGCGCTGCCCACTTTTAGATTGATGTACCTATCTTCCTGCTGAGAAATGCATGTATTCTGTACAGGAGATATTTACCAGATATGTAGCTTTCTGTGTTCATCCCCACTCTCTGGGTCATTCCTCTACTTTCTTGCTAATGTCCTCTGATGCTGAAGATGTATACATGTATTTTGCCCTGGTCCCCTTGCTTTCCTTTGTGGGGAGCCGTGAAAAGCCTCTTCCACCCAGGTCTGAGTGTCTCCAAAGAATTTAGCCTCCACACCAGTCAAACAGAGCTGTTCCATAAGCAAGAAATAAATTGCTGTGTAAAGCCACTAAGATGGGGACATTACTGGCCTCACCATAATCTAACCAATTTGAGCTGGTCTAAGGAATGGCAAAGGATGGCTTTTTATAAAGAGGTGATTTGATCATGGGTTTGGTTAGAGGTAAAACCTGGAAGAAGGGAAATATGCTGAGAAAGGCCTGAATCAGGCTTCTGCCAGTGAGAGCCCAGGGCAATGGCAAAGCTCTCCTGCTGGATGCATGCCTTTAATCCCAGCACTGGGGAGGTAGAGGCAGGTGGATCTCCAAGTCTCAAGCCAGGCTGCACTACAGAGTGAGTTCAGGACAGCCAGGGCAACATAGAGAACCCTTGTTTCAAAAAAAAAAAAAAAACAAAATGACCTAAAACATCAAAAATACCGGGTCCTTCTCTGGGCAGACACAGGGCAACTTGAAACTATTCTTGTCCTCACTGTAACTTCCCAGGCAATGACTTGGCCTTGGCATCAAGTATATTTTTAAAATCTATTGTTTTAGATAAGATTTTGTGTAGAGTTTAGGCTGGCTTGCCAAATTGGTTGGTAGCTCAAGTTGGCCTTGAAGTCCTGATCTTCTTTTTTCTGCCTACAGAGAGTTGGGATTATAGGTGTGTGCTACCATGAATAGATTTAAAAGCAAAAACCCAAACCAAACAAGAACAAGACAAAACTAAGGCTACTTATGTTTACTGAGTTAGTACCACAGAGTACTTGTTGACTGGACAGTGCCTCTATTGCCATAGACTATCTCGCACACTGAAGTCTCTAACTTGGTAATCTTACTGGACAATACCATGTTCAATTTATTTTGAAAACAATTATTCTCTGACATCAGACATTTCTTTTGTAGTCAGTAAAGGTTGTTCCATTTTCATTATAGCAGAAATATTCATTTTAGGAGTGAGAACAGAAAGATAAGGCCCCCACAGAGCCACTGTTTGCAGAGGAAGCTGATTGGAGCCCGCAAGCTGTGTTCTTTGTTCAGTGGTTCGGTTACCACAGAGCAGGGTGCCAAGGCCGGGTGCGGAGATAAAGATGCTGCTCTTAATACACACGCACCTGTGAGGATTACAGAGCCAGCCAGGTGCTTCCTAGGTTTCGACAGACTCAGTACCACTGGCTTATCCTGTGGATCACACAGGAGACAAAAGCCTTTATAGAAAACCAGCTTGGGGGGTGGAGGGGAAAGGGTTGCATTTCTCAGTGGTGTAGCTGCCCTTGCACAAGTAAATAGCCCCAACTCATATTCACACACGCAACCTCAATAAATGCAGTAGGTCACACACACATACACACGTACACAAAAGAATGTAGTCATACAAGAGTAGCTTGTTGGGAGGAAGGGGGTAAAGTGAGAGGAAGGAAGAAGAGGATAAGAGATAACAATGGTGGATGTGGTGGTTTGAATAGGTGTGGACCCCGCAGACTCATGTTCAAATGCTTGAACGATAAGGAGTGGCACTATTAAAGGTGTGGCCTTGTTGGAGTAGATGTGACTTTGTTGGAGGAAGTGTTTTGCTGGGGACAGGCTTTAACATCTTATACACTCATGTCTATCCAGTGTGACAGTCTCTTGCTGCTTGTGGATCAAGGTGCAGAATCCCCAGCTCCTTCTCCAGCACCATCTCCGCTTGCATGCTGCCATGTCTTGCCGTCATGATAATGAACTAAACCTCTGAAACTGTAAGCCAGGTCCAATTAAATGTTTTCCTATATAAGAGTTGCTGTGGTCATGGTAACTCTTTACAACAATATAATCCTAAGATAGGTGATATGGGCATATGACTAAAAAAATGTATGTATGTGTGTGTGTGTGTGTGTGTATATATATATATATATATATATATATATATATATATATATATATATATATAATAGAAAAAGAAAGAAAGAATGAAGGAAGGAAGTAAAGAAGGAGAGAAAGGAAAAGGTAAGAAAGAAAAAAAAAGAGAGAAATAAAGAAACTTCACTCTTCCAGAATCCAATTGTGTTAGTATCTGCCCACTTCCCCAAGGCACTTCCCAAGTCATTTCCCAAGTCACTAATAGATGCATACAGGAAAGTCTTAGCCATTTGACGAAGCAATATTTGTTATATAAAAAAATTACAAACAGAACTGGGTGATTAAAGTCCAGTCAGCAAGTATTTCCCAAGCACCCAACGTTTCCGTTTATGATCATGCCCCTCGCTGTAACGTGGAGGTTCTCTGGATGGAGAGGGACAGACGAGGGCAGGAAGGGACATTTCTACCTGGATCTCTCTCTCTGCGCTGACATTTTCCAGCTCCAGTTTGGGAATGTAATTGTTCCATAGCTTTACTTTATTTTAAATGTTTTGTTGATGCTTGGCTAATTCGTCCAACCCATCCCCACTCTCACCCCTGGTTTTTAAGCAGAATACCATATTTTGTATCCCACCCCGAATGCCCTTGAACACACTATGTAGCTGAAGGTGGTCTTGAACTCCTGATCCTCCTGCCTCTACGTCCCAAGTTCTGGGAGTACAGAAGCCGGGACTTTATGTATGCTACCCAGTGCTCTGCCACCTGAGCCTTATCCCCAGCCCGGGTCTCCTAACTTTGTTCTTCCTTTCTTTTCCCAAGTTGAATTTGGCTCTCCTTGGTTTTTGCATTCTTATATTTTATATGCATTTTAGATCAACTTGTCAATTTCTATTCATACAACATCGCAGACACAAAATTTATCAGGATTACTCATAGCTTATAGATAGATTTGGAGAAAAGTACTATTCTTATTTTATTCATAAACACGGTATGTCCCCTGTCATTTACTTAGATTTTTATTTATCTTAATAGCATATTTTTTCAGTATAAAAAGCTTACATGTCTCAGGGGCTGGAGAGATGGCTCAGTGGTTAAGAGCACTGACTGATCTTCCAGAGGTCCTAAGTTCAATTTCCAGCTACCACATGATGGCCCATAACCATCTGTAAGGAGACCTGACTCTCTTCTGGAGTATCTAAAGACAGCTACAGTGTACTCAGATAAATAAATAAATAAATAAATAAATAAATGTTTTTTAAAAAATCTTACATGTCGCATTGCTATATATTTGATATACTTTTTTTGTTTTGTTTTTAGGTTTGGGTTCTTTTGCCTTTTTTTTTTTTTTTTTTTTTTTTTTTGAGACCGGGTTTTTCTGTGTAGCCTTGACTGTCCTGGAACTTACTACATAGACCAGGCTGGCTTTGAACTCAGGCATCCTTCTTGTCTTCTGAGTGCTAGGATTAAAGTCATACCTGATGGTATTTTTTATATTGCTTTTGGTATGGTAAAAAATGTCTCCTAAGGGTTGGGTGTGGTGGCTCAGGCCTTTAATAGCAGCACTTTGGAGGCAGAGGCAGGCTCCAGGCATCAGTTAACACCTGGATCTCTCTGCACCTGCAGACAGATCATTGAAGTTTTCAGTTACGTGACTCAATAAACACTTCTGTTGGCTTCAGGTATTTTGAGTTCTGTTTACTTAGCAGCAATTGAATCTTGCATGGATAATTAACAATAGTGAGAACGTAACAGCACTCACAAAATCCACCTTCTATGGCCACAGTTATGTTGTCTGAGTTTTAGTCATTATGAGTCATGTAATTCCTGGGGTTGGTCGAGGGAGAGGAAGGGGGAAGATGCTGGGGAAACGGAAGGACCCAGGTTTCTTTCAGAGAAACCCTGGCTTTCAAAAGAAGAATAAAAGCCTCAAGGGGCAACTTTGAGCCTCAGAGCTGAGTCAGGGGAGGGGACTGTCTCAAAAATGTCTTTATTAGAGGATTGGGGATCCCTCACTCAGAGCTTCTGAGTGGTCTGGAAGGACATGGAGGGACTAGGTGGTTAGGCTTGGTGGCAAGTGTTTTACTCACTGCGACATCTTGCTGGCCTCTATTTTTAATCTATAAAGTGGACTAACAAACCCTTTATATAACTGAGATTTACTTTTTTAAAGATTTTTTTCTTTTTTAGTTTAGGTGTGTGTGTGTGTCTGTGTGTGTCTCTCTGTGTGTGTCTGTGTGTGTCAGTTGGCCATGCACATGTGTATAGGTGCCCATAGAGGCCAGCAGAGAGCATTAGATGCTGGAGCTGGCTATAGGCAGCTGTAAGCTGCTTCACATGGGTGCTGGGGACTAAACAGGTCCTCTAGAAAAGTGGCAAACATTTAACCACTTAGTCATCTCCCCAGCTCTAATTTCAGTGCAGCACTATTTGGCTGAATGGAATGGAAAGGAGCCAATACATGTTTTCCTAAGCCTTCATTTGGTGAGGCACATCTAGGTTCTCATGGCTGGGAAAATCTGGACTATAACTCTGTGACTATTGGACACAGGTCTGTACAAGAAGACCACCAGGGAAAAACCCAGCCAGGTCATGTAGAAATATGAAGCAACCCATTTGCTTCAGCTGTTTCCCCGCCACCACAGCATTCTCTAAATGCTGGTCTGTTTACCATAATCACAGTCATCTTAGGCGATAACCTAAGACCATGTCAAGACCCTACCTACCACAACTAACACCTCCAGTCTTCCATTTCCACCGGCTTCCAGGACGGCTCCCCCTAGTGGCTGTTCTGAAGACACATCCAGCGCCAAGTGGGTCAGGAAACCTAGGCTCAGATGGAGGAGAGGGGCCAAGAACACGGGATGGCAGCAACCCGTATTTCCTAAACCCAAGAAGAACAAACACTTCACAGAACGTTCCCAGTCTGTGATGCAATCCTCCCCCAGGAGAACACTGCTTTCTGCTTGGGTGATTCCAGGGCCTGGAGGATAAACAGTGGGGGATGGGGACAGAACCCAGAGCCTAAAGAGGAAAGGGTTAATGAACGGGGCTGAGGGGGCCAAAGATTTTTCAGACCCTATTCAATCTTAAGTAGTAATCTACCTGAGCAGCAGTTATAGGCCCACAGTGATCCTAGACAGCTTGCTGAAGGAACATTCTGGAACAATCTGGACCTGTCCCAGAAGGCTGGCTTTGAGCTCAGTGAGCCTGTGCCTATATCGGGGTCAAGCATTCACACAAGTACTGGAGTTTCAGAGCCCATTCTTTAAGGTTTGCACAGGTTTGGGAGGAAGGCTGTTCTGAGGACTAGAAGTTACATCCTGAAAGCTCAGCTGTCTTGATCCTGGGATTAGGGAAGGGGAGCCAGGCATACACTGAGCCAGCGTCTCCTGGGAGGATGGGGCAAACACACCGACGACTTGGCATGGGCAATCCCTAGGTCTCCAAAATTAAAAGCCTCCTTTGCTCTGATCACAGCAATTGTTTGTCACCTACAGACATCATCAATGACGGAACTTCTCATCCACAGCTCTGCTGTTTCTTCTCCTGCCTCAGCCCCATGTCCTGTGGGCTCTCCCTAACACTCGCCTGGTGGTTTGCTCTACAAGCCTTCTTTTTATCTAAGAACCACTGCCAAGCCACAGTTTCCTGTGTTTTGTCTGATTATCCAGGCAAGAAAGTACTGTCTGTGGGCCATATCTGTCACTCAGGGCCATAATTACTCTTAGACTCTTTGGATGCAAAGGCTGCCTGAACATCTCTCAGAAATACCACAGCTTTCCTGTTCTTTCTTTCCATTGATAGAGCTACATAGAGGCAAATAACATTATTGGAACCCCGTCAAGTACTACATATTGAACCTATGCGTGGATACTACTATGAAAATTTACTTTGCTCCAGGCAGACCCTTAGAATACAGCAGGGAGATTTAGGATGGAGAGGTCAAGTGACTGTAATCGGTTGAGGTCACATCTCTGAGATACCAGACAGGACAGGAGCCCAGTTTGTCTCATCACCGGTCAGCTGTCTATCTCCTCTATTGTATTTCTTTGATGTTTAAAAAGGCCTTTTCAGGTTGGCTCACAAACATCTTTAATGGGATCTGATGCCCTCTTTTGGTGTTTCTGAAGACAGCTACAGTGTACTCATACAAATAAAATAAATACATCATAAAAAAAAAAAAAAACAAAAAGGCTTTTTCAGTCTGGGTATAGTGGCACACTTTTTTTTTTTTTTTTTTTTTGGTTTTTCGAGACAGGGTTTCTCTGTGTAGCCCCTGGCTGTCCTGGAACTCACTCTGTAGACCAGGCTGGCCTCACACTCAGAAATCCGCCTGCCTCTGCCTCCCAAGTGCTGGGATTACAGGCGTGCGCCACCACTGCCTGGCTGCCTGCTACATCTTAATGGACCAGAAAAGCAAAGAGAGAAAATTCTGGTGCTTATATGCATTTCCCTCCCTTTACTCATTCTGGGCTCCAAGTTCCCCAGATGGTGTCACCCATGGTTAGAGTAGGTCCTCCCTCTTCACTTAGAAGTCTCTGGGAATGCCCTCACAGACACACCAAGAGATGCATCCCCAGGTGACTCTAAATCCAGCTCAATTTGCAACATAGATGAACCATCATGGTTATTTTGAACATGTCTTGTATTCTCCGGTGCACTCTGTTTTTTAAGTATCTATTTTATGCATAGGTGTATGTATGCTTGGGTGTATGCATGTGTACCACATGCTTGAAGGAGCCTGTGGAGGTCAGAAAAAGGTATCAGACCCCCTGGAACTGGTGTTGCAGATGGTTGTGAGCTGTCATTTGAATACCGGGAACCCAAAGCAGATCTTTTGCAAGAGTGGTAAGTGCTCTTACGGACTGAGCCATTTCTCCAGCCCCTGTGTAATCTCTGTTGATAACTTAAACAGAATTATTCTTTATATTTTCTTTTTGCTAAATAATATTGATATTAAATATTAATATAATATTTTCTATTCTATGAAGGGCTTAAGAAAGTATTAAAATAACCAACAATATTTTGAAGATCTTAAAACACCATATGTGTGTCTATTTGTGGATGTTTGTATGCATTTTGTGTTTATGTTTATTTGTACATGTGTTATTTGTATGTGTTTCTGGGGGGGGGAGAGAGAGAGAACAGTACACTCGAGGGGAGTTGAGTTTACAGTCTCTGACCATCAGCAGGCAGCTCAGCCAACAGCTCCTCCTGGGAGGAGTCTCTGCCGGTCCGGCTCTCTCCTCTCTACTTTTCCACTGCCGCACACACCCACAGTGTATCGTCATATTCAGCAAGCTGCCCGGAGCTCGGCTTGCCTGCAGCAGTCTGCAGTTTTTGACAATAGGCCCCTGTCTTCTCTGGCGTCTTGCACAATGCCTGACATATAGAAATCATTGAATATGTTTTTGTTGGGCAAATGAGGGAACAAAGGCCCTTCTTGCCTCTGGAGTGCTCCGAAACATTCAGAACATATGTACTAATCTGTGTGCTCTGCTGAGCTCGGCTTCAGAGAATTAGCATGCCGGCCAATTCTGGTTTTTAAATGCATTCAGAACGGACAATGTTCAGCATGTGTTGTAAGTTACTGCTTTTCCTCAGTAGGGGCCGGAATCAATCAATATCTATGACCCAATGGCAAGAGGCTAAGACCGCCCCTCATCCTTCATCCTCTCATTTGTCACCAGAGGAAAGGGCAGGTCCAAGCCCAGTCCCTGCCAGCTCTGTTTTTATCCTCGGAGGTAGGGACTGCCTACCAGGAAAGCAGCCTGCTTCAGAGATGCTGAAGTTAGACTTTTTACCTAAGAGCAATTTCCCTAAACTGCAGCCAGATCAATCTGTGCCCCCTTCCTGAGCTATTATCCCAGCGCCTCTGCCAAAGCTCTCAGCAAGTCTTCCTAATCTCCACCATGCCTCGTTCTCTGTGGAGTTTTCCAAGCACTCGCCTACCCATTATCCTTGCTAATGTCACAGCAGCTGTTATGTATTCCGGAGGGCACTGGATGAGGGGCAGAGATCACACCGCATGGATTCAGCTCCTTCTCTGCCACTTAGCAGAATGTGGTGGGGGGTGGGTGGCGTCCTCCCCCAAGCCTCCAGTTCTCATCAGGAGGATGATGCTCACCTGGAAGGCACCTTCAAAGTGTCACCACTTGGCCCACCGGCAGGCCTAGGGCAGCAGCTGGATGCGTGAAGGTCGTGGATATTAGTGCTTTCGTGTTTCAGTAATGTTGTGATTATTTTGGATTCCTGTGACAAGTCATGTGTTAAAATAGTCCTAATGAGGCTGAGGAGATGGCTCAGTTGGTAAAAGGGCTTGTCACATGAACCTTATGCATGAGTTCAATTCCTGGAACCACTGAAAACTGGATGCAGTAGTGAACATCTGGAATCCCAGCACTCCTATGCTGAGATGTGCACCTCTGGAATCCTCACATTCCTGTGGTGAGATGTGCACATCTGGAACCCCAGCACTCCTGTGGTGAGATGTGCACCTCTGGAATCCTCACATTCCTGTGGTGAGATGTGCAACTCTGGAACCCTCGCATTCCTGTGGTGAGATGGGAGGAGGAGACAAGAGGACTGCAGGAAGACTGTAGGCCAGCTAGCCTGGAGTACACAGCGCAGTGCCATAAACAAGGGAGATCCTGCCTCAGCAAGGCGGGCGCTGACTTCTGCAGGCTGTCTTTGATCTCCACATGGGCACTGTACTACAGCATGGATCTGCACTGCTGTGCCTAAGTTGTTAATAACTCAGTCCTACAAATACTGAAAGTCAAGAGGAGGAGAACTGAAAAAACAAAACAAAAACAAAAACAAAAGGCTCAATGGTCAAGGGCCCTGGCTGCTCTTCCAGAGGACCCAGGTTTGATTCCCCAGCACCCACGTGGTGTCGCACAACCATCTGTAACCACGGTTTCTGGGAATCAGATTCTCTCATCTGTTTTTTGTAGGTATCAGGCATGTGCATGGTGACAGCCATATATGCAGGCAAAAACAGCCATGCACATAAAAATAGATACATCTAAAACCAAAACCAAAACCAACAAAAAGTCACCTACGAACTAAGACCCAGAAAGGCAAATAAAGTAAAGGCAGGCCCTGAGCCTTCAGTGTTACTGGAGGTCAGCTCTGTCCATTTTTGATCAATGGAGAAAATCCAGAAAAGTGGCCTCTTTGGAAAAATTGGAGTTAATTCGTTCCCATGAATATAATAACAACTGAACTGGTACCTAAGCCATACTGGATGCAAAATACAGAGAAACAAAGGAATCGGTCAGCAGCTGACAGAGGACAAAAGACTGTAGGAAGGGCACCAAGGCGGAGGGACTCCTCCTGGGCAGAGCACTGGGCTTCCTTTTAAGAAACACATTATGGGGCTGGGGAGTTGGCTAAACAGCTAAGAACGCTTGTTGCTCTAGTAGAGGACCTAGGTTTTTTTCCAGCCTGGACAGACAGATACAACTGTTTGTAACTCTAGGTTCAGGGTATCTGAAGCCCTCTTCTGGTCTCCATGGGCACTGCACACATGTGGTGTGAATATACACATGAGGGTAAACATATATACACTAACGATAAAAATAAATAAATCATTGGGCACAGAAATACATACCTTTAATTCCAGCACTCTGGGATTAGAAGCAAGCAAATCTCTGTAAACTCAAGGCCAGCCTGGTCTACAGAGTGAGTTTCTGGACAGCCAGGGCTACATAGAGGAACCCTGTCTTGAAAAATACAAAACAAAACAAAACAACAACAACAATAACAAAACCCAAAGCCACCAACAACGAAAAGAAAACCATATAAAATTAGTACAGCATAAATTAATTAGAAAACTATTTCAGAGGAAAACCATATGTTGGATCATATGGTCCCTTCCTAGGGACACAGATAAGGCATATGTTTAAAACGTTATGTTGCAGGGGCTGGAGAGGTGGCTCAGTGGTTTGTGTTGCAGGGGCTGGAGAGGTGACTCAGTGGTTTGTGTTGCAGGGGCTGGAGAGGTGGCTCAGTGGTTTGTGTTGCAGGGGCTGGAGAGGTGGCTCAGTGGTTTGTGTTGCAGGGGCTGGAGAGGTGGCTCAGTGGTTTGTGTTGCAGGGGCTGGAGAGGTGGCTCAGTGGTTTGTGTTGCAGGGGCTGGAGAGGTGGCTCAGTGGTTTGTGTTGCAGGGGCTGGAGAGGTGGCTCAGTGGTTTGTGTTGCAGGGGCTGGAGAGGTGACTCAGTGGTTTGTGTTGCAGGGGCTGGAGAGGTGGCTCAGTGGAACACTTGCTGCCTCTGCTGAGGACCAGGGTTGGATTCCCAGCACCTACACAGCTGGTCACAGCCATCTGTAAATCCAGCTCCAGGGGATCCAATGCCCTGGTCTGGCCTCCACTGGCACTGCTTGCACGTGATGCATTTACATGTAGGCAAAAACCTCACATACACACTTAAAAATAAATAATTAAAATAATTCGTATTGCAGAAGCAGAAAACCTTTTAGAGGCATTTTCTTGTTATTTTCAATAAGATAAAAGAAAGTCTGAGCCACTAAATGAGGCAAGAAATTTCAGGGACAAACTCCTGTGCTAACACACTTTCACAGCAGTGTACATTTTTGTTTCACTAAAACTTAGGACTGAGAGCTGACACGAACACCCCAGATCCATTAAGCATTTGATTCTGACTTAACTTCTAGTCATTATGCCTTCAGAAACCATCCACTGTTGACAAATTCCCCAGGACCCGAGCAAACAGCTCTTTGGGAACATTGACTGTTGACGGAATAAATATGAACCAAGACTTAGTCAGAAACCAAAGGATTGCTGATTCTAAGTAGTCAAGAATGTTAAGTTGTCCAGGGCAGGGTGATGCACGACTCTAATCCCAGCACTCCTGAAGTGGAGGCAGGACAAACGGATTTCACGGCTGCTCTGTGCTACATGGTAAGTTCAAGACTTTGCTGTATTATATAGTGCGTTTAGGACCAGCATGGACTATACAGAGAGACCTCTCTCAAAGAAATCAAGGCTAACTGTAGGATAAGAATTTTTTTTTTTAGGGCTGGAGAGGTGGCTCAGCGGTTAAGAGCACTGACTGCTCTTCCAGAGGACCTGAGTTCAAATCCCAGCAACCACATGGTGGCTCACAACCATCTGTAATGGGATTCAATACTCTTCTGGTGTGTCTGAAGACAGCTACAATGTACTCACAATAAATAAATAAATAAATAATTGAATCTTTAAAAACACAAAAACAAAAAAACAAAAAAACAAAAAAAAAATCCGTGATTGCCATTGAAAATGGGTGACTATCTAAGTGTAGGGAATAGTTGGGAAATGAATATTTCAAACAGTAGGGAACTTGACATAGGCCATCTGTCACTTAGGAGATGATCTTCCTAGAGTCACAGATAAAGCATTGTTTCTCAGACTTTAATGCATATTTAAATTCTATTGGATTTTTAAAACATTGTTCTTCATTTAACTTCTCTCTCTCTGTCTCTCTGTCTCTCTCTCTGCCTCTCTCTTTCTCTCTCTCTCTCTCTCTCTCTGTGTGTGTGTGTGTGTGTGTGTGTTTGTGTGTGTGGTAACACCCACAGCCTCAGGCATGCCAGGCAAGTACTGGGCTCCTGATGTATACACCACCCCCTACACACACTTTCCTGGCCCTCCCGAAGACTTTTAAGGCTGCAGATTCAAATCCAGTAGGATGAATCTGGGGCCTGAAAGTCCCAATATCAAGATATTCAAAGAAAAAGCCACTGCCAGTAATCTCTGAATCATTTTCTCCACTGAGACAGGATTTCTTTGTGCAGCCCTTGGCTATTTCTGTAGACCAGGCTGTCGGTTTATAGATTCAGAGATCTGTCTGCTTCTGTCTCTGGAGCACCAGGGTTAAAGGCATGTGCTGCCACTTCTTGGCTAACTCTGATTCTCTTCTGAACACACAGGACATAGAAGCCAAAGAAACTAGAGATAAACTATGGCAGAAATTGCAATTTACCTTAGGGCTGAAGGAATTCAGGGAGGCTGTGTAGTTTTGGGTCCTGTGGAGTGGTGGGTGGCCTTTCTGGAGCCGGAGACCCTGGCCTGAGGCAGCTGCTGTCTGCAGGGATTGGAATCACCTAGGAAGACCCACCTGCAGGCAGAGTTAGTAGGCGGTGTTGGCTTCTGCCCAGCTTCTAGCCTCTGATTTTCAAGTTTTCCCTACAACTGTAGCTGACCTTTGGTAGTGCAGAATGCAGCCTCTCAGGTTGTCCCTCCCACTCACCCTTCAACATCATATTCATACATACATATATCAGGCAACTTAATTCGCCCCCAACTTTGCTCTCTTTTTGTGGTTGGTCAACAGTAAGTGCTGCAGGCACAGCACCCACCCCTTTAGAAAGTGCCAGAGAACTGAAACAGGTGGAGTAGTAACTAACACATTTGCTTTTGTGCTGTGGCTCTGTGTGGCTCCTCTCAAGAGCCCTGAGTGTTCCAGGCTCTGAGACCTTAGCCCCGGCTGACTCTTTACTGGACAATGCGTTTCCTCAGCTCTCTGGTTGGATAAATGGTGCTCATGACTTAGTGTTTAGCCTAAATATTTCCTTCTTTCTTCCTTCTTTCCATCCCTGACTCTTGCCCCTCCCTTTTTCTTTCTCCCTCCCTCCCTTCCTTCCTTTCCAGGGCATTTTAGGGTTATTATTGCTGTGATGAAACACTATGGCCAAAAGTTGGGGAGGAAAGGGTTTATTTTGATGAATACTTTCACGTTGTAATTCATCAATGAAGTAAGTCAGGAACTCAAGCGGGGTGGAAACTGGAGGCAGGAGCTGATGCAGAGGCCATGGAGGGATGCTGCTCACTGGCTTGCTCCTCATGGCCTGCTCAGCCTGCTTTTTTATAGAACCCAGGCTCACCAGGCCCACATGACCTCACCCACCATGGGTTGGGCTCTCCCACATCAATCACTAGTTAAGAAAATGTCCTACTGCTTGCCTACAGCCCAGTTTTATGGAGACATTTTCTCAGTTGAGGGTCCCTCCTCTGATGACTCTAACTTGTGTCAAGGTGACATAAAACTAGTCAGTACACAGGTCTGTATAGCTTGGGCTAGCCTGTAGCTTACTACAGAGCTGAGGGTGACCTTGAACTTTGGCTCCTCTTTCCTTCATCATCTAAGTGTTGGGATTACAGGTGTGTTCTCCTAAGCCCAGGTTTTTCATGCTGAGGCTCAAACCTGGGGGCCTTGTGCATGCTAAAGCAAGCATGCCACCAACCGAGCCACACCTGCAGCTCCTTAAATGTCCCTTTGGACCCTGGGCTAGGTAAGATCTACCTGGCATCACTTCGCGTCCACCTTCACCTTGCTCTACCTAGCACTTGTCACAGTGTGAAATCACATGTTTATGTGATCGTGCTCTATGTCCCAGTCCCCAGCCGGGTCATCAGTTCCACCAGGGTCCACATCGTATCTATTTTGTCAAGTGCACTTGCCATATATGCAAGACTAGAGGAATACGTGGATGTGCCCCTCGGGCTCATCAGTATTTGAAAATCAGATGGTTGTCTCAGTGGCTACAGGAGCTGTTTCTGACTTTAATATTTGAGTGCGAATATCAGGATAATGGCGGTGGCTCGACGGAAGGCCCTTTGCTGGGTAATGAGCTGATGCATCAGGGCCTGCTATTACTCTAAACTCTTTTAAGCTGTATTGCGTATGCAACCACATAAAAGTGGCCTTTTGAGGCAGATAATGACACCTACCATTCATTGGACACTTAGCCATGCCCAACGCTGCACTGTTTTATAGACATTATTTCATTTAATCTTCACAACCACCCAGAAGGCTGCTGTTCTCATTTTATTAACTAGGAGCCTAGACTCAGAGAGGCTGAAGCACAAGCTGGAGCTCATAAATGGTACATGGAGGATGAAGGCTGAGGGTTTGTGTTAACAATCACTGTCAATTCTACTGCTGCTAAAAACATGTTTTTTGAGACAGGGTCTTTAATTCAGACTGGCCTTGAACTCAACGTGTGGTCAAGGATGGTTTTGAACTCCGGATCCTCCTGTTTCACCCCCTAGATGTAGGGATTACAGGCATGTGCTATCTATCAGACCTGTTCATGAGGTGCTGGGTTAGTTGATCATAGGGTCTTGTGCATGCTGGGGGTGCAATCACTTTAACAACTGAGCTTCAGTCTCAGCCCCATTCCCTACTTCTCTTTAGTTTTTCTTTTGTATTGTGTAGGTGTGTATGTATGTATGTTATGTGAAAGGTATCTGTGCACACAAACCACAATGTGCATGTAAAAATCAGAGAAAAACTCCTTCATGTTGATTCTCTCCTTCCATCCTGGGATGGAACTCAGGTCATCAGGTTTATGTCGGCCGGTGGCTTTGCCCTAAGAGCCAGCAAGATGGCTCTTTCTCCTGTTTCCTAGTCTACAGAAAAGAAGGAAAGAGAAGACACAGGCTGAGACTACCAGAAAACCTGGAGAGAGTGGGCAAAAGGTAAGTGACCTACAGGTCCACGGTGGGGGAGTCCTGCATGGATTGTTTGTATCCCTGAGCTGCCAAGAGCCAAGAGGGGTCCTCGTGGGAAGCTAAGCCCAAACTGGAGAGTCTGGCAGGCTGGATCTGGTAGCGTGCCAGCTTACAGGGACCGACTGCTAAGTTTTCTGGAAGTTTGTTAGCTGGTCACTATAATACATAGTCGTTAATGAAAATGCAAGATTATGGGGCCAGCAAGACGGCTCAGTGACTGAAAGCTAAAGTAATGCTGGGAAAACTTGGTAACTGGAGAGCAAATCCCAGAGCCAAATCCTGAAAGCTGTCCTCTGACCTCCACACATGTACCATGGTGTGTGCACACTTGCACACACACATGTCATACACATATAGAATAAAGAAACATAATTTAAGTTTGTTAGGCAAGGCATGGTGTCTCTTACCTATAATCCTATCACCTGGGATTCTGAGGTCTTCAAGCTCCAGGCCAGCCTAGGCTGCCAAGTGATATCTAGGACAATCTGGGCTACAGAATGAGACCCCGTTCCCAAACAAGCACATACACACACACACCAATAAAATAAAGTTTATTAACTGTGTTGGTTTGAATAGAAGGGGCTCCCAGAACCTCATGTGTTTGAATGGTTGCTCCTAGGGAATGACACTATTAGGGGGTGTGGCCTTGTTGGAAGAAGTGTGTCACTAGAGGCAGGCTTTGAGGTCTAAGAAGTTCAAGTCTGGCCAGTGTGACACAATCTCTCTCTCTCTGCTGTCTGTGGATCAAGATGTAGAACTCTCAGCTCCTTCTCTAGCACATTTACCTGCATGTTACCATACTTCCCAATATCATGAAAACTTGCTTTTGTTTGTCTTTGAGACTGGGTCTTACTCTGTAGTTCAGGCTAAACCAGAACTCACTAGATAAATCTAAGCCAACCTTGAACTTGAGGGAATTTTCCTGCTTCAGCCTCCTGAGTGCTGAGTTTTCTTGCATAAGCCACTGTGCCCAGTTTTGAGAGCTGGGTCTTAATGATTGGTCAGCACGTCACTGGCTTAGATCCTGGGCACAGAGCAAATGTCACAAAGGTGTATCCAAAGCAAAAGGACAAAGGACAGTGCAGATTAAAATATCACTGGTGGGCCAGAGAAGGGGGTGTTTGCTGACAGAGCAACAAAGAAACCCTACAACCTGAGTTTGATCTTCAGAAATTGTGTAATAGGAGAGAACAGAGACCTACAAGTTGTCCCCTCGCACATCACACACAAAATAAATAAAGTTAAAAAATAAACAAACCAAAAAGCCCAGTGTGGGTCCTGAACAGTGTGGGGTGGAGCCGGGACTATCCCAAAAGCTGCTTCTAGCTGGGCTGTCTTGTCTGGCCTTAGTGGGAGAGGAAACTTCTAGTCTTTAAGAGACTTGAAATGTCAGGGCCTGTGGATGGGGTACTCAAGGGAGAGCATCTACTCAGAGGAGAAGGGCAGGAAGATGAAGGAAGGATTGTAGGAGTGGTGACTGGGAGGGGACAGTGAGTAAGATGTAAATTGAATAAGTAAAAAGTAAAAAAATATAAACAAACAAAGAACAAGCAGAGCAAGCTGTGGGCCACATCCCAATATTTTTGAAGCAGAGGTAGGTAAACCCAAAATCAAGGCTAGCATAGGCTACTAGCAAAGTTGTAAGCCAAATAGTGACTTCTAACCAGGGCATCTGAATTGTGAGGGCCTGTCTGTAAAATGGAAATTAAAACAAAACAAATTCCCTAGTAGCCTGTGCTTGAGCTAGTCTGACCCTTGGAAAAGCTGTCCTTGGGGGACTGGAGGATGGGCTTTTGAAATTTACATACAGAAAACTTGATACAGCTGTTGTGTGGCTAAAAAAGAAAAAGAAGGGGGTCAGGGAGACAGTAGTTGGTACAGTGCTTGCTGAGTGAGCACAAGGACCTGAATTCGAGCCCCCAAACCCATGTTAAAACAGGTGTGGCAGCCTGCACCTGTAAGCCTCATCTTGGGGTAGCAAAGACAGGAGGATCTCTGTGGTTGGCTATTCCAAATTTCTAGGACCTTGATTATGATTGCCTTGATATCTCATGGGATATCAGTGGGAAAATATTTCATCATGATATTGATACTCTCTCGTCGTTAATGTGATTTGCACTTCCACTTTGGAATCCTGATTAATGTCTCTTGATAATGTTGGCTAGCTTTGTGGGTGATAAGCAATTGACTTCGTATTCAGCAGCAAGGATCGTGTCTGCTGTTAAGCTTTAGTCTTGGTCATCTCATAAATATTTTATAAGATTTATGGTTTGGACTGGAGAGATGGCTCAGTGGTTAAGAGTGGCTACTCTTCCAGAGGTCCTGAGTTCAATTCCCAGCAACCACATGGTGGTTCACAATCATCTGTAATGGGATTGGATGACCTCTCCTGATGTGTCTGAAGACAGGTACAGTGTACTTACATTTTTATAAAATAAATAAATCTTTAAAAAATAGATTTATGGTTTATGTTCAAAGTCAAACATCACAAAGAGCTAGTTGGGGACCAGCAAGTTTCCATCTCTCCTGGTGTTCTAGGGTGAGAAAAATCCATGCTGTCTTTTAGATTCCACAACCAACAGACACCTGGGACATCCATGAAGTGCTAATGTCTTAGTGGAGAGACAAGATCCCAAAACCAGCAAGAATGAGTACAAAGCAAAGTGAGGCAGGAGAACACTGGACAGGAAGTGTGGGACAACTTCACCACACTGGCCGCTGTCAAGTGGCTGGCTATGGAAATATAACCAGTTGCTCAGCAGGTGGGCCACTCAGCCACCCTTGAGCCCTGCAGAGAGGCCACACAACCCTAGGTCAAGTGGGTGGGTGGGGGGACAAGAGAGCTGGTATCTCTGTCTCCTCTCTCTTACTAGACAATGTCCACTCCACTGGAAGTGACTTTCCTTCACTTCTGGATGGGGTTATCAGGTTTCCCAGCAACCATGGGCATCAATTGCTTCACCCCGTGGAAGGACATATCGACATATCATCTGGCTGTGGAGATTGTGGGAGGGCCGATGTGGCTGATGAACCAAGAACAGCAGCCTCTCTTGGCTGAGGTAGGGAGTGAGGCAGAACAAATGATCACTTCCAGGGGAGAGGTGAGGCTGGGGGGCCTTGAGGAGGACATGATAGGTCAGTCGCCCAGGCTACCAACAGTACTCACCTTATGGAGTTGTGACAACAAAATACATCGCTTGTATTAAATCCTAGATTAAATAAGATGCTGAAAAGGCACCCCAGTGGAGCAAGCTCTCAAGTACTGTAGGCTGGCGAGCAATTCAATTTATAATCCCCCTACCCCGCCCCCGCCACTGCTCTTTGTGATTTGCTTAGAAAAGTCCTCCCTATTCAGCTATTATAAAAATAGAATCCATCTGGATCTTATTTTTGCTGTAAGAAATGAGGTCAGAAGCAAGCTTTATGTTTTCCCACATGACTTGACACCCGTCCAAGCACCACGTATTCGATAGTTCATATTTCTCCCTTTGCTTTGAAGTTTGATTTATAACAGAACAGGTTTGTGTCTTTTTTTAAAAAAGATTTATTTATTTATTTATTTATTTATTTATTTATTTATTTAATGTATGTGAGTACACTGTCGCTGTCTTCAGACACACCATAAGAGAGCATTGGATCCCCATTACAGATGGTTGTGAGCCACCATGTGGTTGCTGGGAATTGAACTCAGAACCTGTGGAAGAGCAGTCAGTGCTCTTAACCACTGAGACATCTCTCCAGCCCCAAGTTTTCTTTTCTTTAAATCTCTTCTCCTAAATAAGAGATGGCAATGGGTAAGATAAAGACTGAGAAACTCTCCATGTTTTCTATCACATGGGGAATCTAGATTTTGATGTAAAAATCTATATTAAATATTTTATTTAGCTAGATGTGGCATTATACACCTTTAATCCCAACATTTGGGAGGCAGAAGCAGACAGACCACTGTGACCTCCAGGCTAGCCTGGTCCACAGAGCTAGTCCCTGGGCCACATAGTGAGACTCAAAGAAATTTTATTTAATCGTCACTCATTGAGTCCATTTCCTGCTTACGTGAGCTGCAGCTGGGGCTGTCCTCTGGAGCAGGGCAGCCTCTCAGGGACTGCATTCCCCAACCCCCAGCAGCTCCTTTCATAGGTGTGGGGCTTTAGGAACTGGGGTTTTGGTGACTTGATCTTGTGCAGGTCTCGTGTGAGCAGTTACGGCTGCCGAGAGTTAGTGTGTGCAACTGCACTGTCATACCTGGTGAGTGGAGCTGTGGGGTAGTCATCAATCTCCTCCCTCTGGCGCTCACAATTTTTCTGGTCTTTGAGTCTTACGGGGGAAGGAGTGTGATGTAGATGTTCCCTTAGAGCTGAGCATTCAGAAGTCTTTTATTTGTGGGCTCTGTATTAATTGACATCTACTGAAAAAAAAAACTTCTCTGATGAAGGTCAAGAGGCACATTAATCTATGATTATAAAATAAGAATATAATATAGAATTTATTACTATGTCCATTTAGCAGAATAATAGTGCTAGTTTCTTCCCTGGAGCGTATGACTTAGCCAGACATGGGGTTTTGGTACCAGACACGCATTTCATCTTATGGAGTGGGCTGTGCCACTGTGGTACTAACGGGCATACCTCACCAGTCTAGTTACTAGTGTAGCTTGCTGGGTTCACAGCTGTTACCTGGCAAGGCTGTTGATGTCATTTTTAAGCTGGTAGTATCCATGGAACCTTCTGGCATCATGAGAGCTAGCCAGCAGTGATGGAACTTCTAGGTAAACACCAAAGTGAGTAGAATCTAAATTTAAATATGAGCATGTATGTGTGATACGAAGGCAGAGGGGTATTTTCAGGGGTAAGGATATAAGGGAAGGCAAGGAATAATATGAGCAAAGTACAGTGGTGTACATATTTGAAAATGTTATAATGAAACCTATTATCAGTAAAAATTATAGCAAAATTTAAAATAATTCTTCTAAATATACTATGTTATTTAATTATGAACCATAAAATGTGTGAGTTAAACTGTTATGCTGGTGAAGTAGAGCCATCTCCTGAAAGCTGTCCTCTGCCCTCCACAGGCATACTTCTGCATACACACACACACACACACACACACACACACACACACACCTCCCCACACATTCACATACCCACACCCCTCCCCATATCCATACTCTTTCCCACCCTATCCTTCATACCCTACACATATCCATATCTCCACACTTCTCACACACATTCACATGCCCATACATCCACACATCCACACATCCACACACTCACAAACCCACACACCCACCTCCCCACACACATCCACACACTCACACCCCCCATACCACCCCATACCCCCACACTCTCACACCTACTCCCTCACTCCCCACATCTACACTCCACCCCCACATTCACCCCCACCCCCTACATACACACCTCACACCCCCAAACATCCGCACCTCCCACATACACACCCCACACTCCCTCACATACACCCCTACCCTACATAAGTAAAAGCAGCAAGCTCTCTCCCCATACTCATTCAAGGTTTAGTATTAATAGAATTTTAAAAATCCTGTGAGTACCAGGCATTTCTTGCTACACTCTTGTAAGCTAACATATGACTTCCTATAGTTGTCTTGATTTTACTTGACTGTGGTTAACACATCAGGAACCTATTACTTTTTTGTTGTTGTTTTGGAGACAAGGTCTTACTGTGCATCCCTGGCTGGCCTAGAACTCACTGTGTAGGTCAGACTGGGTTTGAACTCAGAAATCTACCTGTCTCTGCCTCCCAAGAGCTAGGACTGAAGTTGTGAGCCACTGTGCCTGGCCAGGAATCAATTACTTTTTAATTGTAATACTTTTACAGTTCCATTGGATTGATTTGTACCCATTTCAAGGATGTAGTTCAATGACTTTTAGCACTGTGACTTAGTGTAGCTATCACAGCAGATTTTCTTAGGGTATGTTCCTTTTTCTGGAAGACCTTTCATGCCTGTTCACCCTTAGTCTTTCTCCCTCTCCTCATCCCAGGCCAATACTTGCTTCAAAAAAAAAAAAATCAACTTCCTTGGTCTGGTGGTGCTGGCACACACACATCTTTAATCCTAGCACTCTGGAGGCAGAGGCAGAGACAGGCTGATTTCTATGAGTCTGAGGCCAGCCTGATCTACAAACCTAGTTCCAAGACAGCCAGGGCGACATAGAGGAACCCTGTATTGCCTTCCCCTCCCCCAAATCAACTTCCACTGTATGGGAAAAATGCTACATCTCAGATTTTTGTTTTATATTTTATATGGTGTATGTTAATTTTCTCTGTGGTAGGTTATCAGATGTTTAACCTCATCATTGTAATTATTAATTCACCATTGAACTTTTGTCAGAATCCGGTGCAGCCTGTGTTGAAGACATAGTAATTTCGTTTTCCTATCTGCATGATTACAGTAATTTTTCAGCTACATGGGATCCCCACATATAAAACTCCATCAAGATGAGGTCAGGTCATGCATGAAATACTACTTTCAGACACTGGGTCTCTTTGATGTTCTCAGATCATGGAGCCTGAATTTAAAGTCTTAAGTCTTAAGTAGAAGGTGCTGTTCTGTAGGTCAAATTGTCAAAAGAGAGTTTTCCTTCTTTGTAGCCCAGAGGTCACTTTGCTTGGAAGGCTCCAAGTTTCCTGTGGCTATCTCAGCGCAGCTCCCAGCACTACAGGAAGGCTTTTCTGACATCTTATCTCCTGCACAGCTGTAGAAACCCTAGGCCAGTGCTTCTCAGCCTTTGGGTTGCAACCCCTTTGTGGGTCTAAGGACTCTTTCACAAGGGGTTGAATATCAGATATCCTGCATACCAGATATTTACATCACGATTAGTAATAGTTATAAAACTACAGTTAGCAAGTAGCAATGAAAATAATTTTATGGTCAGGTGTCACCACAACATGAGGAAATGTATTAAAGGTGCAGGGTTAACAAGGTGGAGAAGCGCTGCTCTAGATTATTGAATTTTGCATTTTCTCCTGTTGTTTATGAATTTCAAAATTAGTTTATACATATATATGCATATATATTTGTTATTGTTGTTCATCTGCTTTCAGATCTCCCATTTCTAAGATGTGGCCACATCTCACTATTTCCTGTGGGATTACTTACTTATTTAAAAGTATATTTGTCTTAAATACATGTATATGTACTTACATGTGATTTTATACACAGAAAGAAAACAATATTCATACATAAGGAAAGGATGAGGCTATCTGGAAGATTTTATATATAATTATAAAAAATCTATAAAATCTATAGCACGGAAAGACAGTTTATGTGTGACTGGGGTTCCCAAGCAGGCAGAGAGCTGACTGAACTGGTACTTTCTACCTCAGCTGTCCATGTTCCCTCCCCCAAGGGAATAAAACACATAGGCTTTCTTTTACTTGTTTGTTGTTTGGACAGAGTCTCGGGAGACTCAGGCAGGCCCAGAACTTGGTAAGTAGCTGAGGAAGCCCTGAGCTGATGACCCCGCGTCCGTCTCTCAGGAGCTGGGATTACAAGGCAATCCTACACCCCCAACATGGCTTTGTTTGCTTTTTATGGATTTATTTGTCCTGTACTTATTGATGTGGAGTAAGTGTGACATAGTACATACATATCTGTGTGCACGGGCACACACAGTTTATCAAGGGTGCTTGTGGAGAGGATGATCCAACTGTTATCATCAGTACTGACTGGGGTGGGAATCGACTGCAGGCCATTACATAAGGACTTTACTTCTGCTAGAAGGTACAATGTCTCCAGGCTTTCAGAGCTTAGAAAGTTTCCACCATATTGTGTTTAAATGACATGTAAAGGCAGGCCTGCTCACCTGAGGTCATAAATGTCCCTGTGCAGGTCTTATGGAATCTGTAGGAAGAAATGTCACCTCCTAAATGGACTTAACCAAAGAAGAAAAGCAAATGACTGATATAGACTTGAAAAAAAAAATGAAGTTCAACCTTCTTAACCCTCTGGGGAATGCAAATTACAGTTGTTTTGAGGTTCTATCTCACCTCAGGCAGAATGACTAGCATCAAGGAAATATTGACTGAGAGATCTCTGTGAGCCAGCCTGGTCTACATAGGGAGTTCCAGGATAGCCAGGGCTATAAAGTGAGACTTGTGTAAAAAAAAAAAAATTAAAAAAAAAAAGAAATAAAGAAAAGAAAAAGAAAAAAAACAAAAAAGAAAGAGAGAAAGAAAGAAAGAAAAAGAAAAAGAGAAAGAAAACAAACATAACAAAAAAACCCATGCCACAAAGGCAGGTGAGCCTGGGAGAATTTTAACTGGCATAGTCATTATAGAAGTCAGTGTGTAGATTTCCCAAAAATCTAAAAATAGAGAAGTAACATATGTTCCAGCTAAACCTCTCCTGGGGATAGAGCTGAAGGATTCTCAGTCAGAGTGCCATAGCGGTGCTTGCACGTCTGTGTCATGATAGCCAAGATCAAACCAACCTGGATGCCTACCAACAGACAAGCGGATAGAGACTCTGATACCGGTTCTGGAGAGAAGGGCGGATGGCTCAGTTAGGAGTACTTGTTATGGCTGCAAAGGACCCAGGTTCAGTTCCCTGCACCCACATGATGGCTCACAACCATTTATAACTCCAGTTCCAGGGGATCCCATGCCCTCTCATGGTATATATACACTCATGCAGGCAAACATGCGTAATAAATCTAAAAAAGAAAATGTGGCACATGCACAGAATGGAATTTTACGTAGCCATAAAAAAATGAAATCGTGACATTTGTAGTAAAATGGATGCAACTGGAGATTATTAGGTTAAATGAAACAAGCCTGACTCCAGAAAGATAAATACCACATGTTTTCCCTTATGTGCAGAACCTTGAATTAAAATTGTGGTGTGTGTGTGCATGTGCCAGTGTGTGTGTATGTGCCTGTGTGTGTGTGTATGTATGTGTGCGTGTGCCAGTGTGTATGTGTATGTGTGTGTTTAGGCTATGAAGCCAGCAGGAGAGGTGAGGGAGAGATTATAAGGGAGGTGAGAGATAAGATATTGGAATATATATAAGAAGGCAGAAAGGGGCCTGCTTAGGAGAAGGAAGCCAGCTAGGGGCGGGGTGGGGGGGATGGGGGAATGGGGTGGGGTTGCGGGATGGGAGGGTGAGGGGCTGGGAGAGGAGCAACATGAGAAAAGGGAAGCAGCTGATAGCAAGATATAATGACATAATGAAACCCATCACATTGTATGCTAATTTTAAAATTAATTAAAAAACAAAACCAAAATATACCCCCAACAATGTTCCCCCTTTGCTTCTCTTAATTGGTCCTATATGTATATTGCTTCTTAGCCTCTATTCCCTGAGTGGTGAATTAACGAGGCTGGTCACAGAGCCAAAGTCCGCTCAGGGTGTGCAGTGGGTGTGCAGTGGGTGTGCAGTGGGTGTGCAGTGGGTGAGCAGTGGGTGAGCACGCTCTTTCCCAACCAGCGAGCTGGAAATGCTCCAGGCCAGGCTCCTACAGAACTCGACTCTTCTTCCAGATGAGTGTGTCTCTGTTTCTACCGAAAGCTTTTAGCCACGCTCTGAGGCTTGGCCTCACCAAACACAAGCACGGCACAGCAGGGCAAACAGACAGAATAGCTGAAATACGGCTGTTTCCGGCGCCAGCTCTGTTCGGGCTGCATCATAAGGGATGGGAATTCCACAGTGTGAGAAAGCAGTAAGGAAGCAGACACGGCGCTTCAGAAATCTGGCTCCCTTATGTGATAATGAACTTCTTCGGAGGGTACATTTGGTTTCACTGCTAAATATAATAGGAGATTGACAGCAGTTGCAAAACGGCCCACATCAAGTGTGTTTCCAATATTGAGAAACCATCCGAGAGGAATGATACTTGCGGTCACTGCAAATATGCATGAAGATAGGCATGCAGTTTCTCTTTCTCTTTCCCTCTTTCTCTCTCAGAGTCTGAGTCTTTGTCCCGCCTCCCCCACACTTCAATCTCCCCCCCTTCCCTCTCTTTTCTCACTCCCCATCTCTGAGAGGAGGCAGGGTCTCCGGTAGCTTGGGTTGGTCTCAAACTCACTATGTTGCTGATGATAACCAGGAACAGCTAGCTGACCCTTCTGCCTCCCTTTCTCCTTCATGCTGGGGTTCCTGTCATTAACCACAATGTTCAGTTTATCCAGTACTGGGGAATAAACCTAGGGCTCTGTATTTGTTAAGCAAATAGTCTATCAACTGAGCCACATCCCAGCCTACAGTGTCTCTTGATGTTAGTGTCTCTCAGTATCTTTCTTGGGTGGCTCTCCAATTCTTTCATCGGGGAAGGAAAGGGGTGACTCCTGCTCCTTTTCTCCTAGACAGAAGGCTCCATGGCTTGAGTGGCAGCAAGCCAGGCTATGAGTCTCCTTGCAGGATTCAGCAATTTTTCTTGATAGTATCTTTGGCTTTCCATTCCACATGGTCTCTGTTGCATGGAAGTGATGCTAAGTGTGCCAGCCCTGCTTTCGAACTTATTCTATAATGAAACGCCACAAGCACATGAATGATTCCACATTCAAAGACATTCTTTGTATGCATTCAACTTCTAGACACAGTTTGGATCTATACAGCAACTTCTTTTGAAGAAAAATATTTATTTTGTGTACGTATATGTGTGTGTGTGTGTGTCTGTGTGTGTGGTGCATACATGTGTGCTGTGTGTATGTAGGAGCCCACAGAGGTCAGGAGAGGCATCTGTTTCTCTGAATCTGGAGTTACAGACACTTAGGAACCTCCACACGGGTGCTGGGAATTGGACCCAGGTTCTCTGCAAGAATACCCAATACTTTTAGCCAAGGAACCATTCCTCCAGCCTTTAGAACTACGGGATGAGGAGAATGAGAGAGGAAACCATTGCCAAAGGCTGAAGTCAGTAGAAAGTAAATAGTGTGGTATCGACCAGGGAGCTTCTGTAAAGGCGGTAACCCTAGCCCACGGACTATCTACGCATCCTTAACTTCTTACAAGTCTGTTGGGGCTGGGAGAATGACCAAGATGAGGCTGAGTTTTTAAATATATATTTTTATTATTTTAACTGTGTGTGTCTGTGTCTGTCTGTTTGTGTGTGCACACAAGGGCAAGTGCCTGCAGAGGCCAGAGGTTTCAGAACCCTTGAATCTGGAGTTACAGGTGGTTGGGAGCTGCCCTGTGTGAATATAGGAACCAAGGACAGCCGAGCCACCTCCAGCCCATAAGACATTTTATATTGAAGGGCATTATCCTTCTGTTCTCAAATAAGTTGGAAACATTTTCCTTATTTTTCATTATCTTCTGTTATTTTGACAACTTGATAAATTAAATTTTGACTTCAGCTATAATAGTTTTTTTTTTGCCTCAAGTATTTATTTATTCAGTTTCACAGAAGTCAAATTTACCATATTTATCTGTTCTTTTAAAATTAAAAGTCATCTTCATTTTAAGGCCAAAAAGAAATTTCTCCATGTTTTTCTCTGCTTCTTTATTATTATTTTGTTCTATATTTCCAGATCTGATCTTCTAGAATCCATCTTGAGATACAAAGTGAGGTATGGCTCTATCTGTACTACCCTCATTAGTCATATATTCCATATTCATAAGTTTATATTTTTGCATGTGCCTTCTGTGTAGTGTGCATGCATGCTTACATGTTTGCCTGTGTGCATATGCAAGTGTGAGTACACATACACATGTTTATCTCTGTGTGCTTAAGTCCAAGACTGACACTGAGAGTCTTCCTCAATCATTAGCAGGGTGGGATGCTAACCTTTAATCCCTGCACCTGGGAGGCAGAGGCAATTGGATCTTTGTGAGTTCAAGGCCAGCCTGGACTACAGATGGAGTTCTAGGACAGCCAGGGCTACACAGAGAAACCATATCTTGAAGACCCCAAATTAATAATTAATAAATGCACAAAAAAACATATAAGTAAATAAAATTACTGTGCATCAGTAGGTGGCAGAGAGGAGAGGTTGTCTATGCTCAGTGTTCTGACCTATGAACATCTGAATGACCAGTAGCCTAATATTCGCTGAGAAAAACAAGCCTGCGATGACCACCAGTCAGTTCCAGGCAGGCCCTAACAGGTTCCCGGGATAGGGAACAAGCTGGAGACTGGAGACTAGAGGAACCCTGCCTGGAATTGTAGGCTTAGAGTTTTCAAAACTTACTTTAATAAGGGTTCTCAAATGCTTCCACATCCCCCCCTTCTAGCCCATAGCCCATAGTAGGGGAGAAAAGATGGGTAATAGGACAGTGGGGATGTAGACCTTTTTAGAAGTAGTTTTTCGGGTAGATTCCAATCTTCATTGTTAGGATAGCAGCAGTCCAGTTCTGTAGTGTCAGATACAGCTTCCACAATAAGTTTGTTTTTGTGTGTGGGGATAGAGGTTGCAAGAGTGGAGGGTGGGCACAAGGGGAAGGGGAGTGGTGTACTAGCTGGTTTTGTGTGTCAACTTAACAGAGGCTAGAGTTATCACAGAGAAAGGAGCTTCAGGTGAGGAAATGCCTCCATGAGATCTAGCTGTAAGGCATTTTCTCACTTAGTGGTCAGGGGTATATATATATCTATATATCTATATCTATATATCTATATCTATATCTATATATATATTAGCTTACAGATCATAGTCATTGGTGAAAGAAGCCAAGGGAGGAACTAAAGGTAGAATCACGATGCAGAAACTTAACAGAAACCATGGAGAAACTCTGCTTTCTGGGTTTCTCCTTGGATCATATTCAGCTTCCTTAAACATCCAGGCTCACTGCCTAGGGATAGTACCATCCCCAGCAGGACAGACCCTTTTATATTGAATAATAATCAAGAAACCATTCCACAGACATGCCCAAAGGCCAGTTTCATGGAGGCAACTCTTCAATTGAGGTTCCGTCTTCCCGAGTGTGTGACGTCGACAGCCATGATTAGCCATCACAGTAGGCTTTGTTCAGATGTGAGTTACAGTGCTGCTGGCCCTCAGTTCCTCATTTTAATGTCAATCAGCTAGCAGTGTATGGTGACTAAGGTGCCTTCCAGCTGAAACTGACATCAGAAAGCTTTGCATTGGCCTAACAGCAGCACACCGTACTAAGAGTTCTGCATTTGAGACCCATCACTATTATAACCCCTCCCCCATTCCCTATACAGCCCTGCAGGGAATGTCAGGGACACTGTAGCAGTAACTGGGGCTGCAGAGATGGTTCAGCAGTAAAGACCACTTAATGTTCTTGCAGAGGTCATAATTTTGGTTTTCAGCACCCACAAGGCAGCTCCCAACTAAATATAGCTCCAGTTCCATGGGATCTAACGGCATCTTCTGGCCTCCTCAGGCACTGTACCCACATGCTACACACACACAGACATACAGACACACACATACATACACACACAGGCACACACACAGACACACACATGCACACAAACATGCACACACACACACACACACACACACACACACACACACACACACACGGAGGCAAGCATACACATACATAAAAATAAGTACACCTTTATAAAAAGGAAAAGTAGTAATTACAGCAGTTACATTATCACAAAAGGGATTTACAATGTTTACACACACAAAAAGGAGAAAGAAAGAAAGAAAGAAAAAAGAAAGAAGTTTTTTGAATGTTCCTTGAAATAGATCTTCCTGAGAGGATAGACAATGTTCATGAACATGACGATTCAACAGTACAGATAATAGATAACTGAATTTTTTCCCTTAAAGATAGTGACAAGCTGTCCGGAAATGTCACTTAGGTAGCCCCTCTTTTCCATTTGATCAGGATGCTCTTTTGTCACGGAAGGTTCTGTCTTATTCTGTACCACACAAGTCAGGGAGTTCCTGTACCAAGATTGCAGTGCTTCACACCTGAGGTTTTATCAGAAACTTTACCTGCCAAACTGGGCTGGCGGTGTGGCCCAATGGTTAGAGTGCTTGGCTAGCATGTGTAAAACCCAGGGCTAATTCCTGGCACTACATGAACCATTGTGGGGCTGCTCAACTGTAATCTCAGCATTCAGGAGGTCAAAGCAGGAGGACCAGAAGTTCAAGATGGTTCTTAACTTCGTAGCTAATCTAGGGCCTTTTAAATATTTATTTATTTATTTTTATTTATTTATTTATTTATTTATTTATTTATTTATTTATTTTTGAGGCAGAGTCTTTCTAGATAGTTCGGCTGTTCTGGAACTTACTCTGTAGACCAGGCTGGCTTTAAACTCACAGAGATCCACCTGCCTCTGCCTCTCTAGTGCTGGGATTTAAAGGTATGCAACACCATGCTCAGAATGGAAATCTCTTAAGTTTAGTTCTCTCTACATTTAAGTTTTCTCCCATACCTTAGTTTTTGTCATTCATGTAAACTTCAGAATCACATTGCCTAGCTCTGAAAAGCATACATGTATAGTATATTATATGTAATATATATATAGGTATATCTACATATTAAATCAAGAAAACATACCTATTTGCTATTGACTCTTCTTACCAGTGAGTGTGGTCTGTCTTTTCTCTTAGGCAGATCTTCTGTATTCTGCAGAAGTCAGAAGTTTTCTTCATATATACCTTGAAAATTCTTTTACTTTTAGATTTATTTTTAAAAATTATTTGTGCCTGGGTGCGCCTGGGCTGCCTATGGGTGCAGGCGCCCAGAGTTGAGCAGAGGGCAGATCCTGTGCGGCTGCAGCCCAGGCAGTTTCCATCTGCCTGGCATGGGTGCTGGGAACTGAATTCGGGTCTCCTCCAACAGCAGCAAGTGCTCCCAACAGCAGAGCCATTTCTCAAGCCTGGACATCCCCTTTTGATACAGCAATGCCTTCCATGAGCATTAGTTCTATGAGATAATCAGCTCGTGGGAGTCTGCGGCGCTGTGTGGAGAACGGATGGGGGAGGGGAGTGTATGTTCTGAGTCTGGTTTAAGTCAAGCGTTTTCACAGGAACAAGCCAGTTTTTATGTGGAGTAGATAAAACCGCATGCGATTAGTGAAGATGCAGGGAAGGCTAAAGGGCTCAGTTGTTTCGTTTGTTCCAGCAATCCCTTCCAACGTTCTGTTTCAGAAAGTGTGAAGTAATTCTGCAATCATTAATTTCTTCACTCCTTGACATCTCTGTAGGACATCATCGCCCCCATGCTGCATATGAGGAAACTGAGGCAGACAATGGCTTGGGGTTGCACAGCTGATTTCTTGTGGGGCTGCTGAAGAGCACTGTGTACCCATACTCCCCATACGGATGCATACAATGCATACATAGAAATAAAAAGTAGCCGGGAGGTGGTGGCACACCACTTTAATCCCAGCACTTGGGAGGCAGAGGCAGGCAGATTTCTGAGTTCGAAGCCAGCCTGGTCTACAGAGTGAGTTCCAGGACAGTCAGGGCTACACAGAGAAACCCTGTCTCAGAAAAAAAAAAGTTAAATAGAAATCAATCAAAATGGCTAATGAAAAGATTAAAAAAAAAGACCCCCCCCCAAACAAAAAAACACAAAAAACAAAGCTCCTGACTGTGGTTCTTCCGTTTGGAGAACTCAGGAGAGAGGTCCCTGTCCACCCAACCTTCCTTTATTGAGTTTCTATGACATTCCCGGCCGGCAGAAACCCTGGGACAGTGTAATCCCTACTCAGGCCTGGATTTGAGCAAGGACAGAGACGGGGCTGGTGCTCTGGGTCAAAGACACTCCACACATTTTTCCAGGGCCTTGGGTCATTTGCAGTGAGCCCCATAACTCCCACACATTTGCTTCTTAATGTCCCAAGGCTCTCCGTGCTGCAAGGTTCCCATAGGAATGTGGCCGCCTGCCAGGGGAGATCATGTGCATACCCTTCTGGGGAGGGGGGCCAGAGGAGGCCTGGCTGCTGCACTGTTTGGGCCCTCACTCTGTGCAGCATTTTCCTGACAACTGAAGGTAAAACAGAGGAGAGATATTTATGTATTCAGAGAACCATCTGGAAAACAACTGTTTTTAAGGGTAGCCCAGTGGAAACCACATTCCTCGGTCTGTTATGAAACTGTCCTCCACCCGAAAGGCATTTTCAAGTCATGAGGCTTTGAGAGGTGTGACTAAAGCAGTGTGACTTTTTTTTTTTTTAAGTGAGCACACAAAAATATAGCCATCTAAATGATGACTGCTGTCATCCGACAATCCAACCACTGGGTTGTTGGCTCCATTCAGGTCAGCGGAGCACCTGTTCCATCCTCGGCAGGGAATTTGTTTTGCACTCATTGGATTGTTTTCTGTTTATTGTCTGTGCATCATGCATGAGGTGTTTCCTGTGTACTGAGCACTCTGCTGGACTCTGGAGACAGAGGGCTGAGGGCTGAGTCATCCCATGAGGGTTTGTACCATTCATCCAGCATCTATTAGACACCTCCTGTGAGCGGAGGCCTCTGGTAGAACCTGGGAACAGAACTGCTATCACTGTGGCTCTAAAGGCACCTGCTGGAGAACCCGGGTTCTTGTGTCCCACCGTGCTCTAGTTTCCTGTCTGGTCTGTGATAGGACACTCTAACCAAAACAAATTTAGAAAAGAAAAGGGTTACAATTTGGCCTCCACTTCCAGGTCTGTCATTGAGGGACGCTGGGGCAGAAACTCAGGGAGGAACCACAGAGCGTGTTGCTTGTTAGCAGGCTCACAGGTAGGCCTGTGCTTCAGCCAGCTTTCTTATACAGCCCACCCCAACCGGGCGGTGGTGGCGCACGCCTGTAATCCCAGCACTTGGGAGGCAGAGGCAGGCGGATTTCTGAGTTCGAGGCCAGCCTGGTCTACAGAGTGAGTTCCAGGACAGCCAGGACTACACAGAGAAACCCTGTCTCGAAAAAACAAAAACAAAACAGCCCAGCTCAAGGAATGGTGCTGCCCACAGAGGGCTGGCCTATAATTATCAATTAATAATTAAGTTAATCTCCACAGATCTAGGCAATCCTTCAGTTGACACTTCCTTCTCAGGTGACTCTAGGCTGTGTCAAGTTGGTAGTTAAAGTTAACTGTGTAACTATGAAAGCATCACTAGAAATAGAACTAGAGCAGTTTATCAAGAAAGGGAAAATACTCTCAAGAATGGTTGTGGTCTAGTGAGCCGCGGGGAATCTCCTAACACACTAGGCCGTATGTTGCACACATGGACCTAGGGCCCCTCTCTCACACTTGTGTAGCATGCTCCATTAGTTGTGTGAAGCCTAAAGGATTATTGTCTTTCTCTGCCACCAGCTTCTTTCAGTCTCAAGGCTGCTCGCCAGTCCCTATTCTCTTGCCACACACTATAGAACAAGTTTTACTGAGGGTCTTGGAAAATTAACCTGGCTTGGGTGTGATCCCAGTGTGGTGGGGGCTGGATTGCATCAGGTAACTTTCCTAGACACTTCTGAGTCACAGGATTGCTCTGAGGGAAATAAAATCAGACAATACATATATGAGTAGCTTTAACCCAGAGGTCAGCAGAGGGGGCTGCTCTGTGAGACTGCTTGTGATTGTTTCAACTGTTCAGACAGTGACATAATCTCTCTTTGTTGGACCAAATTCTGAATGAACTTCCTGAAAAACCCATAATTTTTTTTAAAGATTTATTTATTGTTATATGTAAGTACACTGTAGCTGTCTTCAGACACATCAGAAGAGGGCATCAGATCTCATTAAGGATGGTTGTGAGGCACCATGTGGTTGCTGGGATTTGAACTCAGGACCTTTGAAAGAACAGTCAGTTCTCTTAACCGCTGAGCCATCTCACCAGCCCCAAATCCATGATTTTATAGTGCATATAAATGATGCCCAGTACTGAATTGAAAGTGATAAAATATCATATGATGAAAATAAAAAATCTTCTTTCCTCTTTTCCTTTGGCTGCTAGTCCTCTTCTCAGAGACAAGCAATGAAGCCAGGATTTAGATTTCAAAATTGGTCCATATCAACATTGGCTGCTTATTGTTTTTCTTTTCTGGGATTTGTTGGTGGATATAACTGATAACATTGTGTATAATTTAGGAATACAATGTAGTGACTTGATACACGTGTATACTGTAAATGCTTACCACAATGAAACCAATTACTATGTTGTTATTTCATAGTATTACTATTATTTGTGTGTTGTGTGTTGAAAATACATGTATATTTTTAAAAAAGAGTTATTACTTCATTATTTATTTATTTAGAGACAAGGTTTCTCTGTGTAGCCCTGATTGTCCTGAAACTCTTTGCTTTGTAGTCCAGGTTGGCCTTGAACTCAGAGATCTGTCTGCTTTTTCAATGCTGGGATTTAAAGGTATGTAACACCAGGGCTGATTATTATTTTATTTTTTGATCATGTGTCTGTGTGTCCATGTTGATGTATATGCTCTCAGAGGCCAGGAAAGGGCATCAGAATCCCTAGGGCTAATTGTGAGCCCCTTGATGTGGGTGCTGGGAACAGAACTCGGGTCTCCTGGAGGAGCAGTAAGTGCTCTAAACCATGGAGCCATCTCTCTGGCCCCCACTTATGATTTCTTTCTAGGCCTTTCAAATATGCAGTACAGTATTACTAACTGTAGGTGTCCAGCTGAACATCAGACACCTAGAACATACTTCTTTATAAGTGAAAAGATATGTCCTTTGACCAACGTCGTCATTCCTGTGAGTGCCTGGTACCCAGTAATGCCATTTTGTTCTCTCTATGAATTTGACCTTCGTTCATATGTGAGCACATAGAGATGGTTTTTCTCTCAGTGTCTGGCTTATTTCATTTAGCACATTGTCCCCCAGTGTCTTCTTCTACATTGTCACAAATGGAGGGACTTCTTTTTTTGTGTGACTAACTACTATCCTATTTTTCTCTAAATACCCCATGGCATCCAGTACTACAATGGACACCCAGTTGCCTCTTCAGTAGACTTTATGTATATGCTCACAAGTGGGGTTGCTGGATCATATGTAGTTCTAATTTTAATTTTAATTAAATTAATTCTAATTAATTATGTGTCTGTGTGCCTGTTTATCTGTATGTGTATCATGGGCATGCTATGTCTACAGAAGCCAGGAGAGGGAACTACAGTAGTTGTGAACTGTTTGGTATGTGCTGGGAACCAAACCCAGGTCCTCAGCAACACTATTATGTACGTTTAGCTGCTGAATCATCTTTCCAGCCCCAACTTTTAATTTTTAAGGGACCTTTCATAGTGTTTTTATAACACTATGTGTTATTAAAAAAAAGTGTGTAAGGGTTTCCCTTTTATCCACAGCCTCAACAACATCTATCTCATATCTTCTTGATAATACCCTAACAAGTGTGAGGTCAGATCGGATGGCAGTTTTGATTAGCATTTCTCTGATGACTGAATCCTTTCAGATACTACTTTCAAATGCTACTTGCATTTCTTCTTTGGGAAATATCTATTCTGACCTTTCCGAACTTTAAATTAGATTAGCTGGGTGTGATGCACATGCCTTTCATCCCAGCACTTGGAAGGCAGAAGCAGGTAGATCTGCGTGAGTTTCAAGGCCACCCTGGTTTTCATATCAAATATGAGGCCAGCCAGAGCTACAGAGTGAGACCCTGTTCCAAAAACAAACTAAACCAAACCAAACCAAACCAAACCAAACCAAACCACCACCACCACCACCACCAACAACAACAACAAAACAAAAACAAACAAAACTCTGTGATTCAGGAGCTGGAGAAATCACCATTTTTGCGAGTATCTTGGGCTATTCCAATGTACAGAAGAATGGCAAACCAAGGTAATGCAGTGGGCTCTTTAAAGCAGCACTAGTCGCATCTCTGGAACGGTGACTGCTTATACACAGGAGCTGCGGATCTGATTGGGTGGATTCTGGGTGTTTTCTCTAAACGCTCCACTACTTCGTTCCAGGACTGCTCAATCACCTCCGAATACTACCCGTTTCAACAGTGCAAAGCTTATCATATAATAATATAAAAATGATGGCATTTTAGAGCTGGGAGATGGCTTGGTCAGTGTAACCAGAGTTCAACCCTCGGAACCCATGTTTAAAGAAGAAAGAAAAGCCAGATGTAGGGGCTGGCTTAGTAGGTAAAGATCCTTGCTGCCACGCCTGGCATCCTGGGTTCTATCCATGGTAGAAGGAGAGAACAGACTCCTGCAAGTTGTCCTCTGACCTCTGTTACAGCTCAGTGGCATTCATGTACCTCTCCCAACCCTACACTTGTACACACACACACATACACACACACACAAACACACACACACACAGGTAAATGTATCAATAGATGGATAGATAGATGAAATTTTCATAAAGTCAGGCTCCACATCATGCATAACAGTCTGGGGAGGTCGAGAATGGTGGATCCTTAGAGCTCCCTGTCCATCTAGTTTAGGCTAATTGTTGAGTTCCAAGCAAGGTGGAAATCCTGTGTCAAGGGAAAGGTAGACAGCATTTGAGGACTAACATCTGAGGTTGTTCTCAGGTGTGTATTCATGCACAGATGCCCGCCCCCGTGTGTGTCTGCTCACATTCGAGCGTGTGAGCACACGTGGAGGCACAAGCGGCAGCATTTTAAGCCAGGCATGGCTGTCTTGAAACCTCTCCAGGACATATAATTAATAGGCACATTTTTCTGCGGCTGGCACGAAGCATCAGGGTGCAGAGAAGATTCCAGACCGCCACTCTAGAAGCAGCTGCTAAGATCTGCACTCTAATTTGCTGCCACAGCTTGATACAGTGAGATGCATTAAAATGGGCCACATTGGTTAACATGGGTTCAAGTAGACAAAGACTGCCAATTTGGAAGGAGGGCAAATGGCCTTTGGTGGCTCTCTTCGTGATGCCCAGACTGCAGGCGGTGGGAAATTACAGTGTGTTTATGTGGGCAGTTCTGGCACAACCCAAGCACAAATGAGACCCGGGGATTAGCTTTCCTGGATGAATAATTGTTCCTGAATCATGAGACAGGCACCCGTGGAAAGAAGAGTGCTTGTCTTTCTAAGAAGTCTCCAGACACTGTCAGAGACTCGTATCCTCACATGAGTTCTGGGCAAATGAGAAGCGGCCCTTAACGTCGGCTTGAGCCAAAGAAAATTCTTGGTTGGGATTGAAAAAAAAAATAAGTTAGATAAAGAATTTCTTCTTGCCTCTCAGAAGGCCACAGCTATCGCTGCAGGCCAGAGCTGGCCTCTAAGTGAGTCTGGCGGGTTTCGCTTGGACCAGCTGCTAAGTTAGATGAACTTACAGTAATTTCAGGTTTTCCTCTACTCCAGACAGAGCGAAGAGCGTCCGGCTGACTGCATAGCTCTCTTCAGTACCTGCTGATGACTGACTGTTCAGTTTTCTGACTTCTTTCTTCACTAAAATGGGACCATTGAGGAAACTCCTTCTGGGAGGCCGAGGAAGCTGGCAAAGATTTAGTTCAAGTTAATTGAGAAAGCTGTGCTAAGCACCAAGGGAGTCTGTTTAGGCGGACTGTGTGATGTCACCAGTGCATCAAGGCTGGGCTGGGCCTTTTGATTCGGCTTACTACAGATCTTCTGTATTTCACTATTATTACTAAGAGGTAGGGGATATTAATGAGGGAAAACAGCTCAGGAGGACTGACTCTTCCTTAAGCTGAGCCACTGGTAAACCAGAGTCTCAGAATTTGAACTTGGCTGTAGTCTGAAGATCAGTCCTCTGCTTGTCTGCACTGTGCTGTAAGATGGCCGCCATAAGCAATGAAAGCCTCCAGTTAGAGCCCGAGAAGAAAGCCGGAGATGAGAACTCAAAGCTGAGTAAGCGGGGTTGGGGAGGGGACAGGCTAGGGAGACAGCTGCTGGTGGAATGCTCGCCCAGCATGCACGGGGGTCTGGCTTGGGCTCTCAGTGCTGTAAAAACTGGGTATGACTGTGACCCCTGCACATGGAGGCAAGGGCACCAGAAGCTTAAGCGGACCCTTGGCTACACAGTGAGTGAATTTCAGGGTAGCCCGGACTGCGTGAGACTGTCCCTGGAAAGACACGTGGGAGAAGGCAGAGGTAGGCAGACAGGATCTGTGGAAATGTGTGGAAACACAGCAGAAGCTGGGTTTGTGTTGATCCTGGGCCCAACTTCTTAAGATCTTAGGAATCCTGGAGCCCAGTGGGAGATAGTTGGACAGATTTGCTGGAACCTTGAGCAAATCTTTTTTCCTAAGGCAAACATTCAATATGAATAAACTCAAGTGCTTTTCCCCTAAGGCAAACATTCAATATGAATGAACTCATGTGCTCCAGGGGTCTCAGGGTCCTAGACATGCCCCAGGATACTGAGATCTCTTGGTGTAAAGACTTTAAAATGAATTTCCTGTGAAGGATGGGTGACTCATTGCCTTGTCCCCACCTCTGGATGGACTGACAGGAAGATACAGAAGATATGCCTTAAGGGTAGAAAGGATTTTCAGCCCAGAGTGGTAAATGGCCTCTGACTAGAGTTGCGCCCCAGCACCCTGTCAGGCCAGGAAGGTCCAGGACAACCTGACTGACAATGTCTTCCATTTTTCCTGTGGTCTTTTAGTCTCTTCTGCTGATCCTGAAGCAGTTTCACAGGCCTGGATGTTCCAGAAGTCACTTCCTGAGGCGCCGAGGCCAGGCTTGTGACAGAGGCTCAATGCTCAGAGTAGTAGTCAGGCAGGATCTAGGAAATGACTCATTGGAGATCCCAACAGGAGGAAAATTCATTCCCAAAACCATCAAGGGAGAACTAGAGGGATGGCTCCCTTGGTTAAAGTGCTTGTCAGACAAGTATGGGGCTTGGATACCCTAGAACCGTGTGAAGAAAGAAACAGGTGTGGTGACACGTGTTCGTAATCTCAGTGCACAGACGGGAGCTTGCCAGCCAACCTAGCCTGATGGGTGAGCTCCAGGACAACAAGAGCCTATGTCTCAAGAATGTAGACGACATGGAGGGTTGACTTCTAGCCTCCACGAGCACATGCATGTGCATGTACACATGGGTGTACATACATGTGCACATACATGAAGTCAAGAGAGAAGAATGATCCCATCCCTCCTCTTTTTTGGTTTTCTGAGACAGGGTTTCTCTATGTAGCCCTTGCTGTCCTCAAACTCACTCTGTAGACCAGGCTGGCCTCCAACTCAGAAATCCGTCTGCCTCTGCCTCCCAAGTGCTGGGATTAAAGTCGCGCGCTGCCACCCCGTCCCTCTTCTTGATTGGGAATAAAGTGCTAATAAAGAGACAGGAGACACATTCATCATTGAATTATTTGTTGGGACTTTAACATGAAGCCAAGGGCCAGTAGACAATGAGCCATTCACCAGCTCTGTGTCTCTTGGTAGGATAAGGGCAGTCCACTGTATGGAATGAAACAGACAAAGAAATGGGCAAAAACTATTTATGAATAATAACTTCTGAGACCTATACATCCATGTACTGGCTTCACGATGAGTCTTTTATTGTAATGTGGGACATTTGGTGACTCAAGAGACACAGAGCATGTGACTCACACAAAGGTAGAGGGCTCCAAATAGAAAGACCCAATAGTTTGTTCTCAGCTGGACACTAATAAATTGTGGGCAAATTACCCCTCCCTGAGACTCACTTTCCTGTCTGCCAAGCATAAAAATGCTCCCGAATCTTGATGGAGCTGCATACATTTTGAAAGTGCAAAATGCATTATGTGTGCTGAGTAAATGAGAGGAATAAAAAGAGGAGAAATATAGAATCAAATAGACAACATAAAAATAGCAATACCCAGGGTTGGCAAGACTGCTCAGCAGGTAAGGATGCTTGCCACCAGGGCTGACCACTTAAGTTCAATTGCTAGAACCCATAAAGTGAAAGGAAAGAGCTAATATCAGGAAGTTGTCCTTTGACTATCTCACAAGCACCGTGGTATATGTGCACTCATTAATAAGCAAATAGATGTAAATTTAAAAAAAATACTAACTGGGGCTGGAGAGATGGCTAAGAGGTTCTGAACACATGTTCTTGCAGAGGACCCAGGTTCCATTCTCCACATCTACATCACAGCTCACAACCTTCTGTAACTTCCACTCCAGGGGATCTAATGCCCTTTTCAGTACATGTCTGCTACATACATATATCTGACCAAAACATTTATGCACCTAACATAAAAGAAATAAATCTGCTAGGCAGTGGTGGTACACACCTTTAATCCCAGTACTTGGGAAGCAGAGGCAGGCAGTTTTCTGAGATTGAGGCCAGCCTGGTCTACAGAGTGAGTTCCAGGACAGCCAGGGCTACACAGAGAAACCCTGTCTCGAAAAAAAAAAAAAAAAAGCCCAAAGTAAATAAATAAATAAAAAAAAAGCCCAAAGTAAATAAATAAATAAATCTAGGGCTGGGCATGGTGGCACATACCTTTAATGGGAGGTAGAGGAAGACAGATCTCTGTGAGTTTGGGGCCAACTTGGTCTACAAAGCAAGTCTAGGACAGTCAGGGCTCTGTTACACAGAGAAACCTTGTCTGGAAAAAAAAAACCACAAACAAACAAACAAAATCTTATTTATTTATTTATTTATTTTTGTTATTCGATATATTTTTTATTTGCATTTCAAATGGTTTCCCCTTTTCAGGCCCCCCCACTCTCTGAAAGTCACATAAGCCCCCTTCCCTCCCCCTGTTCTCCCATCCACCCCTTCCCACTTCCCTGTTCTAGTTTTGCCCTATACTGCTACACTGAGTCTTTCCAGAACCAGGGGCCACTCCTCCTTTCTTCTTGTACCTCATTTGATGTATGGATTATGCTTTGGGTATTCCAATTTTCTAGGCTAATATCCACTTATTAGTGAGTGCATACCATGGTTGATCTTTTGAGACTGGGTTACCTCACATAGTATGATGTTCTCCAGCTCCATCCATTTGTCTAAGAATTTCATGAATTCATTGTTTCTAATGGCTGAATAGTACTCCATTGTGTATATATACCACATTTTTGCATCCATTCTTCCGTTGAGGGATACCTGGGTTCTTTCCAGCTTCTGGCTATTATAAATAGGGCTGCTATGAACATAGTGGAGCACGTATCCTTATTACATGCTGGGGAATCCTCTGGGTATATGCCCAGGAGTGGTATAGTAGGATCCTCTGGAAGTGACATGCCCAGTTTTCTGAGGAACCGCCAGACTGATTTCCAGAGTGGTTGTACCAGTTTGCAACCCCACCAGCAGTGGAGGAGTGTTCCTCTTTCTCCACATCCTCGCCAACACCTGCTGTCTCCTGAATTTTTAATCTTAGCCATTCTGACTGGTGTAAGGTGAAATCTCAGCATCTGAACCAAACTCTCCAGCATCAGCAAGTCCTGGATACGGCAACACTCCAGAAAAACAAGATATGGATTTAAAATCACTGGTCATAATGCTGCTAGAAGAACACAAAAAGGACATAAATGAATCTCTTAAAGAAATACAGGGGAACATGAATAAGCTAGAAACCCGTATAATGGAAACACAAAAATCACTTAAAGAAATTCAGGAGAATAAGGCTCAAGAGATAGAAGCCAATAAAAAAGAAACACAAAAAAAGACTTAAAGAAATGCAGGAGAAAGTGAGTCAAATGGCAGAAGTCATGAAAGAGGAAACATAAAAATCTCTTAAAGAATTAAAGGAAAACACAAACAAACAAATGAAGGAACTGAGCAAAACCATCCTGGATCTAAAAACAGAAGTAGAAACAACTAAGAAATCACAAAGGGAGACAACTTTGGAGATAGAAAACCTTGGGAAGAAATCAGGGGCCTTAGATGAAAATATCAACAACAGAATACAAGAGATGGAAGAAAGAATCTCAGATGCTGAAGATACCATAGAACCATTGACTCAACAGTCAAAGAAAATGCAAAATGCAAAAATATTGCATCCCAGAACATCCAGGAAATCCAGGATACAATGAGAAGATCAAACCCAAGGATTATAGGTATAGATGAGAGTGAAAATTTACAACTGAAAGGGCCAGCAAATATCTTCAACAAAATTATGGAAGAAAACTTCCCTAACTTAAAGAGAGAGATGCCCATGAATATACAAGAAGCCCACAGAACTCCAAACAGACTGGACCTGAGCAGAAATACCTCCTGTCACATAATAAACAAACAAAATCTTTAAAAAAAACTAGTTAAAAAATAGCAACCAGAGATGGTAAGTACAAGATAGACAGATATATTCTTTTGCAATTAAGTCTGATTATGTAATCCAAATTGTCCTTGAATTCTATTCTCCTGCCTCAGCATCTGAACAGCTGGAATAATAGCCACACTCCACATACTCCATGTAAGCTTAAGATACGAACAATATCTTGCTCATCTTTGTACCCTAATTCCTTATAATATATAAATAGTATATATTGTATTATATTATATTATATTATATTATATTATATTATATTATATTATATTATATTATATATCCATAGAAACATATATATAGATATGTGTATACACACACACACATATAAAATCTATAATGGCACATTTTAGCAACCCCTAAACACGTTAGTCTGGCTGGCTTCCACAGCACCATGTATGTGCACAGTTGTTCTCCGTATTTTGGCAGCTATAGAAGTAAATGAGATTCTGCTTAGACCCTGGCAGAGAAGCATTTCAAAATCCCAGGAAAGTAAACAAGGAACGGAGAAGGAAGGACAATTCATGTCTTGCTAGAGGGGACACACAATGTAAGGATATTTTTGAAATGTTATTTGTGGAAAGCAGTGGCCTTCTTTCAGAGTGAGCTCACGGCCCCTCTCTGGTCAGGTCTGCTAAGTAGCACAACCCTTTTCTGCGTGGCTCTGAAAGGCAGTGCATCAGAGGGGAAAGGCCACAGAGTCCCTTGGACAGTGACCTGTTGACATCAGCTATAAATAGCCAGCAAGTCCCTGGATGGAGCCCAAGCTCCTCTCACTCCAGAGATGGCCTTGTGTTTAGAATATGCCTGATAGCGCTGCAGAGCCCTGAGATCTCTTGGCGTTGGCTAAAGAAGTGTTTCCCCCTTTCCTTTCCTTTTTCCTTTCCTTTCCTTTTTCCTTTCCTTTTTCCTTTCCTTTTTCCTTTCCTTTTTCCTTTCCTTTCCTTTCCTTTCCTTCCCTTCCCTTCCCTTCTCTTCCCCTCCCCTCCCCTCCCCTCCTCCCCTCCCCTCCTCTCCTCTCTCCTTTCCTCTTCCATTTTTCTTTCTCCCTCCTCCCCTTCCCCTTCCTCTTTTTCCTTCTTTTCCTTTTTCCCCTTCAAAGCCACACAAAGGACATTCGGCCCACAGACTCTGTCTATGGAGTGTGCTAACTTTTTTTTCCCCACTTAGAAGTCTAAGTGGCTTCTGAGCTTTCAATAAGGACACCAAGTCTCTCCGTCAGGCAGAAAGAAAGGAATGCTGTAGGGAAGTGAGCCAGCCTACGTGACACACACTGGACTCCGGGAGTCAGGAGAAGCTGATGTCCCAGTCAGCACAGACCCGGTGGTAAAGTATCACTGGCAATGGGCAGCACATTACTTTTATTGTCTCTGTGTTTTAAAACCTGACAAGAAGTAACTTAACAGAGGAGGGGCTTGTTTCGGACCTCAGGCTGAGGACCATAGTCCATCATGGCGGACGGCACCGGGGAAGGTGAAGTAGGCATCACATTGCATGCAAAGTCAGGGGACAGAGGTGACTGAACACTGGTGCTTGCAATCCTTTCTGCATTTCCCACTTGTACTCTGTTTCTCCATCCATGGGATGGTGCCATTCACTTTAAGGGTGTGTCTTCTGAGTGAAATGTCTAACGAAACAGCCTGACTCACGCTGACATGTGTCGCTTAGGTGATTCTAAATCTAGACAGGCTGACAATGAAGATTCCTCATCCACCACAGCCTGGATGCTTGGATGCTGGCAGGGTGTCCATTTTCCTCCTGCATAGTCATACTTGGTATCACCACTCCTAAGACTGGAGAATCTTTGATGATTCCTAAATACAGGACAAACACCAGTCCTGTAGTTTAATGTCAACTTAACTTCTGTCTTTCAAAACTTACCTCAAATAGTATGTTACCGCACAGACCCCTGTCTGAGTGGTGAGATGGTGTCTTCCTACTTAGCTTTCGTCAAATTGACCCAGCCCAGAGTTATCTGAAGGAGTCTCATTTCAGAAACTACCTTGATCAGACTGGCCTGTAGGCATGTCTCTGGGGCATCATCTTGAGTGCTGATTGATACAGGAGGGTCTAACCTGTGGTATCATCACCATGCAGGGGCCCTGACTATACTAGACAGTTAGTCAGTGTGGAGGTGAGAGACCAGGCCAGTAAGAAGCATTTCTCTGTGGCTTCTGCTTCAGGTTCCTAGTATGACTTCCTTCAGCAATGGGTTGTGAACTGGTAGTAAAAGCCGAGTCCACCTTTTCCTCCTGAGCTGCTTGGGTGTTCATCACTAAAAACTAAGTGCTTGAAAACTAATAATGTGTATTAGTTACTTTCCTGTTGCTCGGAGTAAACATCATGACCAAGGCAACTTATCGAAGAGTTTACTTGAGCTTACGGTCCCAGAGGGGTGTCCTGACAAGGAGACAGGAATGGTGGCAAGAGAAGGAAGTGAGAGCTCACACCCTCAACCACCAGCAGGAAGCAGAGACAGTGACTTGAAAGTGACCGAGAGTTTTCATCTCAAAGCCCACTTCCAGTGACACACTTCCTCCAGCAAGGTCTCCTCAGACATTCCCATTCAAACTTATCACAGCATATTTATGAATTAGTATGATGTGTTGATGCACGTCTATGTGTGTGCCATGTCCTGCCATGTGGGGGCATTGGCATTCTTGTCTTCTTAGTCCTGATGCTCGGGCTGTCATACTCTTCTCTTCAAATTATGCATAACGAGACAACAGGTGTCATCCCCACTGTGCTTACATACATGTCTCCTTCAGTATAATTGTTCTGAAAGGTCCCTGTTAACTCCTCATCCAGCCATGGCTGAGGTGCCACCCATTCTGAGTCTAGCATATAGGACACAAATATGACGTTTCTGACATTTCTGGGCACATCCTTAAGGACAGCTGGACATTTGGCTTGAATCCTGGTTCTCCATCCTGAGTAGACCAGGGCTGCAGTGATTGTCTGACAGGGCTGGCCTCAGAAATGAATGGGAACCTGACCTGTTAGAAAAGTGGCTTATGGGGGGGGGGGGGCGGATATGGGCCTCCTCTACAGAGGGCCTCTCTGGGTATTACTGCCCTGCAATGGCAGGGGCTTGGACCCACATGGATCTATTAGGGGTGATAAATAAGCCAAAGACCCCACATTCCCCACAGAGACAGAGGTAAGGTATCATGGAAGAACATGGGCTTGGGGCAGGGATGCGACCCATGAGAAATGCCAAAGCCAAGTGGTGTGGCCTCAGGACGTTCAGTTAGCTACTCACCACCTCCAGAGAGGTTTGGCCATTTGTAAGACGTGGATGGAGGAGGCCTGGCCCTGCAGCTCAGCGGTAGAACATTTGGCTAACATGTGAGGTCCCAGGTTTAAGCTCCAGTGGAGTCAAAAACAAGGAGAGAGAGAGAGAGAGAGAGAGAGAGAGAGAGAGAGAGAGAGAGAGAGAGAGAGAGAATATAATGGAATATAATGAATATAATGGAACGTCTTCCTCTTAGGCTGGCTGCAAGGATTAGAGAGCATGCATATGCACTAAGAAGCTGTCCACAAGGCCATCGATTTTAATACTGGTCCCAAAATGGAGGCCAGCGGAGCCAGAAGGCCCTCATACCCGCCTCTTCAGCCAGCAGCTTTGCCACCAGAGACTGGCTATGTCATTTATTTGGGGACAGGGCTGGGCTGGACTGTTGCTAGGACTCTGAGCAAAGGGCCCTGAAACTGGCCTTCTGCTTTCCTCCTGGCCAGGCTGAGTTCCAGGACAGCAGGCTGGGAGATGGAGCTCTTAGCAAGAGCTTGCTGGGGAGTGAGCCACTAATGAGGAACAGCACTAATGGGGCACACAGTCATCCGTGGGGAGCACTCACCACAGGAACATCTATGGGGAGCACAGCCACCAGTGGGGTGCACAGGTCACAGAAACACTTATGGGATCTGCTCTGGCTGGTTTTGTGTGTCAACTTGACACAAACTGGAGCTATCACAGAGAAAGGAGCCTCCCTTAAGGAAAGGTCTCCGTGAGATCCAGCTGTAAAGTATTTTCTCAATTAGTGATCAAGAGTGCGAGGGCCCATGGAGGGTGGTGCCATCCCTGGGCTGGTAGTCTTGGGTTCTATAAAAAAAATAAGCTGAGCAAGCAGGGGAAGCGAACTAGTCCTGACTTCCTTTAGTGATGAACAGCAACATGGAAGTATAAGCTGAATAAACCCTTTCCTCCCCAACTTGCTTCTTGGTCATGATGTTTGTGCAGGAATAGAAACCCTGACTCAGACAGGAGCACAGCCCGTTGCGAGGAACATCACCACAGAAGCACCTGTGGGAATACAGCCACCCATGGAGAGGACAAGTCCCAGAAAAACCTGTGGGGACTACAACCATCTATAGGAACTACTCATCCCAGGAACACCAGTGGGAGCACAGTCACCTGTGGGGAGCACAGGTCACAGGATTACCTGTGGGGAGATCATAGTTGTCTATCAGGAGCAGGCAGCATCAGGATTATTTGTGGGAGCGCACCTAACCTATGGAAAACGTGGGTTCCAAGAACATCTGTGGGGAGCATAGGCATCTACGGGGAGCACTTATCACACCAGTGGGAGGACAACCACCTATGGGAATACAGGTCGCAGGAATTCCTGGTGGGAGCATAGCCATCTGTGGGGAGCACAAATGCCTGTATGGAGCATAGGCACCATTTTGGGGTCCCCAGGAGAGGACACATTGACTGGCATCTGCCTTCTGCAGAGACCCAGGGGAGCAGGAAGCAGCACTGGAGAGAAGAGGACAGAGGGAAGGATAAAGTGTGATCTCCAGAGAGGCCCCGCAGCCTCTCTCTCCCAGGCTGTTTCCAGAGCTCTGCTTCAGTCTGCTGGCTTCTCCTGTTGGGCCTGGCCGTCCCCAGAGTAGGAGAAATTAACGTGTCCTCGAATCCTCAGCTACTGTCTGGGGCTGCCAGAGACTCTGAAGGCAAAAACTGAGGAATGCTAAGCATTTATGACTTAGCAGAATTGTTCCCTAACTGCTGGCTTCTGGAGGAGCCTTCTGGATTCCATTGTGGTGGCTCCTCTCCTTCTAGAACCTGCCAAGAACTCCCAGGTCCCAGTCAACACTTAGGCTGCTATGTGGGGGGCAGGGGTCAGAGGACCTCGGTGTGGCTTGTGGCCCAGAACACTGGCGTGTATGTCTAGGCCTGCTGCAGGGGAAGGAGGGGGTGGGGTGGGGAAGAGAGGCTATAACCTCAGGGCTCTGGCCCTTTTTGAAGGGTGAGCTTGGCCATGACTCTCATCAACTTGGGTTACTAAGTTTTTCTCTGAGCAATGCTTGGTGTACCCCTCAGGGAAGGGCCTTTCCATTCTGCCTACCTCTGGGCAGATGGCCACTCTTCCTCTGGTGCCGTCTCCTTCAGTGTGTAGCTTGAATGCTGGCTGTGGTGTTCTTATACCTCCTTCTCCATCTCTGTGGGCTTAAGTGACCGAAAGCAACTGAATTGAACTAGTGAGACTCAGCGAGGCTGTGACGGACTTCCACAGTTCCTTCACAGAGGCAGCAGAGCAGGCTGCCCTGTCTCTGAACGAAGCTCTCTCGCTACTCTTGAGCTACCTGCACAGCAGATCATGTCTACCCAATCCTCCTCTTCCCCACTCTCGCTTTGGGTAAATATTTACATATTTACTGAGTGTGTGTGTGTGTGTACACACGCACGGTCATGTGAGTATGTGTGGAGGCCAGTGGATCGGCCCTGGTCTATTACTCTCTGCTTTATTTCCTTGAGACAGGAACTTGGACTCGACTCCATTTTCGGTTAGGTTAGCAGCCAGCAAGCACCATTGCCCTGTCTCTTCCCCCTCCCCCATGGCGCTGGATTATAAGAGTGCGTGGCCCCACTTGGCTCTTTACCTGAGATCTAGGGATCCGAACTTTGATTCTCGTGCGTGCTTGAGCAGTGCACATTCTTCTGTGCTGGGCCATTTCCCCGGCTCACCTCTGCTCTTCCTCTTCTCCCTCTCCCTCCTGTCCTGTCCTGTCCTGTCGTCTCCTCTCTGTTTTGAAATAGGGTCTTCCACTGACCTGGAATTGTCTAAATGTCATGGCTGACTGGCCAGGATCCACCCGTCTCTGCTTCTCCAGCCCTGGGATTACAAGCACATATGGCCTGCTCTGTTTGTTTCTTTTTTAAAACTTGGGTCTGGAGATTGAACTCAGGTCTTCATGCTGTGACAGCAATGAGTGCATGCATACTAGCGCTCAGCTTTTTATAGTCTTGGACCCCTTCCCAGGGAATGGTGCCGCCCAGAGTGCCCTGGGTCTACCCACAGCAACTAACACAAGACAAAACCCCACAGATTGCTTACAGGCCAACCTTTTCTAAACAATCCCTTATTGAGACCTTCCTCTTTCTTTAGGTGAGTCTAGACTGTCAAGTAGACAATTAAAGCCAAGCATCACACCCTCCATATATATTATATTGATCAGAGAGCTCAGAAAAAAGAGATGGAGACCACGGGCTCCCATATCTTAGCCGAGTGCATAATTATTGCTTGCCACCTCGCGGCTCATGGCTTTAATCAACGCTTTAATCCAGGTACCCTGTTCAGTGGTGTCTGTCCTCCGATATCATAACAAATAAGGGAAGATGTGGTAGCCTTGGTGACCTGAGCAAGGAAAAGCTTCCCGGTTTCAGAAACATTGACAAATATTTGCCAAAGGCAGGCACCCATGAGTGGGCAGCAGGCTATTGTTGAGGTTTCCAGGAAATCTCAGAACAGCTGGGGAGTCACGCGGCCGCAGCCCCAGCTCCCACACTGAACAAACGTGAGACAGATTAAATATTTATCTATTGTCCTGTCCATCTCGATAAGACCTCACACTCTTTCATGCTCTTGCCTTAATGAGGTTTGTGTGCCTTGGAATGCCGCCCTGGGCCAGCCAATCATATCCAAAGATGTGAAAACATAAAAATCGATAAAAAGAAATGAAAAGTCTGTTTCACTGATAAAACATCGTTTATCTTACTCATGGGCACTTCTCAGACTCCCCTAAGTGCCCTTTCAGGGGGCAGCGTCAAACCCAGGATCTGCTTGCCTCTAGGCTTCTCAGAGGGGCCGGGCGAGGCAAGAATACATGAGGAGGGCGAGGTCCGCCAAGGAATAGGACGTTTCTGGGACTGGCACTACATAGGATGCGCTTCTACCCAGGGGCTCCACGTGGAGATTTTTAAAGGATATTTTCAGCAGGTCAAAGCTCCCAGAGGTTGGGCTGAGGCTGCCTGGATGCATGAAGCACTGGGTTTTACCCATAGCATGCACAACACGAGCTATGGGGTGGGTGTACAGCGGTAATCCCGGTGCTGGGAAGGTACAGGAGGGTTAGAAGTTCAAAGCCATCCTCGGCTACACATCCAGCTCCAGGCCAGCCTGGACTACTGTGTCTAAAATAAAATACTGTCAGAGAAAAGAAGGGATCTTCACCAAGCTCTGACAGCAAAGGCTTGGTGACCCCTTTTTGGTAGATGTTATGCAAGATGATAGCTTTATGAAGATTATGCATGCTGATTAGAATGGATTTGAAAAATCAAATTACTTTTTTTTGTTTGTTTGCTTTTGTTTTTTGAGACAGGGTTTCTCTGTGTAGCCCTGGCTGTCCTGGAACTCACTTCTTTAGATCAGGCTGGCCTCAAACTCAGAAATCCGCCTGCTTCTGCCTCCCAAGTGCTGGGATTAATCAAACTACTTTTGAAATTGGTCTATTTATCATATGTGTTTGGGCATGTGTGCTGTAGCATGTGCGTGAATGTCACAGGATGACCTGGGGAGCCAGTTCTCTGCTTCCTCTATGCTTGTCCTGTGGGGCAAACTTAAGTCATCAGGCTTAGGGCTAGCCGGAAAACTATTTAGCTCATATCTAGGAGCTTAATAAGTCAACTATTCCTACCTGTGGGTTCTATAAACGACACATTCACCTAACAGCAGCTTGAAAATGTCCAGCAAGGGGTCAGGGGATGGCTCGACGGGTAAGGGCACTTGCTGCCAAGTTTGATAACCTGAGTTCCATTCCCAGGACTCACGTGGTGGGAGAAGAACTGACTCTCATAAGTTGTACTCTGACTCCCACGTGGATGCTGAAGCATGTTCTCATGTACCTCTATAAATTTTGTGTGTGTGTGTATGTGTGTGTGTGTATACAATGTATAGAAAAATCATGTCTCTGTTTTGAGCACAGGAAGGTGTTTTTATTGTGCTTGTCCTCGAAATAATACAGCATGGCACCTAACAAAACCTGTAGTGTAGGTCTTATAAGTAACAAGAGGACAACACATTGGAACATTGCATAAAATCATACGTAAACACTGCACTACTTTATATGAACACTTGGGCATCTACAGGTTTTGCTGTCTGTGGGCTAGCCTGATCCCCACTCAGGATGAATGACCGCATTCCTCGAGTCATCTGGGGAGGAAGCAGGTATCCTCTGAGGTGACAAGGTTGGGGCACTGGTTCTTATAAACACTGGTAGAACCAGAGAACTCTATGGATTCTCCCAGGTTGTGGGCTCTCTTAGCCCCTTTCTATGGACAGTGGAGAGAGAGGGGTGGTTGGGGAGTGCCCCTTCTTTGCAGCCTCTGGGGACAGGGGTACAGACTGAGGCCACTGTGGGGCTAAAGGTGGGTGGTGGAAGCCTCTCTTCTTCCTGTTCCCTTTGCTCAGTAGCCATGACTTTAGAAGGGAGGGGAGGGGTGTGTCAGCTTTCCCCCTGCACACAGCTGGAAGCTTTTAAACATTAGTGCTTCCCATTGTTGGTGTGATAAATGCTGTGTTCTTCCACCGAGTGAGCCTTTCTGCACGCTCTCTGTACTGTGGCTCTCCTGGTCCCCACCGGTTCTTTGCAGGATTTAGCTTTCTCCTGCCTCGAGCTGTGTGGAGAGAGGCCCTCTCACTTCAGCAGCTGAGGTACAGATGTGACTTTTGAATGTCATATTTCCACAACTCTCTCTGGAGTCCCAAATCCAAATCGGACCACTTCCATAATTTTTTTGTTTTGTTTTGTTTTTTTGAGACAGGGTTTCTCTGTGTAGTCCTGGAATTCACTCTGTAGACCAGGCTGGCCTCGAACTCAGAAATCCCCCTGCCTCTGCCTCCCAAGTGCTGGGATTAAAGGCATGCACCACCACCACCCAACTGCCCATAATTTTTTAATATGACTGTCCTTTCTGGTCCTTGGGATTGGTTCCAGAACTACCCACAGATACCCAAATTGGTAGATACTCCAATATCTTTCATGAAAGATTGCAGGGACTGCCTCCCTGCACGTGCACAAAAAACCTGTGCCACCCTCCGCGGTTGTCTAGGTTGAAGAGGTCACTGGGACGTTACGAGCACTTGCTGTGCTTCCAGAGGACCTGGTTTGTTTCTCAGTACCCACATGTGGCTCAAGACCATGCAGAACTCCAGTTCCAGGGGATCGGATCTGATGCCTTCTTCTGACATCTGTTGAGACTGTATGCATGTGGTACATAGACATACATGCAGACAAAACACTCACATTAAAAAAAGTAAATTAAAAAATATTTTTAAACATTTTATACAGACAGTGAGTGTGTCAATCAATCACGCAATACTGTGTCTCAGTGTGGTTCTCCTGTTCTCAGTGTTTGAGTGACTATCCAGTATTTTCCAATACAGCCTGTCAGTCTGGTGGGAGAGATTCTATGCGATGATTGCAGCAGAGAAGGTTGGAGGACATACTCCTCTTGCAAGAGTAGGATGGATTCCCGAGGTGGGGCTGCACTAAAGGCAGGGAGTCTCAAATCCTTCCTTAGATCTCAGCAGCCCAAGTCCCTCTGACCTATGGATTCCATCTACTCTCATTTTCCAGTGGAAAAATAAATGAGCGCTAATTTGGGGGGCGGGGAGTGGATGATGTATACATGTGCTCTCACGCTGCAAGACGGTGATTCATATGGGAACCACAATGTATACATGTCAGAGAGTCTGGTTATTGGAAAATTACAGCCCTGGAATTCTGTTGATGCAAATAAGCTTCGATATCCTCTGTAGGGTTAACCAAGCAACCCACTACAAAAGGAGCTGATAATGACAACGCTGATTCATAATTAAAAAGTCCCTGGGCTGGGGCTGGAAACTGCAAACAACTCAAGGCCGTGCTGAGGAATGGCCGAAAAAGAAGCCTTCTATCAGACTTGGGGCTCCACCCACTCTATCTGCACACGGGAGATGTGTCTTTTCTTGTAGCCTGGCAGGCAGCTGGACTTCACAATATTGCAGGGGATGCAGTAACCTTTAAAAGGCTTTCTTAGTCAATTGCCAATTAGTTGACTTAATTGCGAGCAAAAATGAAACCGTAATCAAATTATACACAATTGGGTTGTGCGTACGTGTGTGTGTGTGTGTGTGTGTGTATGTGTGTGTGTGTGTGTGTGTGAGTGCATGCGGTGTGTCTGAGATAGAGAATGTTTGACATGTGTAAGATCCTGGGTCTAGACCCCAGATCATCAGCCACAAGAAAAAATTAGACACAATTTACCATTATATTCCAAAGGAAGATCTAGAAAAATCCGTTCCAGGCATGAGCTGCCTCTGATGATGTCTGGCAGCTGTGCTGGGATGCTGTCTTTGTCCTACGGGCTGGGCTTTCCTTCCCACCTCAAGCAGACCAGAGTTGCATGCCCGATGAGCCAAGCACTCAGATTCTTATTTTTTTTCATTTTTTATTAAACTAATAAAATTTATTTTAAAATATACAACTCAGTATTGAAATTCAGACTCTCATTTTTAAAAACGTGCAAATCCTCTATGTGAAACAGTTTAGAAGATTTAACACTGTTCATTTAATGTCTCGCGGAAGATGATTTCTAAGATTTAGCACAACGAAAAGCAACCCATAGGAGAGCATATACAACTGTTATCTATATTGGAAGAAAACACACCAAAGATTTTGTATGTTCATTCAGGCTTTATTTGCACAGAGTATTTCTGGAATCATGCAGAAGAAATGGATCAAGACAGTCATCTCCATGGAGATGGAGACCAACGGGGAAGAGGGGAGGTGTATACTTAGGGTTTTCCATCAGACATCTTTTTTGCTTGTTGAGTTATGTTTTATTTATGTATTAACTATTAAAAATAACAATGATTAATTGAGGGAGGAAAGACTCACCCTAACTGTGGCGGTACCGTTTCATAGGCTGGGGTCCCAGACTAAATAAAAAAATCAGTAGGCTGAGCACCGTTTCCCTCTCTCTGCTTCCTGCCTGCAAACACAGCGTGAGCAGCTGCCTCATTGCTGTGGCCCTGCCTCTCCACCCCCTCTTTCCTGTACCCTCAAACTGGGAGCTGGAATGACACTTGTCTCAGTTTCCTCTTTCCTCTCTTTTTTCCAGGAGATGAAGGCTGTGTGATTACTTATAATGGCAAGGACTCTTTCTTCTTCAAAACCACAAGCATGTCTCAAGTTTTCAATCCTAGAATCTAAAGGAAAACACCTACCTCCACAAGATGACAGCTTTATAAAACCAGACACAAGCTCTGGGATGCTGGGCTGAGGCAAAAACCTTAGTCCCAGTGCCCAGTTGTTGGGTACACTGACGTGACATTGAGAAAGTTACCAGGGTCTGATATGGCTTCCTACTGTGGAGAATACAAAACCCCAGTGGAGGGCCCTTAGGAAGGGTAGTGTGTACTAATGGCTTGAGTATGGGGGTGGGGTGGGGGGGCAGCAAGGCAGGACCTGGACAGCAGAGTTCAAGTAGATGAAGGTTTCTTATTTCATTCTACTTCAGAGCTGCTCACAGAGACTAAACCGTTCTTAATCTTGATTTACTAACAAGAATTTAAAAGAACACGAGACCAACATGAATCCTCATGAAAAACTATGATATTTCATTACTATGCAAAAAATAATTCTGTTCTTACACATAGACCAGTAGAAGACAGTGCATCGCCTTCACATCTTAGATGCCCACTGTGCTGAATAACAATTCCTAGAACAGAACAGCCGGGGAGACAGATGCACAGTGGCTCTAAGGAGACTGGGTTCTGAGCTGCCCTGGATGGTCAGTACAAAGAGAAGCAAGAACAGGCAGGGAATGCTGGGAACAATGGGAAGGCCTGAGTCTAGCAAGCCATCTTAGAGAATCCTCAAACTAGGGAAGGCTTTACTAGAGGCTTCCATTTGCATGGGGGAAGTTTCCCCCATGGGCTCAATTTGAACACTTGGTTCTCAGCTGGTGACACTGTTTTGAAAAATTATGAATCGTTTAGGAGGTGGAGCCTCGCTGGAGGAGGGTCTTGGGCTTTGACAGTCCCGCTCCTTGTCTGTTCTCTCTTTGCTCTGACATGTGAAGTGAGGGGTCCTGGCTGTGTGCTCTTCCCGCCATGGCTGCCATCGCCTGCCCTTCACGATGGGCTGTGTGCCTTTAGATCATGAGCCCTCCTTCCCTTAAATTGTTTTCATCGAGTTCTTTTGTCCCATTGAAAAACATAAGACAAGGAGAGACTAGGTAGTTACACTCTTCTGGAGGGGGCAACCCACGCTGGCGTCTCCCTGTCATGAGTTCTGTGAAGACAGCAGTAGCACAGGTCATTATCCCAAGATATCCATCCCATTAGCTTCTCAACTGAAGAGCATAAGGGTTAGGTACCTGCTGGGTTGTCTGATGGTATCCCCTACATGGTAAGCAATTAGTATCTGGCTTTCTCACCCCCATTTCTTGTTCCCTTAGGTCTGACCCTTCCTTTTCCCATCAGCCTCTTTGCTTTCTCTGTAGGGCCTTGGGCAGACTGGCATGGCAGAACTCTCTCCTTCAAAGCCAGGTTTGCACGAGGAGATGCACGAGCAGAACCCTTGAGTCACTGGAGTGAGGAGACTAGATGCTGAGCTTTGGTTTAAATGACTGACATTTTCCACGCCTGGAATTAGCCAGTAATTGCATGTGGGCAGACTTAGCCAGAATGGCCTAAATGTCCAATTAGAAGGCAAAAAGGAGGTTCTTTTTTTTTTTTAAGTTCAAGGGTCTCTGTTGACGAGCCCTACTTCTCAGGCGATGCCCCAGTGGGTCTGCACCCAGCTCTTTGCCGTGTGCACGCATACCCTGCATTTGCCTAACGATAATGAATTGAGTACTTATTTTGCAGGAAAATATAGGGCACATCCATTACATGCAATCAAGCAAAAAGGCTGCGAAATGGGCACTCTATTAATTCCAAACAGAACCCTTCCCAAATGTCATCTTGCAACCGGAGCGTGGGCTTATTACCAATCTGAAGGAATTAAGGGTAATTTTCATTTGTACAAAGGATTTGAGGGATGAGACTCCTGCCACACACAGTATTAATTGAGTTAAATTCAATTTGGCAATTTTAGTGCGAATCACCCAGCCCTGACCTGGCCTGCCCTAGGGTGAGATCAGAGTGTCTTGCCTGCTAGAGGACACAGGTATATGCAGGTAAGGCTGGTTTGCACAAGCATGCACACATTTTAGGACATACACAGAATGGAATGCAGTTGACCAGTCATAAATCAGTAAGTTACCCAGAGAAGAAAAATGCATGCTAATGGATAGCAAACCTCCACATCTCTGGGCCTCAGCTTCTTCTTCTATAACAGAGAGGAATGATCTCCTTTAATAAGACATAATCCTAATGAACTTGAACATGGTAGAGACTCCCATGTGGGAGTCTCTAATTCTGATCTTTATTCCTATGTTCTGGGGGACTGTCTCTGGGCTGTGCTGATCCCCACAGCACATGTAGGAACCTCTAGGGCCTGAATTTCAATGGAGACAATTTCACAAGCCACTGCTGGTTCAGTCCCCAGAGTCTACAGATGCTATTAGCCCACTGGGTTAGTGGTCACTTCCTTACTGATTTTAATGTCCACTATCTCTGGGTGGTTGCTGGGCTTGTGGGAGAGGGTAGAACAAGAGACAGGAGCAAGCAGGGCAAGGCAGTTGGGAAGCTGGTCCAGATGGCCTTCACATGAGTGGCTGGGCAGCAGGAGGCAGCCCCGGGCCTCACTCCACATTCCGGTACTTGGTGAAGAGGTTGTATAGCACTCTCAGTGTGGACTTCAGGTCACAGTTGACAATGTCTGTGAAGAGACAAAACTCATCAGTGGCCTCCGTGGGCCATACACCCTAAAGTTGGCACCTATGGTCCCCTGCCATCTGCCCAGGATGGTCCTCAGATGCAACTCATGGCCATTGGGGCAGGTGGGAGTGGAAGGGCAGGCAGGTGTACAGTGAGAACTCAGAGCAGGCAAGCAATAGGGAAGAAGGGGCCTGGTATTGGGTTTGAGTCCCATAGAAATAAGGCAGTCACCTCAGAGTGTGAGTTTACCATGGACATAGCAGCTCCAGGTGACAGGAGTGTTGGCCTTGGCTCTGTCCCATCTCATCTATCCCCAAGGCTCTTCTCCTCAACCTCTGCCTTCACCACAGTGATGGCTGTGTTTGTGAAGAAGGGGATGTGAGCTGAGGGTGGTGGTGCACACCTTTAATCCTAGCACTTGGGAGGCAGAGGCAGGAGGATCTCTGAGTTTGAGTCGAAAAAGAAGAGGAGAAGGATAAGAAGGAAGAAGGAAGAACCACACTGAGGCAGTTCTGAGAGTAAGATGGCGGTTCCTTCATAGAGGGAGGCTGCTAGGGGTGTGCAGGCCTGTACAGGGAACTAACTTCCCGCTTCCTTGCACACATGCATCTCTCTGCTTCCCACCAGCCCCCTTCCTGGCTGCCCCTCAACTCTCTGTGGGCTCCTTCACTTTCTCCCCTCTGTCTTTCCTCAGTGAGCCATTCTTTGAAAAGCTAGAGTAAATAAAGAGAAAAAAAAAAGGAATCCAGCTTTCTAGGAATGCACATGTAGGCGATAAAATAAGGAACAGCAAACCCTTCCAAACACAGCAACTATGAAAGGTGAGGTAGCAGATAGCACCACAGAGGGAGCCAGGACAGCAGGTGCCCATAGAGAGGGAAGGCAGGTGGGGAGAGGACTGTTTTGGAAGGAAGGGCACAGGGCTTGTGAGAAACTTGCATTCCTTCTGTCCTGACCTAGGTGGGGGCTACACCTCTGTTCCTGTGCCATTTTAAAAATAAAAACAGTATTTAAAAGAATGAGTGTGAGTCGAGCGGTGGTGGCGCACGCCTGTAATCCCAGCACTCTGGGAGGCAGAGGCAGGTGGATTTCTGAGTTTGAGGCCAGCCTGGTCTACGGAGTGAGTTCCAGGACGGCCACGGCTACACAGAGAAACCCTGTCTTGAAAAACAAAAACAAAAACAAAAAAGTATGAGTGTGAAGGTCACATGAGGCACACAATCTAAGACAACAGCTGAGATGGGCTCCAAGATGGGAGAGATAGGACAAAGCCACAGGAGAGAGGGTGGAACTGTGGTTCACAGGTCCAAAGTTCCACCATGACAGGCAAAGTGGGATGTCAGAGCCCCTGGTGGGTTGTGTTGGGGTTCCCTTGGCTATGAGGTTATTGAGGCTGTGGCTGCAGCCCCAATAGCCAAACGTACTGAAGCTAGGACTCTAAGCACTAAATGGCTATAAACTGAGTCCTGAGCTGCAGATTGCATTAGAGTCCTCTCATCATGTCTGATTCTGGTATCCTTGTTGCAGACCAACCCTGCTCTACTCCAGCTGTGTCTAGATGCACACTTAAATCTGATAGAGTCTGGGCCATCTGAAAAGGATGGAGCCTACTGCTTCTTTGTTTGGCCCCATTTCAGTCTTTGTCATTTCAGGCCCTGGCTGGTATCAGGGCTCAGCCATAACCTCTGCTGGTGTGTTCCAAGTCCCACTCTAAACACCTTCTTCGTGGGGCAGTTTTATGGAATCTGGGCTGACTCCTGTTCTCTCTACTCATGCAGGGCTATGAAGAGCTGGGCAAAGAGCGCACAGTGCAGTGGACAGAAGCAGGAGGCTGTGGGTTGCACACTCGGGTAAGCTCTGGAAAGGATTCTGGGAGTCTATCTTTTTTCTTCCTCCTCTTCTTTAACCTATGTTTGTATATGTGCCTGCATATTTGTATGTGTTCCACATGTCTGCAGGTACCCAGAGAGGCCAGAAGAGGGCCTCAGAGGCCCTGGAGATGAGTTATACATGTGTGTGCTGCCTGCTGTGGGTGCTGGGAACCAAAGAGGACCTCTGGAAGAGCAGCAAGTGCTCTAAACCACTCAGCCCAGTCTATGCCTGCTAGAGCCAGGTGAGTTCTAAAATTGACAGGGAAAGCCACTGTTCAGCATGGGAGGATATTTGCATGGTCTATTTTATTTCAATTTAATGTCCACTAAGGTTTGATGTCCATCTCACTGCCCCATGAGATCCCAGTAGTTAACTTCTCTGAACCTGTTTTCTTACTGGTAAAACTGGGCAACAAATTTATGAAGAATGCCTAGAACACATTAAGAACACATTTAATAAAGTCTTCCTGTTCTCTCACCTTTGCTCATTAACAGAGCCATTATATATAGCTGTGTCATGCACACACTACACGATGGCAGGGGGCACCATTCACAGAGAAGAAGCCCCTCTTCCTTAGCTGTTCTGAGTTGATTCTCTATCCCTGTCACCACTACCAGATATATGTAGGGATAAAACGGTGACTACCTAGCCCATGTTCTCACCAAGAAAGCCAACTGCTGGCCATCCAGGCTGACCCAGGCAGATTAGCAGAGACTGAGCTATCTCAGCAGGGGGGAAGGTGTGGGTGCCTGGGAATATACAGACTCTTAGGGCTATGTAAACACAGAGTCCATCAAAGCCCTGATTGAAAGAACTGTGAGATAAGAGACTCATACTCAGTGTGCCTGGGCAGGCTAGTCCAGAGTCACTCTCTGGGGACATACCATCAAAGCTGAGGCTAAGGGGAACCATGTCAGAGCAAAAGCAGCTCCAGGAGAAAACAGCCATGGGCCCAGGGAAAGGGTTCCTCAGCTCCTCTTCCTTCTGAGAACCAGGGACTCCACGTATTCAAGAACCACCCATGATGGGGGTATTATGGGTATATTATTAGTAGTATTACTACTACTATTACTACTACTACTACTTCTACTACTTCTACTACAACATTCATCTGTTTGTGTGTAGGATTGGAAATTGGAAGAAAACTTTAGGGAGTTGGTTCTCTCCTTCTACCACATGGGTTCCAGGAAAAGTCAGTTGCCCAGCCTGGCAGCAAGCACCTTTGTCTGCCGAGCCATCTTGCCAATCCTGCTCCTTTTAATTAATTAATTAATTAATTAATTAATTAATTAATTATGTGTTTATGTTTTTCGAGATGGAGTTTCTTTGTGCAGCCTTGACTGTCCTGGAACTAGATCTGTAGACCAGGCTTGCCTCCAACTCACAGAGATATACCAGAGATCCATAAGCCTCTGTCTCCTGAGTGCTGGGATTAAAGGTGCCACCACCACACAGCATTTTTTTTAATAAAAAAAAAATCCAATAGTTACAGGCTTCCATGAGGAATCTCTCTGAATTTTTTACATAATGGTGAAATCAATGTAATTAGTACACTTATCAGTAGTTATTTCCATGTGTTGAGAATATTAAAAAATTGTCTCTGACTTACTACTCTCCTGCACCCCAAGCTTTTGACTTCTGTGATTTCACCTCCTTTGAATTCTGTACATGACAAAGATGGCATGATATTTGCTTTTTGCATCTGGCTTATTTCACTTAAGATCATATCCTCCAAACCTACACATTTCACAAACATCAATTCAGCCTTTTTAAAGCTGAATAGTATTCCACTGCTCCTATCTGCTTATCTACTGACAAACACTTAGGTTGGGTCCGTCTCCTGGCTGCTATGACTCAAGCCATAGTGAACATGCAGGCATGCCTCTGACAAACTCAATTATTTGTCTCCTTTGGATGATCCCAGTAGTGAGACCGCTGTATCACAGAGGCTCCATTTATAATTTTCTGAAGACCACCCCATGCTGTTTTCCAGTGGTAATAATGGACAATACCATCAACAACGTATAAAGACTACCATGGTTCATCTTGGAGTTCTTTCCTGGCCTGTGGCCATGCATACCTGTGACTGGAGCTATGGGGCCGTGGGGGTATGCTAACTTCCTGTTCCTGTTGTAACAAATAATCTCAGACCTGGTGGCCCACAACACAGATTTGTCATCTCCTTTTAGGTGTCAAAAGTCCCCAGTCAGTCTCTTGGGATGCAACTAAGGTGCTGATTTGACTTATATGGCTCAGTGCTGAACACTTCTCCATTTTCTGTGCCGCCAAGTCTGACCATGTGCCCTGGCTTACAGCCCACTCTCTCGTGAGCAATGGCCAGGCGAGCCTTTCTCGCACCCTGTCCGTCACTCTGACATTCTTACAGCTTATCAGGATGGCTGTGATGATGTGGGGCTCCGGAATGGTCTGGGAGGATCTTCTCATCTCAAGATCACCAGTTCAATGTCAGCCAGGTTTTTTTTGCCAAGGTAATGTGTATCAATTACATAAAGAAGAGAGGGGGGACTCTCATGCTCGTGATATTTTGTTTGCCATGTAGGGTGTTAGCAATACCTAGCAACCCCACATGAAGACAACTTTCCAACATGGCTGTGGCCGTTCACTCTTACCTCTGCAGCTTTTCTATAGCTCCATGCCTTTGTGATACTCTGAGTTTGAGGAAGCTGTTACTGTCAGTTCTGCACACTGCATGTATCCCAGGCTATGAGGAAGGCGGCTGGGGACATCCTTCACATTTCTGGCCACAGACTAAGTCCGGTCATGTTGAGCTGACCAGGGGAACTGCCCAGCTGTCAGCTGGTGCTCACCACACGGCCTGTCCCAGCCTGCAGACTCCTGAGGTTTACATATGCCCCCTCCTTCTGTTGGCTGTCCACAGTTTGATCCTAACTGCACTGGGCTTCTCCTGAGTCTCAACCTTCCTGGCACACTAGGATCTCGTCCATATTCATTGCCGAGTCCATTTGAATGGTAGGAATGGCCATGCTTGTGCATTTGAAGATGCAAACCCTCAATAACAAACCAACAGCCTGATATCAAAATTCCCCACTCTCAGTTCTCCTTCTTGATTTTCCTTTCCTCCCCTCCCTTCCTCTCTTCTTTCACCTATCTGGAATATTAAATCCAGGTCCTATACAAGTGATCTACCACTGAGCTATATCCACAGTCTTCATTTTATATGTTAATTTGAGGCAGGCAGGCAGGCTCTCACTAAATTGCCCAGGTTGGGCTTGAACTTTCTATGTAGCCCAGGGTGGCCCAGAATCACTCTCTAACTCCCAGACAGGCATTGAGCCTGAAGTCCTCCTACCTCAGCGTCTAATTTTCTGAGGATTACAGCCCTGTGCCTTTAGGCTGCTTCCTCACCAGTATTTCAGCCCCTCCATTGGCTGACGCTCGCCCTGAGCTTAAGTATGTTAGAGCGCCGAGAAGCTTTGACTCCTGGCAGCAGAAGACTAAGATGTAATGTGGGGGATTGCAGAGCTTTGAGGACTCCTGACCTCGGCATCCTGCCACGAGAAATGCCTCCATCAAGGAGTTTTGATCTGGAGGCGCCTTCAATGAACTTGTAATGCTTGCAGTGTAGACTAGGAAACCACATCCCAGTATAGACTAGGAAACCTCTCCTAGGAAGAAGCACGGAAGCCAGAGGGAACACTGGGATCCGCTGCTCACAAAGTCCAGCCTCACAGAACACCATTTCAGCTCCCCCCCCCATGCCTGGAAAATTTCTGCATGGGCATGATGCCCAGGGCAACAACAAATGCGATACATGTGTTTTTCCACTGACATCGCTTGAGAAGTTTCAGATTAAGTGAGTCAATAATCACATTTGAAACCTCATCTCTATACCAAAACAGTCTTATAGATTGACACTGGGAAAGTTCTCCCTGTCCAGAGGGAAACAAAGGCCCCAACACCAACATATCAGGACAAGCCTTTCCAGCCCACAGGCTGGAAGTTTCCATGAAGCAGCTGAAGGAACCAACCAGAGAAAGTGAGGCTGGGGCTGGAGAGGTGGCTCAGCCACTGAAGGCTAGGCTCATGACCCAGAGGATAAGAAAATGAAGCCAGCATACCCTGAACCAGGATGAAGAACCTGGCCTTGCCAGGGAGAGTGCTCCTGGGGAGCTCTGTCACTCTATAGGTCCTCTCTTAGAGGTAACCATGGACATAGGACAAGGTGGGACTGAAAGGGAATAAATCATTGGACTTTATCAACCGCAGCTGATAGTGTCTGGGCCTGTAGGAGTCACAAACTAAGGCCCCTGTCCCTGGCTGGGCCTGTGGTTCATTCCTTCATCCTGATGTCTGTCACAGCTCTTGCCAGACCATCTGTTATGTTCTGACTGTCCTTAAGTCTATCATCCTGTGTCTATCATGTGTTTCCCAGCCATAGTCTCCATTCTACCCTGCCTCAACAACTCTCATGACTCTCATGCTATTTGGCCAGCTAATGATACTTTCCTTCCTCTGGTTGGTGGTGGGAGCGCTAAGGGCAGGGGTGATCTTGTCTTTGCTGTGTATGATGATGTGAAGGGTCCCAGGCTGGCTGGCTGTAGGTGCAGGGTCTGGAAGGCAGATCTCGGGTCATAGGAGTCACAACCTTTGCTTGCCCCCATGCCTTTTAGTGACAAGATGTAAGCACAAGGCTCTGTGGATGGTCTTCTCAGAGTTCCAACTTGACGGACATCTGTCTGCTTGCCAGGACTGATTACATGGAAAGCTGCAGCAAGCGGCACCAAGAGTGTGTACTAGGAAAACGGCTAATGGCGGCGCGCCTCGCACCCTCAGATGCATACATGCAGCCAAGCATAACCACCCCAGGCATACCTGAGCATTCTCTCCTGGTTTGCTTTCCCCTGATCTCACACAGTCAGCCTCCTGCATCCCTGGGCTCCACCCACATGTAGGGATTCAGACAACAGTGTGTAGAAAATATTTTTAAAAAGTTTTCAGGGCTAGAGAGACAGCTCAGTGGTTATGAGTGTTTAGTGCACAAACATGAGGACCCGAGCTCATATCCTCATCCCCAGCAATCTGGGAGTGGTCTTGCATGTGTGGGAGGCTTGCTAGTGCTTGCTGGTTGCCAGTCTCATTGAGGAAAACAAACTAAAACAACCCCAACGGTCCCAGGCTCAAGGAGAGACCCTGCTTCAAAGGAATAAGGTGGAAAGTGATAGAGGAGGGCATGAGTTGTTCTGCTCTGGCCTCTGTGTGCATGCACACTCGTGTATACACATGCATACACACGTGTGTGCACAAGCACACTCAGAGACAGTGAGACAGAGAGATAGAGGAAGAGAGAGACAGAGATACAGAGAGAGACAGAGAGCCTCCATCTGTACTGAACAGGTCAGATTTTCCCCCAGTCATTATTTCCTCAACAAAGTCACATAACAACTATTTCCATAATACTCTCATGCAATAGATGTAAGGAACAGTGCACAGGTGGCTAATCATGTGGGAGAGTGTGCCTGGATTCTATGCACAAACCAAATCATCTCACTAAGGGACATGAGTGTCCTTGGAGGGTCTTAGAACAAACTACCCATATATATTGAGAGATTACTCTGTTTGTCACCCAGACCCCATAAATGAATGTCCCCCTCCACTGTCACAAACCCAGGGCAGGGCAAAGTACCTTCTGGCCGAGGTTTAGGCTTTTCCAGCCCTCCGTCTTGCATGAGCTCAAAGGCAAAGGAGACATTCAGGACCTGGCAAGGCAGAGACACTGGATATGACATTGCATATGGACTTCTGGACCCCAGGATCCCAGGACCCTAGGATCTGTCCCTGGAGAGCTTAGGAGCCTTACGCCATAGCTATGGGTCTGAGGCTGAGCCTACCTCTGGCTTGAGAAATGTGCTGGTTGTGCTGAGAGTGACCATGATGACCTAAGCCACTACCATGGGACTCCTCTATGCCACTCCATCCCTGCATCAGTTGTCAGGATTCCAAACTCAGGGATAACAGTGCATTCATTTGCTTAGGTAAGATGGCAAGACATGTTCAAGGGCCCTCCACTTCGTCTCTCTGTCCCCCCTTCTTCCCTCCCTCTCTCCTTTGTTCCCTCCTTCCCTTCTTCCCTCCCTCCCTCTCTCCCTCTTTCCATTCCTCCCTCCCCTTTTCCCTCTCTCCCTCCTGTAATTCCAGTATTTAGGAGGCTAAGGTGTGAGTACTATAAGTTCCAGGCCAGTCTGGACTACAGTATGACCTCTATATCAAATGTACCCTCCCTCCGCCAAATAGAAAAGAATCAGGGATTGGAGAGATGGTTCATCAGAAAAAAGGGCCTGAGTTTTGTTCTTAGCACCCATATGTCTCACAAATTCCAGCTCCAAGGGATTCAATGCCCCCCCCTTTTTTTTGGCCTCCATAGCACCTAAACACACATGCACATAGATACAGACACACAGACACATTGGCGGCAAAAATAAAATAAAATAAAATAAAATAAAATAAAATAAAATAAAATAAAATAAAATAAAATAAAATAAAGTAAAGTAAAGTAAAGTAAAATAAAATAAAATAAAATAAAATAAAATAAAATAAAATAAAATAAAATAAAATAAAATAAAAAGCCCAGCCTGGCCATGGGCCTCAGTGCTAACTGGTCCAGGAACTACCCTCCCTGTCATTCAGACAGAGACAAGGCTGGCTGTGTATCCGCAGAACACAGAGTTAGGGAGGCAGGGATAAACAAGGGGCAAGGAACAGTCTTCAGGATGCAAGAGTCTGCAGGTGGCTTCCTAGAGAGAGGCTCCATCTCCAATCAGCAAAGGCCTGCCAGGAGACAGCATCCATCTCTTCTTAGACAGGCCCAGTACAGCTATGGATTCCCCGAGGCCTCTCCCCCTTACCTTCTGTTCAAAGCTGTCTGGGGTCAGGAAGAAGCTGTGCAGGGGTACAAAGTAGCCCTCCAGGAGCCCCATGAGCAGCACCAGGTAGACCCCATCTGCAAACTGCATGGAGAGCCAGGTGTCAGCGTGAGCTTCCTTCAACAGTCTGGCATCAATCCACCCAAGGCTACCTCCGAGGGCAGGCTAATGGTGAGCGAGTGAGGGCGAGGGGCAAGGGGCTGGAGGGGGCACTCCACTGGGAAGGCATTGTGGGAGCTGCCCTGTGTGCTACCTAGCTTAGTCCTCAGCTAATCTTGTAGAATAGACATCACACTGATGTACCCACTTTATAGGTGAGAAAAGAGAGGTGCAGGGGGAAGGCCACCCTGCCTACTCGAAGGGACACCACTGCATGGAGTTGTCGAGAGGAATGACAGACGGACAAGGAGAGTGACATGAGGGCCTTCAAGTTACTTTTGGTGTTGGAATGGAGAACATGGTGGCATCACCCAGGCCTAGCGTGTGTGTCCCTCCAGACCTGGTTTCTGTGCCCTTTCCTTGGGATTCCAGAGGCAGCCCAGTGTGGCTGCCAGAAATGTTGGTTCTGATTCTAACCCTACTTTCTAGCTGTGCACTGTCTGTGCACTGTCTTTGCACCATATTTTCTCACCTATAAAGTGGGGGTGCAGCTGTGTCATGTGTGTTCCACAGGGCTGGCATGAGGGTTATATATAACATACATAAAGCACTTGTTTGGTATATAGGTAGTACTTACTGAGCCTTTGCTCTCTGGAAAATGACAAAGTAATTGGGATTCTTACTGACTGAACAGAACTCTCTTAGGGACTATAGAAAGGGCCTTGAGGTCTGAACTGGGGTTGGGAAACTGAGCCAAAGGACCAGACTCTTGGGCTAAGAGAAGAGTGTGTTGTTCAAGGGAGGCGAGCTGCTTGTCCTGGGTGATCAGGGCAGTGATGGCTTTGGCTGAGTGGATTTTGGAAGAATTCAGTGTTCAAAGGTGAGCATAGATGTCTCGATCAGATGCATATCTGATATCCTAGCACCCCTCAGAGGATTCTGGACCACCACCTGTCTGTTGACCACAGATGCTAGTTTGCAAGTCACACTTCCTGCTGTTGCCATACTAAGAGAATGAAATGAACTAGCTGCTAGTGTCTGGGTCTGGGGCATCTCCATTAAACTTCCTAGAAAGACGCAGAAGACACAGTGGCTTCAAGCCCAACTAGAATTGGGGTATTCCCCCATACTCTCCTGGGTCACATCAGGCAGGTGCAGCCTATGCCTGACATCCCATTCTACTTGGGTCCTGGAGAGGAGAGCTCAGAATCTCTATGAACATCAGAGCCCTGTGTAGTGAGACAAGCATCAAGCCTGGTCTGGCTGTGGCTGGAGTAAGTTAAAGTGGGAATGCAACCATTCTATGAGCCAGGAGGGCTAGGATGACTGCTCAGAGGGAGAGACAGATGATGCCTCCCCATCTGCTGGGTCTGCAGACTAGGTGGGAATGAGGTCGATCCTGTGGACAGATGCCAAGTACCAAGCAGCATGCTCTCACACAGCCTCCAAGTTACAGGGAAGTTCCAGAGATCATCTAGACTGCCCCAGAGTTCAGACATACAAGCAGAGAGCTCCTAGACAACAGGAGGTACTCACACTCAGGCGCAAGTCAGGCAGCTGTATTCACTCAGAATGAGAAGATAGGGGAGTCAGGGTGTGCAAATTACAGCTTAGCTATTAAGCACTAAGGTACAAACGACTGTAGCAGATTCTAGCTAGAGTCCAGCAGATACTACCTTGGTAGTCTCTTTTCCCACTAGAGCGGGGCTGATAAGACAAATGCCAGAAACAGTGTCTCCTAAGGAGTGCTGGCATGGACAATCAACAGTCTGGATGGCCTACAGATCATTTGCTTGGGTACGTTTCAAAATCACCAATGCCAGCCTAAAGGGGGGAGGGGCTTAGCACTAGCTGATGAGCTACTGGCAGTTGAGGCTGCTGGAGGGAGAACTTTCTGCCGAGCTGTGGCTCTCTGGTAGGTTGGCTCTGGTCCAGTGGATGGTCCTACACCCATGTGCATACGGAAAGCTCTAACTGGACTTGGTGGGTTATTTATTTAAAAGTGAAGAGGAGGATATAAAGTTGGGAGAAGGGTGGGGTGTCTGGGAAGAGCTGGGATGAGGGAGTAGGGGTGGACATGATCTGAATATATTAGATACATGTATGAAATTATCAAAGAACAAGACAACAACAAAACCCCATTGATGTCCTTCCAAGAACGGATGAGTATTAAAGAGGGGCTAAGAGCATGGGGCAGACAAATTAAACACAGGCAGGTGACAGGAAAGTGTTGTCCGTCCTCTAACCATGACACAAACCCATTTTAGTTGCCCCAAACCGGCCAATATCACTTCACCATCCCCCTATCAACAGATGAATGTTGGGTCCCAGTACTAAAACTGCCTGTATTTCATCAGTGGACAATGGTGATCTAAGACTGTACTAGTTCAGAGGGAGCTCTTCAGAGGTGGACAGAGGGTGAGCTTGGCCATGCGTTGTGTGTCACATATCGAGTAGACAGAATCCTTTCCTGAAACATTTCTAAAATCAGCTGGGGGGAAAACTTCCCACCTGGTTCATCTCTCTGAGAAGACTCCATCTCACACCCATCCCTATGCCTGGAAAGCTTTGGGTGCCTGGAACTGTCACCCACCTGTGTCTCCAGTTCTGTGACCTCCAAGTTCAGTTTGTTCAGATGCTTGTTCACGAACGTGATGAGGGTCTGAAAGAGAAATGCAAAGGTACCAAGGTAGAGATCTCCACGTGTGACAGTGCCCTGGGGTCACAGGGAGAGGTACTGGCTCTTGGTTAGGCAGCCCACGTGATATACATGGTTTTGGCTGAAAGGGACAGGGAGGCCCAGAGAGACAGGATGACAGGTAAAATATCTGATTTGGGGTCAGTGCGGGCAGAAGGGGAATTAAGAAAAGGGCAAGAGACAAAATGATGCTCTGGGTCCCTCTTGTTGATCCCTGTTTTGGTACTGCCTCCTGTGCCCAGGGAGAGAAAGGCTTTTACATGAAGAGCAGAGAAAGCTAGAATCAGTGTGAGCAGAAAGATAGGGTAGGCATCCTGCTGGGAGAAGATGGGTCCTGGGTGACTAACCAGTGTCGAAGAGAGGGAAAAGATGTGCAGGACACCCGGCATGGCAGCTGGGATTTCCGCACACACCGCGGGGTCCTGTCCGTTCTGCCCCTGGCATCCCAGACCTACCTTCCTCACCATACCTACCTTCTTCACCACATTGAGCTTGTCTGGTGCATGGTCAAACAGCGTGTCAAAGGCATCGCGTTCTGAAATGGAAACACGCCATTCAGTAAAGCATGCAGTTGGCTACCATGGGGAATCTCTGGCTGGCTCGTACTGGAACCCTTGTCTGTGGTCCTTCAGGTGACATGTTTCTAAGCAGGCTGACCCAGGATTTGTCCTTTCTCCTCACTTCCAGCCCATCATATCCCAGTGCAGGAATGGTTCTAAAGTGTTTCTGACATCTCTGGCCATCCAAGTACTAAACTGGTTTGGCTAATTTTCAAGACAATTACACTGGTAAGGGCAGAGCTGAGGGGACATGAGTCCAGTGCCTTCCAGGACAGAACAAGAGTCTCTCTCTGGGGGGTTCCAAGTCTGTCAACCCCCCTGTGTCTCAGTTTCCCCTTCTACAAAACATTATCTGAAAGATAACCTTTCCTCAGGTGCATGGTAGGTATGAAAATCATGTGTTCTATAGATTACAATGTTGTTCTCCCAATGTAGGTTTTAGTAGAATAAAAGTCATGAGGTAAGCAAGAATGAGGCTGACAGAACATAGCCAAGCCATGCTCTGGACAGGGAATTTTCTTGACATGAGGCCAGATTCCTAGAACCAGAGGTGACCTAGTGGAAGGGCATGAGGGCAGGGGTGGGGAATGTCTCCAGCAGCAAGCTGGCTTGTGGAGGGCCTGGGACCCAAAGCCAGCTTTTTCCATTTGGGCATTGATGGGCAAAGCTAAGACTGTGTGTGTGTGTGTGTCTGTCTGTCTGTCTGTCTGTGCATGAGAATGTACATGTGTATGTGTCACACACACACACACACACACACACACACACACACACACAGAGAGAGAGAGAGAGAGAGAGAGAGAGAGAGGGAGGGAGGGAGGGAGGGAGGGAGGGAGAGAGGAAGAGAGGGAGAGAGAGAGAGAGGTTCTGGGAGATGGGATCTGTGATGGGGACTGAGGGGAGCAAGCAGGGAACTGCCTCCCAAATGAGATCTAACATCTCTTCCTAAACTTGCATGCCAGCCACAGGGTAAGTTTGCCCTGCTGGGGCCAGATCTGTGCTGATGAGTGAGTGTTTGTGTCACTAAGCTGTCCCTCCCCACCTGGCCAGTGTGTTCCCAGCTGGGACAGATACATATTAGATAACAGAACCAACTAGCTTTACCCAGGCTACAGAAGCCAGGCAAGCTCACAGTACTCACCATGCCTGCCGGAAAGGGCCCTGGAAGAAAAAGAGAAAGAGTTTACTTATGTGGTAGGTAGGTTTGAGTTTGGGGTCAGCCTGGGCTACTTGAGACCTTGTCTCCAAAAACAAACAACATAGAGAACACATCGCTGGTCTTGGGATGCCACCCTTTCCTTTGAGGGTTGCGACTTCCCTAGTTGTGCCAACCTGGCCTTGGTCAGGTCCAAAAGCTACCTTCTCTGGCACTTGGTTCCATGCTGTCTCCCATTACTCCCCAGAGACTCTTATGCCACATTCAGGAAGATTACTGGTGTTAGTGCAACATCTACTACAGTGATGCTTGAGAGTTCATTCTCTGTAGTTCAGAAAGGACACTGGCGCAGAGGCTTAAGACACCTTGCCAGGAGATCTGAGAAACCTGAGAGGAGTTTCACTGTCCGGGTTCTGCGGCTGAGTGACTACAGGTCAGCTTTGTCTTGCTCCTGGCCATCCTGTGATGCCCCCAAATGACACTTGTCACTGCTCCAGGACAGTGTCTCGGAGAGGACAGTGAGCTGAATGTCACTCTTTGGCAAAGAAATAGTTATGGTCTAAGTGCATAGCACCAGAGACAGTCACAGGACACACCCATTTCAGATGCTGTGTGACTTCAGGCAAACTCTTGAACCTCTCTGGCCTCTGGAGCTTTTAATTTCTAAAATGAAAATAATGGGTGCTCTGAGCATTCGGAATTTAGAAAGATTTTATTACAATTTCTAGTGTACTATAAGTGTCCTAAATATTAAAACAAATATTGCAGTTTGTGTGTGTGAGTGTATGTGCGTATACATCTAAGTGTGTGTGTGTGTGTGTGTGTGTGTGTGTGTGTGCATGTGTAACTCAGAGATAACTTGCAGGAATTGGTTCTTTCCTTCTCCCATGTGGATCCTGGGGAACTGAACGCAGGCTTGGGAGCAAGCATCTTTGCTTGCTGAGCCATCTCGCTGGCCTCACTCTTTTCTTAGTACATTTTTGGTTCTTATGAATTTTAGGATATGCTTGCACACCTAACACCCACCAAAGACTGTTTGTGTGTGGTTTTCCTATACAGAATGGTGAGGCTGTAGAAGCCAGCGAGATGGACTACCCTCAGTTTCTTTCACTGCCCTGGGGAGGAGGACATCCCTTGCTGCACCCACACTCAGAAAAGTCCTGCACAACTGTACTGGGCTGCCCTTATGAAGGCTTCACTGTGTTTTTGTGTCAGAGAAATGGGAACCACAAAACTGTAATGCACAGCTGAGAAGACTCTTTTAGCATCTTAACTGCCCCTACCCCCCCCCCCCCAAGTCCAGCAGTTTCTCCCAGGATTCCTTTGTTTGGTCTGTTCTCTTTTCCAGAAGATGAGACAGTGGAAACAAAGCAACCATCATGGGATGGGAGATCCAGGTGGGTAGAACAGTGACACTGGACCTGAGGTGGCTTTGCCTCTTAACCCTCAAAGTCATGCCAATAGCACATGCATCCATCCGGCCATGTGACTATTGGTGACGAGGATGGGACCTGGGAGAGATGGGGTGGCTTCATGATGGGGTCTTCACAAATCATATGACAGGCATAGTGGGAGGGCCATTCTCTACCTCTACCTGCTCCTGGGTCTTTTTGAAATCACCATGGTCACCATAGCCACAGATCTGACTCATGTCGATCTTGGTTGGAGAGTGCTCGGGTGGAGACCAGAGGCCAGCATCCAGTATATTCCACCTTGGTTTTGAGACGGGGTCTCTCACTGGGCTGGCTGGCCCGTGAGTTCCAGGATTCTCCTGTCTCTGCCTCCCCAGTGGCGGAATGGCAGGTGCACACAGCTGTGCCTGGTCTTTAACATGGATGGCGGGATCTGAACTCAGGTCCTCAGGCATGTTTGTGTGGCAAAAAGCACGTTGTCAATCATGGCAAACCTTATTCTATTTCCTCATTTTTAAAATTCTAAAAACAAACAGGATAACCAAAGAAACCAAAACTCAAAAGACATCTGTAAAATAGAGATGGCTTTCTGGGGTATGGCACATGACCAAATAAATCAGATTTAAGAAGGAAGGGAAAAAAGTCATCTTTTTGAAGATTAACAATTCAGAATGGCCTCATGTTTACCACACGATGATTTCATGCTGGTTAGCTTTTGGCGGGGGTGGGGGGCACTTTTTTCCTGGAGTGTCACAAAATTAGAATTTTTCAATCATGGCTAATTCTTCTCCCCCTGTTTCCCCACCCAAGGCTGTACCTTAAGCAGCAAGAGGCATGTTTTGAATGCACAGAAAAGGCTAAGCTATAATCATCGGCTGCAGCTTAATCCCTCCTGCAATCCCAATAAATGAAAACTAAATATCAGCAAATGGGTGAATTTCAGAGAAACATCTGTGTTCCATTACAGACTCGCTGGCAACAATGGTGTTGACATACTCTGTGTTACCAGTTATTTCCTCTTGGATTTGTCGAGACTGGAGGATCCCTTCTCGTTTCTAAAATGGAGAAGAGAGAACAAAACAGGCTTTAGCGATACAGAAGCATTGCTTGGCATTTCTGACATGGGGGGCGTTATTGGTGTTTCATAAGAGGGTCCAGAGATGAGAAGATTCAAGAAGGGGAAATGTAGTGATTTGGGGGCACCTGGCTGCATGCACCATCATGGCGGAGTGCAATCAGTGTTTAGTCCAAACAAGTAGGCTGATTCCTGGATGGTGAAGCCTGCCTTTCTTTATTGAAGATTTGTTGGAAGTCAGCTGTTTGCCTTGGGAGTAAGGTACAGCAAACCAAATGGAAATGAAGGCTGGGTGTGTCTGCCTCCAGCTGGGGCCGGGCAGGGAGACCACTATTGCAGCAGAACTGTGAGGCTGGTCAGCTGGTCGGAGATGGGCAAGGCAGCTTGGAGAATCAGGAGGCATAGAGGACTTTTATTTTGGTTTTAAATTTGTTCTTTGATAATTTCACACGTGTATACAGTGTTTCATGATCCTGTATACTCTTCCCCATCCCCCTTGGACCCTCTGAATACATCCCACCCCGACCTTCATGTCTATGTATATCCCACTACTACCTGTGTGCACATGCGTGTGAGGCCATTTACGGAACATGGGTAGCCTACTAGAGGTCATGGGCCCCTCAAAGAAAAATGATTCCTCTTCTCTTTGTAGCCGTCTCTGGTCGGGAGCTCCTTAGTGAAGGATGGAGCCTCATAAGCCCCCATGTCTCAGTCAAGCTGAAGTGCTGACTGGCTTGATCTTATGCAGGCAGCCACACTATCATGAGAGTCACGCGTGCAGTGGCCACATCCCGTCCAGAAGCCAGCATTACACAGCACTGCTCTTGGATGACATTCTGAGAGCCTTGCGGGGATTAGTATAGACATCTCCTCACAGGTCTGAGTACTCAACAGTCACTGACTCTCGTCACTCTGACCAGTTATGAGTCTTTCTACATTGACTGCTGTCCAGGACAGAAAGAAGTTTCTAGAAGCAAGGTTGAGAGCATCTAGTCTATGGAGCACATCACTGGCACAGTTGCGCTGAGTCAAAGGGTGACATTCTCAGGTGCCTCTAGCTCCGGCAGGCTCCACCTGGTGCTGGCCTGGGGACTGTAAGTGATAGCTTACTCTCTCTGAGAAAAGCAACCACCTTGAGCCTTGTCCAGACAATTTCTTTCCTCCTTCTCCTCCCTTCTCCTTCTTTCCTCTTCCTGTCTCCTCCTCCTTCTTCTCCTCCTCTTCTATTGTTTTCAAAGAACAGGGACAAGGGCTCATGTAGTCCAGGTTGGCCTTCAATGCTATGTAGACTTCCAGCTAGACGGTCAGAGATACTTTTCAAGGAGAGGAAACTCTGGGGAAGGCTGGACCCTGGGGAGAGGTGGCTGCCATTAGTTCCCGGGCAGTCCTCTGCCCCATGTATGGCTGGAGGGTTGAAAAATGGAGCCAATGAAGGAGCACCAGTGTTCCCTAGGGCCCTCTGACGGATGCCAGAAGGAAGGCTCATGACCAGGTCCCTCTGCAGCCAGCAGCGACCCTTGCAGGACATCCTGGGCATCACATAAGGGCTGTCGGCCGGAGCCCCCACTGGCAACCCTCAGAGCTCCTATCTCTACTTCTGCAGGGGAGATCTCTCCTCAGCTTAGGGGCTCACTTTCTCTAGGATTGTTTTGTTTTAAAACAGGGCCTCACTATGTAGCCCAGGCTGGCCTGGAATTTATTAGTCTAGATTAGCCTCAAACTCAAAGCAATCCTCCTGCCTTGGCCTCCTAGGTTATGCACTATTACACAAGGCATTTTCTGTCAGTTCTGGATCCTGCTTCTGAGTCTGTTCTCTTGATAAATCATCCTGTAACCCCTAACACACACACACACACACACACACACACACACACACGGCACTTTGTATAACCCTTTTCCAATGCCCTCACCCTAACAAAAGTCCCTGCAACAGGAATTAAACTGCTCCTGATGGCTGATAATTGAGCTCAAAATAAGGTCTGAGATGTGAGCTTACAGGGACCACTGTTTCAAAATAGCAGTCTCCCACCAACTCTGCTGCTCAAATCTTTTTTTTTTTCCTTTTGTCTCTAGTAAAGCAACAGGTAAGTTTTGTTATTTCCATTGGAGAGCTGTTTATCTTACCTGGTCAGAAAGACAATTAAAATATTCAACAAAGCACCAGAAGGCATGGTAAGTCACAGGAGGAAGGGCTGGCTTACCCAGGAACATCTCTACTAGCCGAGGAGGAGCCATGCCTGAACTGAGCGACCGCACGTAGAGTTGTGAATAACTCAGGACTCCCAGTGCCTATGCTTGCTGGTCACCAAAGTCCTCCCGAATTAACTGTAGAAGTTAGGTGGTTTTTGTTTGCTTGTTTTAACCTTTGTTAGAATGCTTTAGGTTCAGAGCAAGTCTGAGAGGAGGGGCTAGGAATCTCCTTGGTTTTCCACCCCTAGCACCCGATACCATCTCATCTACTGTCTGCACCCTGCAGCAGAGGGATAGATACACTGTTCACAACTGAGCTGATTGCACCGAGCCATCAGTCACCCCTGAGAGGTCACAGCTACTGTTGGGGTCTGCTCTTGGTGTCGTGTCTTGTATGGCTTTGGGCTGTGTATCTCAGAGCAGTTAAACTGACTTCAGAATTCCCCGTACTCCACCGTCCATCATCCATCCCTCTCTTCCCCGTGGCAGCGTCTCTAAACATAAGCTGAACTTGTGTGTGATTGGCTGGTAGGGATAACAAAACAGAAATGGTGTGGGCTCCTTAAGAAGACACTTGTTCCAGGATGCTCTGGGCTGGGCACAAAGGCAGAGCGAGATGGCAAGGATTCTGAGTGCCTGTCTATCAGCCGCACTCAAGGGTCTGAGCCACACAGCTCGGTCTTGTCAAGGACAGTCCTCTGCCGTGTCTGTGTCATCTCATCTCCGTGAAGGCAGCACCGACGCACCCTAGTCCTATTATAGCTTTATGATGCTTTGCAGAGTTGAGTGGCCGTTGGTGTGGAAGAAAGGCTTTCTCATTAGGGCAGGAGTGAGCAGTTGCTTAGGAGCACAATTGTCAGTGTTCCCCTCCAGTTACCACCTGACCTGAAAGCTCAGCTCAAAGCCCTTTTGTCCTGAAAACAGGCCTGACCTGATCTGGCACAGTTAACCAGCCCAAAAGCTTTCTCTTACTAACTGATGGCAGAGCTGCCTCCTGTTGTCTGTTGCAGAACCCTGGATGCCTAGGGGGCTGTGTGTACCCAGAGCACACCCTTTCAATGCATATTTATATGGAAAAAAAACCCCACCAGAGACTAGCAAACACAGCGATGACCTCTTGTTTAAATGGGCATAAAGTTGGAAAATAAGATTGCATTTGAGTGTTTAACTGGGTCAGGAGCAGAGTAAGCTAGCTGTGGGGACAGAGATTGCATTCGCATTGTGGAAATTATTTGACCATATGTGAATGAAAACCCCATCCAACAGTCTGGACTTGAGGGCCTAGGTGGGCTTTGCTTGGGGACTGAGAAGCAGCAGCGGAGGGCACAAACATGCATGCACACACACATATACATCCTTGAACATACAACATTCCATCCTTATATATGAACTTACACACATGCATGCACATACCCCTTCTGCATGCTTGAACACACACATTCCCTTACACACACACACTCCCTTTCACATGTACATATTTCCTCACACATGCAATTAAACACACATACACACACATATTCTCACTCACTGATTTGTACTCAAACATACACATGCATGCACACACATGTGGTTGAACACATACTACCTCACATGTACACACACAATTGACCATATACTTCACACATGCACACACACACACACACACACACACACACCCTGGAATATGTATTCCTTTACACACAATGCTTATATGACACTTGACTAAAACCATGATTTTCTAAAGTTTGCTGAGAATGTGCATGCCACATACAAACACCTTTCTTCATGCTTAACTCTACATACCTCACGAACATATACACTAGACACTTTCAGCTCTCTGTTGCACAGAAACTCTTACAACATTTAAGTAGACACACACTCACACAAAGCCACACTACACACAAGCATACACCCTTTCACTCTGCTCACGCTTATGGAGCTAAGGCCGCAGGTGCTGGATGTCTCCCAGCACTTAGCACAACCAAGTCCACTTTAGCCTTCCCCCAGCTGTCCTGTGAGCATCTACTCAACATGTTTTGACTTGTGCTGAGCTCAGCCTCTGTGACTCAAGGGTGCACATGTATAGGGTAGCATGCATCTTACCTGGACCACAACCACTTGGATGGAAACATGGTCTGGGAGTCGGATTGGTGCCCGAAAATACTGGGACAGAGCAACCAGCAGGTGGAGGATAGCAACCAGGTTCTTGGCATGAACAGCTGAAATACAAGAACAGAAAATGAGAGTCTCCAGATTCTAGGCAGGATAGGTACATATTGAGATTACAGCAGTAGCCTCCTCAGTGTCTCCTTGTTGCACCCTAGGCATCAGAGAATTCCTTCAATCACCATCTGGTCCCCCTACCCCCAACTCTTTCAACTATGGCCATGCTCTCCAGGTTCCTTCTTGGATGCTACGACTGGTAGATTTCCAACATAGCATCTCTACTCCACTTGAGCTTCCCCAGGAGCAACGACTGAGTCTGCAGCTCGGAAAACTTTCTCTGCCCAGGCTCCTGTTCTCATCTGCACCCACTTCCTCCCACCTGACAGGGAACAGTGGATTGATACCACATCCCGTGTCAAAGGCTATTCACAAACCTTTCTTTAATCAAGAGATACCAAGTCAGAAGCCCTGGGTGTCTTCTTCTGTCCAGAGTCAAGTTCCCTATAAGAACCATGAGAACAACCCAAAAAGTTTGGTTGTTCATGCCTTATAAGGTGAGTGTAGTCTATGTTTCAAACAAAGCCAAGTGTCTTCCACAGTTGCCACACCCTGTGCCCATACTAAACCGTCTATGCTGCTGAAGGCTAGGCCCTTCTGGTTGTAGCTTTCTCAGTAGACGGGCTACATACTAACTCATGAGCTGGCACAGTCAGGCAGACTAGAACTTGAACGTCACTTTGTTACCTGTTTACTGGTTATGGCCTTGGGCAGGGGCTACTCTGACCACTGAGCCTTTACAATCTCGGATGACAGTTCCCAGGTGGACATATACACTGAAAAGACTTCCAACACTGACAAAGGGCAGAGTCCCCGGGACACTGCAGGTGGCCAGGAATGACTGGTATTTTTTATCATAACTTATGAGAAAGCCCCTAGCACAGATGCAATCAGGGCATGCCAACCCTCTCTCTTCCTGTCTCACAAAAGGGCAGACTCTCCAGGCTCTTTGCCTGCCTGTGCGGTCCTACTAGCTTCACGGCTCTTCATTACAGGGACATTTAAGGGAAAACCCAGAGTACCACATGTGTATGTCACCCGCATGGGTTGTCAGAGTGTCATTTGTCTTCCCTGGTCAAAAAGTCTGCTTTAGGAGTTTTGAGAAGCCACCATGAAAGGAAATAATTCAGACTGTCTCTTGCCACCGTTAGCACTGTCCCTCATCACAGCTATTCCACAGGCAGTGTCTCTTGATGGCCAGTGGTGGCTCAACATGACACCAAGCAGCACATCTGGCTTTCCAGAAGATTCAGATCTGGAAAGCACTGTGTCCTGACTCTGACCTTCAGTGACAGCCTACAAAATGGCTCTCGGTTGGGACTGGGTCACTGACATGGCACTGTCATGAAGATAGAGCCAAACCCAGGATTGCTCTTCCAGTCAGGGGTGTTGTATCATCCCTAGGTTGGATCCTGAGGGCTGGAAGCACACTTGAGGCCCTCTTGCTTTTAATGACAAACTTAATGTTAGAAAAGTTCAGGCCAGCTAAGTTCTTATTGCCTGGTGTTCCTATATGTCACCTCAGAAAGCAATATCAAAGGTATCAGACAGATGTCAGACTCTTTTAACAAATGCTGTGTCCTCCAGGAAATCTTTTTCAGAAGAGATAACTCCATTTAGACACATAGAGAATGTGGGCAAGGATGCTAGCCTCAGCGTCACACATCAACATCAAAAACAAATCCCTGGGACACCCGCACGGAGGAGGAGCACGGTACAGATCCTCGGAGCTTTCTTTTGCTTTTACCATGTAGTTCTGGTGAGTCCAGAACATTCTAAGTAGCCCAACCTGGCCTTAAAGTTGTGACCCTACTACCTTAGGCTCCTGAAGCTTTTTTTTTTGGGTCAAAACTCATTTTAATTTTTTTCTTGATTAATCGTATAGGGGAGTCATGGCATGTGCGTGGAGATTAGGGATAACTTTTGGGGGTTGAATATTGCCTTCTACCATGTGGTAGGTTCTGGGGATTGAATTCAGGTTGTCAAGTTTGCTGGCAAAACACCTTTACCTGTTGCACCATTTCACTGGCCCCTGAGGTTATGTTTTATTTTTGCCCCTGCCCCCTCTCTCCTTCCTAAGCAGAGAAATCTTATGGTCTAAAAGCCAACAGCAGAGACCATGAAAGGAAGGCAGGACAATGAAGACCTTCAAGTCTTAACTGCCGCCCACCCATTTCTGCTTCTTTTCTTCCAGCTGCATCTGGGTTACTCCTTCTAATCCTGCACCTAGACCCAGAATATGCATCAATCACAGCCTTTAAAAACTATAATACAGCCACATAATGGAACCCTTGCACACACAGAAAAGCACAGTCCAGACAATGTCAGCTAAGTATTAACATGAATTAATTAAAGGGAAACTCCATAGAAACAAGACAAGACCATAAACCATGAACATCTGCATACACATGCACTGCATGTGTACTGTGATCAGCACTTAAAAAGGAATATAAAACCATTTTGGGTTCTGTGATGAAATCTTGAGCTGAGTCATTCTGTCTTGACCAAGACATGAACTATTCCTTGTCCAATGTCTCCATACCAAGGATGCAACTCCTTCACTAGTCACCTGGTGGTCATAGCTGCCATCGGGCGGTCTCAGCAGTACTGTGACTGTGTTGTTGTATTTAATGATGGCCCCAGGGCATGAGAACAGTGAGTCTGGCAGTGCAGATATGCTCAAGTGAAGGCATGAAGGGCTGCCTTTAAATAAAGAGAGAGAATTCAGTAATAGAGTGAAAACCTGGATACTGAAACCCCAATCCATATCTGTGTAAGAATGCACATTCTATTTAATTATGAAAAGGAATATTCATGGTAGTTTAAAAATTAGATTTATTTATTTATTCCATGTGTGTGGATGTTTTGCCTTTATGCATGTCTGTCTGTGCACAATGTGTGTACCTGGTATGTACAGAGACCACGGGAAGGTATCAAATTTCCTGTTGCTGGGATTGCAGATGGTTGTGAGCTGTCACGTGGGTGCTGGAAACTGAACCCAGTCCTCTAAAAAAGCAGCTCTTAACTGCCGAGTCATCTCTCCAGCCCTTCGAGTTAATTTTGTTGTTACACCTCAAGGGACAGGTGTGGTGGTCATTGTGTGTGATAAATGTGTTGTTAGGCTAGGAAAGGTATCAATAGCAGGAACACAAAAACAAACCCGTAGACTAATGGGAGAGTGTAGAACACCAGGAAATAAACTCACATGGCTACAGTCACCTGGTTCCGACAGGGATGTAAAAAGCAAACCCAGGAGAAAAAAAAATGCCTCTTTAACAAATGGTGCCAGGAAAGCCAAGTAACAAACCCCTTGTAAAAGAATGAAACTAGATCTGTATCTCTCACCTTGAGTAACAGTCAACTCAAAGTGATCAAAATCTTAATGTGGGAGCTAAAAAGTTGAAGTCACTAGAAGAAAACCCAAGTAAAAGATGTTTATGCAGGCATAGACGAAGACTTCACACAAAGAACCCAGTGGCTCAGGAAATGACCCCATGAACTGAAAAAATGGGACTGTAGGAAATTAAAAATGTCTGCAGAGAAGAGGAAATAATCTGTCAGCATGAGGAAATAGGCTACAGAATGGGAGAAAACCTTGCTAGCTCCTATGACATATGATGTAGCAGCTATAAAGAACCTTAAAGAATTAAACATCAATCTACCCTCTAAATCATCCAATCAATGGATGGGTAAATGCACTGAATAGTCATTTCTCAAGGGAAATACAAATTTGTATATGTGTATGTGTATGTGTATATGTATATTATGTATTTGGTGATCAACTTCGTTAACCATCAGGGAAATGCAAATTAAAAGTACCGCGAGTTTCTATCCAGTTAGAATGACTACCACCAGGAGAACAAACAACAAATTCCAGTGAGGCTACAGGGAATGAGGAAGCCTCGTTCACACTCGTGGGACTGGACACTGGTTGGGCCACTACAGAAATGAGCATGATGGTTCCTCAATAAACTAAAAATAGAACTACCATACTTGACAGCTATATCACTGCTGGGTGTATCCCAAAGACTCTACTTCGACATGCCACAGAGATACTTGCATATCCATGTTTACTGCTGAGCTACTCACAATAGCCAGGAAATGAGAACTGGCCTTGATGTCCATCAACAGATGAATAGACACAGTGTATGTATACAATGGTACAATTTAATTTGCCTATAGAGGAAAATGAAGTTACGACATTTACAGGCAAACGAATACAACTGCAGATCAATAGGCGAAATAAGCTATGGCTTTTTTCTTTGTGTGTGTGTGTGTGTGTACATGTGTGTATGTGTGCATGCATGTGAGGTGGGGAGGAGGAGAAGAAGGAGGGTGAGATCTTAAAGGACAGGGGAGAAAAGAGGGATACACGTGACATGAAAACAGAATGGGGTGCTATCTGGGGTGACGAAGGAGATGAGCGAGAGAGGGGCAGGAAGGAGGAGGAGAGCGGTGGGAGAGACGGAGGAGTTAGAGCAAATGAGTGGCACACGGGGTATGAAAGGGCACGGCATTGTGACTCTGTACTTTGTGTGCTACTTAAAATAATGAAAAAGATGGAAAAGCTATTACATTTGTGTGTCTGTGCCCATGCAGTGTCTGCAGCTACCCACGGTGCAGGCATCCCCTGGGATGTTGAAAGACATCCCCTTTGGATACAGGGAGATTACTATCTATACATGCACACATGTGTATTCATATGTGAGTGAACAAAAAACATGTTCTAGACACTCTTTATTATATACACAGACACATATAGATGGATAAACACACACACCTTGCAGTACCACTCCAAAATTTTCAGTGCCATCTCTAGGTAGGCAGCTATGGAGGCCTCGAACACAGGCTCAGTATACGCAGCCTGAAGGGCCAATGCACCAATGAAGGGGGCTTAAAAAGAGAGAATGGGGGTTTAGGAAGTGTGGCACAGCGGTGTGGGGGAAGGGAGTGCCCAGGCGGGCCCCTGCCCAAGCACCTCTTCCCCCTGAGGGACCACACGCACACAGACATGGTATAGAATAGAGTTTATTCAGGGCAGAGAATGGGAGTTGATGGTATAGTGGAGGTAGAGAAAGTCAGAGAGAGAGAGAGAGAGAGAGAGAGAGAGAGAGAGACAGAGAGAGAGAGAGACAGAGAGAGAGAGAGACAGAGAGAAGTGGAGGGAGAGAAGTGGAGGCCGGCCATGATCATGTGGAGAGAGGGGGGAGGGGAGGAGAGCCCAAGAGGGGCAGAGAGGTGAGGGTGCTAAGAGGGAGAGCAATGAGAGAGAGGAGGGGCAAGTAGCCCCTTTTATAGGGGGGGGCAGGTCTATGGGGTGAGGCATACCTGGCTGTTGCCAGGTAACTGTGGGGTGGAGCTTAGACAGAACACCAACACAGCCTGGCTCTGCAGCTGGCTCTATGAAACATATTCTTGGCTCCACTGTTCATCTTTCTGTAAGCAGGGCAGCAATGCTCCTTCAGGGGACGGGACATCAATGTACCAGTCACCCTTCCTTGTTTTGGGGAAGTGATAGCAAAGACGCTAGAACCCCTGACCCTGGTATAATAACGCTGATAGTGTCAGACCTCCTCTGTGCCTTGATTTCCCCATCTGGGAGCCAAGAGTGGTGAAAAGGATTACCTGAGCTGGGTGAGTGGGTGCTTCGAGGATTGAAATGGACATTGATATTTAAATGTGTTTTTATACACTGACATTTTCTAAAGTTTCAATAATAAAAAAAAATACTCTTTGTGAACAGGAAAGAAAGAAATCCCTAAAGTCCTAGATCAAAGACCTTGGTAACTCAGCAGCCTGTCCCTGCCACCCTTGACCTGAGCACGAAGGCGACACCGTGTCCCCAAACGCACAGTCAGGCCTGATTAGAAGGGAGAGAACTTCTCCCTGTGAGTTGTGCCTGCTCTGTTCCTTCTAGAACACACTGCTTCTTCCTGTAAACAAGCTCCAGCTCTTCTTGATGCCCTGAAGCATCACAGGGAGCAGCCAAGAGAATAATTATCCCTTCTGACCCACTAATCCATCTCCATTCTGAAGATCCAGCCAGGGAGAGTAATTCACAAGCAGTAAACAGAGAGACAGCAAAGATATCCAACTAAATCCATCTGATATTAGTAATCAGCTTGCAAAGAGTGTGTGTGTGGTATGTATGTGTGTGTGTATATGCATGTGTAGTGTATGTATATGTGTGTGTGTGGTGTGTATGTGTGTGTGTATGCATTGTAGTGTGTGTGTGTTTGTGTGTTGTATGTGTGTATGTATGTGTGGTGTATATGTGTGAGGCCAGAAGTCAATATCATGTGGTCAAGTGTCTTCCTCAAGGCTCCATCCACTTTGGTTTTTGAGACAGCGTCTCGCACTGAACCTGGAGTTCAGTGACTCACTTAGAGAGGGTTGGCCAGAGAACTCCAGAGCTCTCCTGTCTCTGCTTCACTGGCACTGAAATAACAGATCAGTGGCACTACTCTGAGCTTTCGATTTTTTTTTTTTAAATATGGGTGCTGGGGCTCAATCCAAGGCCTGTGAGGCAAACACTTTACCCACTAAGTCATATGCCCAGCCTCATGTCTCCTTTTTTGAACACAATTTAATTTCCCATGGGCACAGGGAAATAGGGTTCCTTAGCAGGGCAGCTTCTGGGGCCTAAAGCCAGGTCCTGTCCTCAACCCTCAGGTGACTTTGGCTTAGCAGAGAATGGCCTGTTCCCAGCTTATCACACTGTTCTATGCCAACAATGGTATAATTATGCTGAAGGAGGTACTGGGTGTTTTGGCTCCAATGGCAGATGTCAGAAATGAGGACAGGAGAGAGCTCCTGGAAGCTATGAGGTCACTGTGGTGGGGGAGGGGACCCTAATACTTAGATCTAACCATTTTATTTGCACTGTTTTTTTTTTTTTTTTTTTTTTAAATCTGCATTTGTTTCTTTACAAAGAGAAAAATCAGAAAACTCCCTGACTAGGGATTGGCTGTCATTGCTAGTGTCATGGGACCCATTGAGTTACTGTTGAACCAGTTTGAGTTTATATTAGGTGCCAAGGCACACTCTTGAGACTGCAAAAGTATGAATGTTCTCGGGGCTGGGGAGATGGCCCAGAGGTTCGGAGCACTAGCTGCTCTTCCAGAGGACTGAGGTTTGATTCCCACTACCCACACAGCAGCTACAACTGTTTGTGAGCTCCAGTCCCAGGGGATCAGACACCTTCTTTTAGTCCATGTGGGCTCTGCATCAGATAAAACACCTATGCAAATAAAACATATTAAAAAAGAATAAATGGTCTATATTTTTATGAAATCTTTGAGCTATACTACCAGTGAAAGGTGGAATTTAAAAAAAAATCCTTTGTAGGGATGGAAAGATGGTTCAGTCTGTAAAGGTGCTTGCCATAAAGCCTGGTGGATGGCTGTCAGCTTGACACAATTTAGAATCCGAATAACTTGGGAAGAAGAGTCTCGGGAAAAGATTGGTTGCACTGGATTAGGTTGTGGGTATTTGTGATGGACTGTCTTTAAGTTAACTGGTGTAATATAAACGTGGCAGAAGTTACCCATCCCATTTATAAGACTTAAAACGGATTCCCCCACTTAGGGGAGTTAAAAAATTTATGTTTTCAAACCTAGGAAAGGGGGCTGGAGAGATGGCTCAGCGATTAAGAGCACTGACCGCTCTTCCAGAAGTCCTGAGTTCAATTCCCAGCAACCACATGATGGCTCACAGCCATCTGTAATGGGATCTGACGCCCTCTTCTGGTGTGTCTGTAAGTGATTTCAGATCTGCAAGACTCCACCTAGTATGGGGAGTCTCTAGGCTGGGGTCCCGAACTATGCAAGTGGAGAATTCAAGCTGGAGTAGAAGCAGTCAAGCAAAAGAATCCATGCAAAGGTGAAAGAAAGGAGAGAACTGACTCTGTAAAGATGTATCCTGACCTCCCGATCTGTACCGTGGCATGAACATTCCCCCTTCCCTGTTATGTGTCAGTCCGTCTGTCTGTCAGTCAGTCAGTCTGTCTGTCTCTGTCTCTTTTCATCTCTCTAGTAAATAAAACATTAAAACAAACCCTTTTCTGCTTGGGACCTCCGAGGTATCTTTGCTCCTGCTGAGGAGCAGGGTAGAAGTGACAGGGTGTGGGCAGAACTGAAGCCTCACTCCTGGCCTCTCGCCCAGGTTCCTGCATGCTGGAGACAGCACTGCTCTCAGCAGACTGTGTGGGTCTCAGAAGTGGCTCCAGGAATACATACATCATTTCCTCACCAAGCTGACCTAGTGTCACAGAAAACCCTCCAGACAAAGGGACACCGACCTGGACATTTTATTATTTCCACGCCAAGGGTTTGTATGATAGGTTATCTTTCCCATGAAAGGTATTTCTCAAAGAGAAATGAATTGGCATCCGGGGTGTCAGTTTAGGAATGGTGGGGACTGTTAGGGGTTAGTGCCATTTCATAATCCTCCTCTCCCAACTCACAGTCCACGTTCCACTTGATGCTCCTGGGAGGAAGCTTCAAGGTCTCATTGATCTTCTCCAGCACAGTCTGCAACTTTTGCTTCTGGGCGATCTCCGACTGGGTAACCTCTGCTACATTGAGCTTCTCACTCTCCAGTTTCTCTGGAGTGGGAAGGGAAAGAGCAACCGTTATCTTGGGTCAGAGGACACCTAACTTGTGCCTATTTCTTCATACCTTCGCCTATGACAACACGCAAAGATCAAATCTCTACAGTCAAGCCTAGGGTTATCCTGGGATCCCACTCCACATACTCAGATCTGGGGATGTTTGAGTGTCCAGGCAAAAATGGCAGGGTGTTTGCAATCCTATGCAATCCTTTTGTATGCTTTAATTATCTCTATATTATTCAAATGTTGCACACAATAGAAAGGCCATTATATATTGCTTATAGAATCATGACAAGAAAAGTAAGGGTATTTTCAGTATAGATGTGATTTTTATTCAAAGATTTTAATTCCATTCTAATTCCATTTTTGTTGCTGTGATAAAATACCGCAAGAAAAAACAACTCAGTAGAGAAAATGTATTTCAGCTGATAGTTCCAGGCTGCATTCCATCACTGTGGGGAAGGCACAGCGGCCAGAGCCTGTGATAGCTGGTCATGTGGCATCACACAGAGAGATGAATGTACGCATGCTCACTTCCTCTTGCTTATGCTCAGCTCCAGTCTTCCTCTCACATAGTTCAAACTCCCTACCTAGGGATTGGTGCTGCCCACACTGGGCTTCCCTACACCAATTAGCGTTATTAAGGCAATTCTCCATAGGCACGCCCTCATGCCCACCTAGTAAGGGTGTAGACAGTCTCTCATTGACACTCTTCCTCGGTGACTTGAGGTTGTGTCAGTTGAATCTGCAGACATGAACCCTTTGAGGACCTTCTAGAAGGGGGACACTGCTCCTTGTTTAATTGAGCACGAGTCCTGTGGAAGCCTTTTGACTGTGCTATAGACCCCCAGGGCCACAGAAGAGGGGAATTTAACTGGCCACTTTTGAATGTTCCTCCTCCATTCTGGGTCCCCACCTCTTCATTTCTAAGGACACTACTGTGTCCCAGCTGGCCAGCCTTCTGTCAAAGCCAGCTATACCCTTTTTCTGTTCCCCTGAGACAGGGTTTCTCTGTGTAGTTCCGGCTGTCCTGGCACTCACTTTGTAGACCAGGCTGGCCTCGAACTTAGAAATCTGCCTGCCTCTGCCTCCTAAGTGCTGGGATTAACGGTGTGCGCCACCACCACCTGGCTAGCTATACCCTTCTTATAGGCATTTCATCTATTCTTGTATGGATGTCACCCCCAATCACATTAGTGTGATAGAAGCATCTCTTTCCTTTTCCTCCCAACCCCTACCCTCACCACAAATAGTGTTACATTTTATCAGTCTCAAGGCAACACACCTTAAAATTTTTTTCACATCCCTAAAATCAGGATATTTCTTAAATGAAATGAAATCCTACAAGTACTACAGACAGGAGAAACCTCATGGGATCTTTATCCATGCTCAGATAAGCCCACAGGAGCACCTGCGGAAAATATCAGCTACAAATTTGAAGAAGAAAGCACCTGGTAATGGTGAGCGGGGACTTCTCTCTCTAGATGGCACTCGCACTGTGGTGTGCTTTAACACCAATGCATCTCGTGTGTGCCGACCCAGGAGGCAGCTTGATCGATTTACTAATCTAGATTCATACTTTGATCTATCACAAAAGACAAAACAAGGAGAGCATCTTTGATGGGAATTACAGTGTCTGCTTCTAGATTCATCTGATTCCATGCTCCCCTTCTCAGTCAGGACTGAGAGAACCCAAGGCTCAGATCGTGTTTAAAATGCTTTTCTCTGCATTTTTAAGGGCTGCCATATAAATATTTCAACTTTCCATCGGTGCTCCAACAAGTGCTTATTTGTTTTTGGTAATTACAGCTTACACGAGTTATATGCCCTTTGGTGTGAGACTGTGGCCCTCTGTCCACTGGAGAGTCTGTGCAGCTTCTGAAGATCATGAATTACTGTGAGCAGCAGCAGGGCAGGATGACTGCAGGCTATTTGTAAGGGCGGCATCCTCAGATGTATCCCTCTGCCCTCTTCAGCTGATCCGAGCCATCCCTCACTTCCTAAGTGCAGGGATTTATCAAGCACAGCGCAAACCTTATGTATTGTGTGTGTGTGTGTGTGTGTGTGTGTGTGTGTGTGCGTGCGCGCAACAGAGAGAGACAGAGAGGGACAGAAAGAGGAAGTAAGAGAGGAGGGACAGAGAGAAGGATGGAGAGGGGTAGGGGGAGAGAGAGGGGGAGGAAGAGAGAGACAGACACAGAGATACAGAGACACAGAGAGACAGAGGGTCAGAGAGAGGAGGGGAGGGAGGGAGGGAGAGAGGGAGGGAGAGAAAGAGAGAGAGAGAAAGGAGTTAGTTTGTGGGGGGTTCAGAGAACCATTTGCAGAAGTCCGCTCTCCCCTTCAACCACTTTGATCCTGGGATCAAACTCAGGTCAACAGATTTGGTGCAAGCACTTTTACCAAATGAGCAATCTGTCAGTCCACCTTTTCCCACCTTTAAGCTGAATTCTTATTTTGGATCCTCTCCTTTTAAAGAAAGGGAAAATTTGTCACCCGCACCCTCCATCCCCCCATTGTTTCTTGATGACACTGGAACTGTCCTTAGAAGCAAGCTAATTTTTCATACACTGAAACTGCATGCCCTGGGAAGGACTGCACACAACACTCTGATGACCTAGCTGAAGCCTGAGAAGATCTGGAGGAAGAGCTGCCGGGCTGGACTGCGGGTCGGTCGGTCGGTCGACTGTCTCCCCAGAGGGCTGGAGGGAGGGAGGACGAGGGTGTGGGAGCTGGGTGCTTGCCAGCCCAGCCTATGGATTTTCACACTCAGTCTTCTGCTGGCTGCCACTAAAGTGACTTCCACTTCTGAGTCTCTTTTTCTTTATCTTTCTTTTCCACTGTGGAGCTCTGGTTAACCTAGAACTTACTATATTGATCAGGCTGGCCTTGAGATGACACACATTGGCCAGACTCTACCTCCCAAGTCATGGGTTTAAGGGCAGGTGCTATGACACTTGGTATATATAAGAAATATATACCTGGGGGTTGGCAAGGTGGCTCAGTGGGTAAGGCATTTGGCATCTGACAGTGCAAGTGTGATTACCTGAGTTTGATCCCTGGAACCCATATGAAGGCAGGAGAGGACAGACTTTTACACGTTGTCCCCTGACCTCTGACCTCCAAATACATACAGCAGCAGAAATAAGTGTGCTCACGCACATACATATGCATATAACTTTAAAAAAAATCTAAATAAAATTTAAGAATGAGATTATAGTATATATACATGTACATTTCTACTACGCTCTTCTGCAAAGATTTACAGCCCAAATTTCTTTCTAGGCTCAAATTATTCTTTTGAAAAATTCATATGTACTGCATAGAGCTTATTTCACATTTGACCATCCCCTGAAGGTATCCAGCCAGGGTTCACCCCTGCTTTCTCGGTTTGCAAAAAACATTCCATGTGTACAACTAACTGGTGATTGCTCACAAGAATAAAAGCCCACCTCACACAACTTATTCTTGTGTCTGGTTGTCTTTCCAAATCTCTTCTCATTAGTTCTTTCATTGCTGTATCTCAGTTAAGATCCACCTCCCTCCCTCCCTACCTACCTCTCTCCTTCCCTCCTATGGTGTGTGTGTGTGTGTCTTTATATGTATGTGTATATGTGTCTGTGTGAGCTTGTATGTGTGTGCCTGTGTGTGCACGCATGTGGAGGCCTGAGGTATCTTCCTCAACTGCTCTCCACTATACTTTTTGAAACAGAGTCTCTCACTCAGAGCTCACTGATTTGCCTGGGATCCTCCTGCCGCCACTCTCCAGGCCTGACGACATACAGGTGCAGATAGAGCCAGCTTTAATATGGGTTTTATGAGCTCCGAACTCAGGCTCTTATACTTGTGCAGCAAGTGCTTAACCAACGGAGCCGCCTCCCCAGTGAGTTATTTCTACAGTTACATAGTAATTTTCCTCCACGGTGCCAAGGAATTAAAGATATTTCTTTTCCCTAGACTTCTAATTTTCCTCTTCTGTTCTTAGGATAATATTAGCTGGGTCTTTATAAATCTATTGCTGAAGCATTATTTTCCTGGGAAGCCATTTCTCACATAATTCCATGCTTCTGCAAATTGACTATAATTGGCTAATTTTTAGGAGGTGCTAATATGATCTTCAAATAGATAAGATGTGGCTTAGAATGTTCTCAGGTATATTGCTTTGTGACTATTTCCTTGCTTTTAGTTACAATACAAAGATGTTCTTGCAGAGATCAGCTTTGCAAAACAATGGAAAGGCATGCAACAAATTCAGGAAGTGTGAAGACAGGGCAGAGTGCAGTCAATTCCCAGAACAACAAGATGATCTGAGATGATCCGTATGCTTTAACTCAGTGGTTCTCAAGGGGCTACATGTCAGGTTATGATTAATAACAGTAGCAAAATTAAAGTTATTAAGCAGCAACAAAATAATGTCATGGTTGGGGGTCATCACAACAAGAGAAACTATTAAAGGGTCGCAGTGTTAGGTAGGAAGGTTGAGAACCACTACTTTAACTCATAGAGTTGCAACATATATTACACCCTCAAAGAATGACAAATGCTAAAACCCCCTTTCCAATAGTACAGAGTTTCCAGCTATTCAACTATTCAAAACCACTTTTGTTTCTAAACAAATGGGACACATCTATTAAATTTTTTAAAAAGGATAGTCAATTTCTATGGACTACACCTGTAATAAACTTGGGTTCACCCACACTAGGGTTCACTAACTCTAGAGGTTGCTAGCATGAGGAATTGTCCACACTAGGGTCACCCACACCTGAGTTCATCCTCACTAGGATTCACCTGTACTAGGAGTCACTTGTACTAGATGTCATCTGCACTAGGGTCCATCTGTACTAGGACTCACCCTCACTGGTGGTCTCCTGCACTGAGACCTCGACATGGTCATCATGGTCACTGTTTCACCAAGTGGACTTTGGTGGTATCTGAACTTCTGAGACTTTGGTGGTATCTCTTGTCGGTTCCCTGAGGTGAGTAAACACTTGTTCACATCTCCTTAGGAATAGTGTCATAGAACAGGAAGGCATTTCCTTCTCTGCCTGGGGTTGGAACACTCTTGCTCTGAGGTGTTAAAGGGTTCATGCTATTCCCGTGAAAGGATGGGTTGGATTTCACAAGGAGGCAGGCCGGTGGACCGCCAACTGCTGTCTACCCTGCAGAGCCACAGCAGCACAGAGAGGCCTTTGTCAGCAAGAGCTGTCACAGTGCAGATGTTAGACCTTCCGTTTCCTCTGAGATGTCTTTCTCAGAGTTCCCTGTGCCCTGCTAGTCACCTGATGCTTCCTGTGCCAAGGCTGACTCTTCTCCCACCACAGATTAGAGAATCAGTGAAACCTTTTCTTGTGCAATGGAGAAAGGACCCACAGGATAAATGCTCTGCCTCAGTGTCCCAGAAAGGGTAATTTTATGTGATACTGTCATCTGGTTGCTCTAAGGGCCCAGGTTACAATCAGAACAGTTGTTTTTATTAATATACCTTTTATTCATTAATTATTTTTGGAGTCAGGGTCTAATACAACAATATTCAACCTGTGAGTCATAACCCCCACAGGGGTTGCATATCAGATACTGTGTATATCAGACATTTACATTCGTAACACTAGCAAAATAAGTACTAATTTTATGGTTGGGGGGGGTCACCACAACATGAAGAACTGTATTAAAGGGTCACAGTTTTAGGAATATTGAGAACCGATAGTCTAATATGTAGTCCAGACCAACCTCAAACTCATATGCAATTGAGGATTACCTTAAAATCCTGATTGTCCTGTGTCCTCTACCTCCCAAATGCTGAATACACGGGTAGGTGACCATGCTCTGTGTGCTCTGTGTGTACCAGGATGGAACCCAGGGCTTTGTGCATGCTAGGCACTTCAGGGATCTGCCACCTCTGCCTCCTGAGTGCTGGGATTAAAATTGCATCACCATATCGGGCTTCTTTGATAGAATCTAATTAGCATTTTCCTTTTATATTACTTACTTGGTTACTTTTTTTTTTTTCTGCTTTTTGGTTTTATGGTTTCTCCTCCTCCTCCTCCTCCTCCTCCTCCTCCTCCTCCTCCTCATCCTCCTTCTCCTCCTCCTCCTTCTCCTCCTCCTGCTTCCCTCCCCGTCCTCCTCCTTCCCTCCCCTCCCCCTCCTCCCCCCTCCTTCTTCTTCTTTACTTTTTGTACTAGGGATTGACTGAACCCAGGGCCTTGGGCATGGTAGGCAAGTACTCTGTTACTGGGTTATATACCAAGGCCTGGTGCGTCTATAATTTCTAAGACATCTATAAACTTTTTTTCCACCAAATTGTTGTGTCTGTACCTTAAGGAAAACCTATACAAAAATCTGTTGCAAGCACAAAAGGACCAGAAAACAGACATAGCAGTGGGCACCTAGGGAGGCAGAGACGTTAGGAGTGAGGAGACCATCCCCCAAATCTCTGAGAAGGGCTGTTTTCTTGCAAGCAAGTTAGACAGACACCAGTGAGCCAGGTCTGATGCTGTCACCCAAGGGGCTCTTGAGCAGAGCACATGCAGAGGGTCATGCCCATCCCACATCACCTGTCTTTTAACGGCTGTTGGCACACCACCAAGCTCACATGACCCTCAGTCAAGACATCCCTGCCCTTGGCACCTTGCTCACTTTCTTTCTGAGTCTTTGTCCCACGATGTTACCCACATGGCTGCTCCTGCTCTCCAGGCCCAAAAAAGTTAGTACAGAAGAACTCAAGCCCCAGATGTTGGAGGCCCAATTTCTAATGACACCTGATTTATCTTCATACTATCCATTGGAAATTTGATTATTTATGCTGCAGAGAACAAGTTAAAATGCCCAGTGATAGGCCCAGAACCTGATGTATAAATGTCATTCTAAAATATATATAGGCTCTTTGGAGAAGTGGTTACCAGAGTATAGAAAATACCATAGGAGCCTAGACTATCTCACAGTGCCATAATGCAAGGGCATATCAATAAAATAACACAGGGTTCAGCTGTATATCAAAAGATTTCAGGAGCCAATGGGAGAGTTAAGAGAGGAAGATGTCTTCATGGTCTCAAGGTATTTCTCCCTGAAGAATTTAATCGCAAAAAGGAAAAGTGGTAATGCTGTAGTGAAGAGAGTTGACAGAGACCACTGTAAGTCATTTGAATGCATCCCTCTGTGACAAGTCACAGTGACTACAAGTGCTCCCTAACAGGCACTAGGAAATGGTGGATCATTTGGGGGAGTGGTTCCCCAAACTGTGTAGTAGTATCAATGTAATCATCATCCTACAAAACTACCTACCAGTATTCTTCAGACACACAACTTCATGAAAGACAAGAAATGGCAGAGAAACCACTGTGGACTCAAGAGCAAAGGAGACTTACTAGCTAAAGGAGCTTGTAAGATGGGGTGCTGGAATCGAGTATCATGTTAGAAAGTAGTGGCCTTTGGGGGGCTGGAGAGAGGGCTCAGCAGTTAAGAGCACTTGTTGCTCTCACAGAGGACTTGGACTCAGTTCCCAGAATCCACAGGGTAGCTTATAACCCTTCAGCTCAAAGGATCCAATGTCCTCTCCTGACATCCCCAGGCACCAGATATACATCTGGAATGCATTCATACACACAGGCAAAAATACATATATAAAATGAAAAATAAATAAACCTAAAAAAATGTAAAACAAGAAAGTAGTGTATCCAAAGGAGGCCTATAATTTGGTTAAAGAGCTTTTAAAGGTTTTCTTTCAGTTTTGGTATTGGAGAGATGGCTGGGTCAACTGTGGATAGATGGGAGTGTAGGTGAACAATACATGGGAATTCCTTGTACAAACTTTGTGACTCAAAGTTAGTTCCAAGTCACAAAGTTTAGAAAGAAAGTGACAAATGTCCTATGGGTTCATTTAAGTGTTGAGCAGATTAGTGAGATGTAGAAAGATATGGAATATCTCTAACATGCTGCTGAGGTTAAGAGATGATGTACAGGAGCAAAAGATGGGACTGAAGACGTTAAGAGTAAAGGAGACGTTCTAAGCTAATGGTTCTCAATCTTCCTAATGCCCTGACCCTTTCATGCAGTGCCTCACATTGTGGTGACACTCAAACCATAGAGTTATTTTCATTGCTTCTTCATAACTGTTACTTTTGTAGTGTTAGGAATCATAATGTAAATATCTGATATGTCAATAGTCTTAGGGTTGTTTGACCTCAAAAATGTCAGGACCCACAGGTTGAGAACCACTGCTTTAAGCCGAGGTGGCTGTATGAGGTTGAGAGCATAATGTTGAGAGTGAACCCTACCCAGATGACTAAGCCAAACTCTTTCCTGAGGCTTTGCATGAGTGTTGAAAGATGGGATAGATGTGATACACAATAGATGGGAATACAGTTGCCAGGACTTGTGTAGATGAAGGTAAGTGAGCAATCTAGATGACTGAATTTCATCTGAGCAACTAACTGTGCACAGTGAACACCATTGCAGTGGAAATGGGATGACTTTGGTGGAGAGAAACAAGGGAAGCAGCCTGTTTGGGTCAGGTTGGTGGCAAGGAGGCCAAGGGGCATTCAGGTGGAATCCCTTTGAAGATGGTTAAACATGAGCACTGTTATGGTAGCATCAATGGTTGAAATTGCAGGAATGGATGGAAGCACCCAGGAAGCCAGAAGAAAGAAGAACCCAGATGGATGATGAGTCTCTGGTTAATCTTTATCTCTCTGCTACCTGACTGTGTATTATGCAATAGCCCAGCTATCTCATGCTCCTGCCGCCATGTCTTCCCTGCTATGATGGGCTGTATTCTTTCCAACTGTCTCTGCTCATCCCATCTACTTGTCTCATCCCATTTCTTTTGGTCTCTGTCACCTGCTAGCTGTGACAACAACTAGCAGAACAAACTCTTCTTCTTTTAAGCTATTTCTTGCCAGGTATTTGGTTACAGCAATTGGAAACTAACCAATACAATGAGAAACTCCAACCGTGGCTGGAAGAAGCAGCACCTTGGAAGAACACAGCAGCAGGTGTCAGCAGCAGGGAACTTTGATAGAAAGGTGGGGAAGTGGCTGCTGTACCAGGGGATGGGAGGGAGGGAGGGAGTGGCTGGCATTGGTAGCAGATGCAGGGACCACCAAATGCTCTTTTGAAAAACCTAGGCAGGAGAAGAAAGAAGACAAAAGACTAGAGGGGAGCTTAAGGTTACAGGGGTCATTCACACCTGTCTCTAAACTGGTCTGTCCCAGGGGCTTCTGTGACATTCATTATGCTACACACTGGTTCTTTCCACCAGGGCATCCTGTCTATAGGTTTGGAATGTGTGTGCTCAACCTTACACCCATAGAGGGCTAAACTGAAGTTCACATGAGGAGCATGACTTCTGTTGTGATTCACCTTTGGGACAGGAAGATGGACATCTCAAGTCATCTGACCTATTCATACATGAGGCCTGATCTGGAGCTACACAGGTGTGATGTCAGGCTCTTTTGTAACCCTTCCCCGGAGGCAAGATGACTCTGTGGCCACGTTCCATCCTTGCTCTGAGAGCCTAGCATAGGACATTTCTAGGCAGCTTCTGAGTCTGATTAGAAATTGTGCTGGAGGGGCCAACAGCTGCGGCCACTGGGGACATGTTCAGTGAAGCTCATATTTCCATGACTGCACGTGCCAAAACCTTCCCATTTTGCATTCAGCTAGCATTTACAACCTTTAAATATTAATTCTCATTAATATTGATGTTTAGTACCAAATCAGTTTAGCTTCTAAGAAATTACTAGATTTTATATCAGCCATTCATTCATTTACCTAATATACATTGATTAAGTGCTAGGTGATGTGCAAGGCAGCCTGACGGAGCCGGAGAACCCGGAAAAAACAAGTAACACCTACTTCATGACTTCATGTCATGAAGTCATGTGCTTACCTACACAGCTATAACCAACACATAATATAAGGCACACATATAGAAACATGTAAACATTTGTGTGCATACATATAGATACATACTTATATAAGCTAAATATCCCTTTCCTCAAATTTTTGGGACCAAAAAAAATTTCAGATTTCAGATATCTATGTTTTTCTTTAGATTTCAGGATGCTGCCACGTATATGGGACAAGACTTAAGTCTTAAACACAAAATCCTTTAATGCCTCATGTGCATTTACAGTAGCAATACAAAGCCTAAAGGTACTTTTTATTGTTGTAGATCGTTTTGCTAGGTAGCCTTGCCTGCTCATAAACTCATTATACAGCTGAGGCTGGGCTCACATTGTTCAAGGGTCCTGCCTGAGCCTCCACAGTGCTGGGATTACTGGTATGTGCTACCATGCTAAGCGGAAGGCAGTTTAACATACTAGTTGTAGCACACCATCACTGATTGCAGCTCATCATTCATGTCCAGGGTGGAACTTTCAGATTCTGGAGTACTTTAGATTATATAAAATTGAACACTCACATTTTCCACTTAGATATAGGGGTAGAGGATGAGCATAGGAGAATCCACAGCCCTGTCTTCTACATGTGACCGTACTGCATAGGGTGTAAAAGGGAGACCCCTGAGTCCAGAAGGATGAAGAATAATGGTATGTCTTCATAGATGGTGGAGGAATAAGGACCTTAGAGACAGACACGAGTGAAGTATGGGGCTGAACACTCGGCATATGAAATAATGTACTGTGGTGGACATAAAAATGAAAAAACCAACAGCAAACACAGCCACTCACTTCATCTGTCATGCCCTGTCATGTGAGCCATGTATGTAGAGGTGTCTGGAGGAGAAGCTACAGACAGTCATGGGGGTTGGGAGGAGGATCCGATGTCCTGAGGACTGCACTAAGGTCTGGATGGTGATCAGCAAGAGACCAGCAAGCCACTGGGAGTTTTAGATGAGGGTGGACAGGACCTGTGATTTAACCATGTGTCACAGCTAGCAGGCGACAGACCAGAAGAAGTGGGATGAGACTAGTAGATACAAGCTCAGAAGCTTTTCAAGTCTTCAGACAAGTGCAGAGGGGTGAATAACAAAGTAGCTGGACTGAGGAGAGATCACTGAGCATGAAGGACATCTTGGTAACACTGTACCTGGGAGCTGCTGGCAAGAAGGGGAGGTACTTCTCTAGAAGGGTATATTCAATCCCAAGTGCATCCTGCAGAGGCGGCTAAAAGACAGCTAGACACGGAATTAGAATCTTGGTGTGGGTCTGAGACAAAGAAGATGAGAAAGGAAGCCTATTTCATCCATTACCTATCAAAATAATTCCAGAACTCTCCTTTCCTTCCCATTGGCCCTAGATTTTCACACGGACAGATGTGGGGGCACATAGGAATAGCTCTCTCTCTCTCTCTCTCTCTCTCTCTGTGTGTGTGTGTGTATGTATGCGCACGCATGTCTGCATATGTGCACACATATGTATACACACACTCTAACCACAAAAGTCTAAATATACAAAGAAATATTCAAGCATGTGTGTGAGACCATGAGAACAGTTTCTAGAGGGTAAGGTGTGGTTTGTATCCCTGCAGGGGGGTGGCTTCTCATCAACCTAGCTGATGACCCTGGATAGCCAGGGAGCAGACCGATGCACTTCCAGAAGACTGCCCTCCACCATTCCATCACATAAAGCAGTACCCCCAGAAGGCAGTTAAAACCCCCATGTTTCCATCCCACTCTGTCCCCCTCTCTCAGGTGGGTCACTGTGTGACCTAGGATTGCCTCTCAGCTAAGAGCCAGCCATCACCTCCAAGTCTCCCCTCTCCTACCGAAGAGCTTCTGTAGGACTTGGCCATCATAGAGATCTTCAGCGAGGTCCTTCACGATTATTCTTTCTCCCACCAATACATCATTGATCCAGTCGATGAGCACCTACAGAGACAGTGTGGGAGTCAGAGAAGAACTGCGGCACAGCTGTTTGGAAACTAGCTTTCTTATGCTAGACAATTAAAGTCGGCACAGCAGGCATGGGACCAGTGTGCAAATGGTAGGAGTGAGCCACAGTACCCCTGTGCATTTGAGGGGTTCTCTGGCTAGTTTGCTGTTGACTTGACACAAGCTAGAGTCATCTGAGAGAAGAACCTCAATTGAGAAAATGCCTCCAGATGATCTGACTGTACGAAGCCTATAGAATATTTTCTCAATTAGTGATTGAACTGGAGAGGACCAGGTTTATTATAGGGGTGACACCTTTGGGCTGGTGGTCCTGGATCCTATAAGAAAGCGGACTGAGAAAGCCTTGAGGAGCAAGCCAGTGAGCAGTGGTTCTCTATCAGTTCTTGCCTCCAGGTTCCTGCCTTGTTTGAGTTCCTGTCCCAACTTCTCTCAGTGATGGACCACCAACTCTAAGCTAAAATAAACCCTTCCCTCCCCAAGTTATTTATGATCATGGTGTTTTATAACAGTAATAGAAACCCTAACAAAGACAAGAGGGGTAGCTTTTCTAGTGTGGGCAGTATTGGTGACTCTGATGACCTTCCCTGTCCTTGCCAGGCCTTCCTCCAAAGGGATAGGCTTCATATCAGGCAAGAGTATAGACTCTAGAGTTATGCAAATGGGTCAAAACCCAAGCCCCACTTACTGACTTGTGTGTGTGCCACTGTCATCTACAACTGTGTAAGTGTGCCTGCATTCTTCTGATGTCCATGAATTGTGTGCCTGCCCCCTATGAACTGTGGTTCACTTGCAGTGCTGTGCATGTGCACGCTTTTGTCATCTCTGAACTTGTGCACACTCATCTCTGTCATTTGTGAGTCTGGGGCAAGCTAGTTACATCTGTTGAGCCTCTTGTTTCTGATTTCTAACACCAAAGTACTACCTGAGTTAGGTGGTTGAAAAGAACAGCCTATGACAATGGCCAAATACTCCATGGAGGACAGATCTTCTTAGCATATCAACCACTCTCCCTTTATGGTCCTTGGAAGGTAGTTCCTGGTACCATGTCAGCTGGTCACGTTGTACCACAGTCAGGAAGCACAGCAAGGTGGATGCTGGCGTTCAGCTTGCTTTCTTCCCCTTTTTATTTTGTTTGGGGCCTCAGCTCACAGAATAGTCCTGCCCACACCTAGAGTGGGGCTTCCTAAAGTAACCTAACTTAGATAATTGCTTACGGGAATGCCCAGAGATTTGGTTGCATAGTGATTCTAAATCCCATCAATCAAGGGTAACCATCACAAGGTCCTACCCAGGCAGAGAACACACAGAAGTAAGCGCAGTGGGTAGATGCTACCCCAAGGCCTTGCTTTTGAGGAGTCTCTGCATAGAAGATGAGAGTGTCTGTTGTGAGGACTAGGAGTTCTTATCCATAGCATGCTGGGCTAGACATTGGGGATATGATGATTCAAAGAAAGGGAGGTCTCCAACCCCAAGAAGTTCACTGGCTAGAAGGCTAGAAGAGGAGAAGGGAGAGGGGGCCAGCACAGGACTCAAGAGCTGGAGCATGTGGAGACGGCACTAATACTCCAAAGCCAAGGGGCCATTACAGAGAGGCTGTGTCATAGCAATGGCCATTACAGAGGCCTTCTTGGAGGAAGTGGTGTCCAGGAAGCCAGAGGCAATCCAAATGGAGGGAGCTGCTTAAGCAGAGGCCTGGGGACAGGGAGTGCTGCAGCTAGAGGCCAGCTGTCCCTGTGTCACTACTAAGATTATCTGAGGCTGAAGAGAGAGCCGGAGCAAAGACTCGGCTACCATCTGAGGGCTCTGCACATGATAGGGAGCTACAGACAGGCTCTGAGCAGGAAGACACCATTAGTGGGCTTGTGCACTAGTTATTCACTTTTCTGTTTTTAAGTGAGGCTTGGGAACAAAGAGGAGGGACATGGGTCCTGGGACAAGAGGAGTTACTACATGATGGCCACAGTGCCACATACAATACACAGTCTCCTCCATTCCCCATTTCCTTCCTTATTCCAGGCTGGCCTCAGACTCTCCATGTCACTCAGGGTGACCTTGGATTTCTGATGCTTCTGCCTCCTCTTCCCAGTGCTGGGGTTATAGGCATGTGCCACTGTGCCAGGCTATGCTGTGGTGGGGATGGAACCCAGAGCTGTGTGCACGCTAGGAGAGTACTCTACCAACAAAGCCACTTTCCCAGCCCCCGGTTCCATCTCTCTAAAACAGTTAGACAATAAACAAGTCACTTGGCTTCCTGTTCCTGAGACTCAGTTTCCTCACCTGGAGAATGGGGCTGTTTCTAATTTTGACTTTACCAGTTCCTTTGAGGGACTGTGACATGACATTGCCCTCCTTGCAGTGGCCTTTGTATGGTGCCTTCATGACTCCTGCCAAGGCCGGCAGGCTGTGGGAAAGTCCCCCAGAACCTGTCCTTACTTGTTCTTACCTTCATCAGCTCTTGAAGCTTGGGGTCATTGCGTGAGTTTGGATCGACCATTGTCCGCACCTCATTCTCCTCTGTAAAAGGAAGCAGGGTCTCTGTTGAATGCTGCCTACTGCACAAGGAAGCTTCTCTCAGAGGCTGAGAGCAGCCTCGGCCTAACTGGCTGGGTAGAAGTGGCTGTGAACGTTCAGCCCCAAGGAAACGCTGAGGAAGAGGGGACAACGATGATGCTCTAGTGGGCGGCTCCACAGCTGTGCATATGTGGGAAGCATCAGTTAGACTTCGTGGGTCATTAAAAAGACGAGAAGGGAGAAGAGACGAGGTGAGAAGGAGGGCATATTGGGGGGATTTTGGAGTTAGAGAGGAAATAAAAGTGGATACAATCATATTTCATTACATACATGTATAGAATTCTCAAAGAATAAATTCTTAATATTAAAAAAATACTAAAACTAAAAAGAGAGCAAAAAAATGAAAGGGAGTTGGGTGGGGCACCTCAACTGTGGGCACTAAGCTATTCCAGAGACAGGAAGGCCAGTTACCCAGCATGGTGTCCTCGGGGTCCAGCTCGAAGGAGATGGGGCTAAGAGGCAGGTTGATGGCGTTCATTCCTTCCTCCTGGAACTCGGACACTGAAAGACAAGGAAGGGCCTGGTCACACGTTGGGGAAGGGCGGATGGGGTGGAAGAGGACCGATATTGATGTTGAGGGGTGCTTCTCCTTCCTCTGTCAGCTCGCGGTCACTCCCAGCCGGCCCTCCATCCCCCGGCCTTGGTAAGAGCCTAACTGTCCCTTTAATCTCAACTTTCTAGCTGTCATCCTCTCACTTTCCTGAGAAAAGGGGAGTTAAATGCAGAGATCCGTCTTCTCCTAGAGAAGATTCTGGAACAGACAGGAGTAGGGCGAGCACAGCGACTCCTGAGGCGTCTGTCTTGGCATTTGTTTGTCTTCTCTCCAGGGCTCGCTGTGCTCCTTCACCATGGGCAGGAGGAAGGAGGTCGTTATCTCCTAAGCCCATCCCATGTGCAGTTCGACCACACTCTGCCTTCCCGGAGACACTCTTGGATGATCCTTCCTCTCTCTCCCCCGCTGCTGTGTGGGAACATGCAGGACGCTGGGCTCCTCAGCTCTCATGAACTGTGGGACCAGGTCCTGGTGTTTCCACTTTACAGTCCTGTCGCCTCAGCTGAAAATGAACTTCCGGAGTGTTTGCATGCATGCATTTGTGTTTGTGTGATATGGAAGTCAGGGGACAACTTGTAGTAGTAGCTTTTCTCCCTCTACCATATGGAACGCAGGGGTCAAACTCAGGTCAGCAGGCTTGGCCGCCTGCACCCTTACCCACTGAGCCATCCTGCCAACTTGACTACTAATTTCTTTTCACCTTTCAAATACTGGAAGTCTATAGTACAATTTAGCAAAAGAAATGTTAGAATGGGTTAGTGACCCACAGCCCAACTCCTTCAAGCACACAACCCTCACATGGACTTGGGGCAGGAAGATTCCTATCCCCAAGCCCAGTAGTGCAGGAAGCAATTGATGTTGGCCTTGGGTTCCTCCTCTTAAAAGCTGGCCTCACATCCTCTCACTAGGGTCGTTTCCTCTGAGGGAGTTGGCCACTGGAGGCACTAACACAGCGGCAGCAATCAACCTTAATGAAAGCAGTGGCCCATCTTTCCATCTTATTTATTTATTTTTTATTGACTTCCTGGTTGGTCCTTCCTGGTTGCAGCCTAGACTCTGGAGAACTCTGAAGCACAGGGGGTTACTTACCCACTTGTAGCTAGATAGGGAATGAGTCAGCAGTACCACGATAGAGAAGCAGGTGTTATCATAAGGTGAAACTAACATTAGGAAGTCCCAGGACAGTTGTCTCTTATATGTTGTATGAATGTATGAGTGTATGAGTGTATGAGTGTATGTATGTATGCATGTATGCATGTATGTTGGTGTGCATGCCTTGCATACAGTACATAGAAGAGGATACCAGGTGTCATCCTCTGTAGCTCTCTGCCTTATTCCTTTATGATAGGGTTTCTCATTGAGCCTGAGGCTTCCATCCCCAGTGCGGGGTTATAGGCAGGTATAGGTATGCACTAGGGATTCAATCTCAGATCCTCACGCTTATGGAGTAAATGTTCTTACCCACTGAGCCATCTCCTCATTCATGTGAGCAGCAGCAGGCTTTTAACTTTCTTCAGGACCTCACCCAGCTCCTGCCTCCAAATTCATTCAACTGCCCTTCTGCATAATCCTCCATAAAACAGCAGAAAAATACAGGTGACCTCAAATGCATACTCTGGGGAACTGATAGGCAATGGGGATGCTTAACTATGGATAGAAGAAGGCTGGGTTTCCTGAAGGCTGGGCTCCTGACTTCTGACTTTCCTGCTTGTCTGTCTGTAGGTCTGTGGGGTTCTACACAGTCACTTCCATAGCTGCACCAAACACATTTTAAGTCTCAAAGGTTCCTGATGCCTGTGGTCCTCACAGCACCATGATGCAACATTTCCTACACAGGAAATCTAATTGTCTGATGTAATTTTAGGAGATCCCGTTGGCCTGTACACTGAGAATAGCCATGTGAAAGGTCCAGCCAGGCCCGATGGATGAACCTCTGTCTACTTTACCAGTCTCCTGAGATCTCAAGTTTAGTCAACCAAGATGTTTGAGATTCAACATCCTCATGCCCCACCACAACCATGTAAAACCAAACCCTCTCTCTGTATCCTCTTTCTCCTCCTCAGTACTCTTACTGTACCACTGTTTACACCAAATGTGTCCAACCTACTGTTCAAGGGTGCTCATGGGTGTTCGCCAGCTATATGTGATCCAAGGTAGTTATAGATATGGTCCAACATAGAATTGTAAATACTTAAAATATGATGAGATATGTGTGTATCTGTATGTGTATATATGCGTGTGTGTGTGTGTGTGTGTGTGTGCATGTTTGGTGACTTGGTTGCATGGTGCTTGAGCATGAACTTAGAAGCTGAAAGCTTTGTATAAAAATGCGATGTGAAATAAACATGTGTTCTTTCCAAGCAAGCACCCTGGTTTACATCATGGTTCAAGCTGAAATCTTGAGAGCACCTTTGGCCTCTTTTCCCTTACCCTTTTTATCAAGCATATTGACTGGAAGTTCTCTAGGCCCCACTCCACCAAGTTGGGACCCCAGTCCAGCCTCTCCTCACCAACACTCCTTACCCTCAGGCCTGGCTCAAGCCGAGGATTTCCCCATCTGCCCATCAGAACCACCTCCTACCCAGGTGCTGCTTTCTCTTGAATTTCTCTGTCCCCGCCTTCTTGCCACTATGCAGCCAGAATGCTCTATGAAATGCAAAGGAACCCATCCAGCCATCCTCCTGACTTCAACTCTCTTACAGTTCCTCATCACACACTGGACTCCATTGTGACTTTCTTTCTTACTTTCTTTTTCTTTCTTTCAAGATTTATTTATTTATTTATTTTATGTATATAAGTACACTGTAGCTGGCTTCAGACACCCCAGAAGAAGGGGTCAGGTTTCACAGGTGGTTGTGAGCCACCATGTGGTTGCTGGAATTTGAACTCAGGACCTCTGGAAGAGCAGTCAGTGCTCTTAACTGCTGAGCCATCTCTCCAGACCCCTACTACGACTTTCAAGACCTCTGCTCAGCCTTCTGCAGCCCTTAGAATTTCTCCATAGAACTGTCACCACTTGAAGAAAATATTGTAGATATGTTTCCAACATTCCACAAATCAGAATGAAAGCTGGGTAAAGATGTTTGCTTTGTTTGAGACAAGGAGGTCTAGTGTAACTCAGGTGGGGAGGCCTGGACCTACTATGTAGCTGTTTTGTAACAACAGCTTTATCCTGAGGTCAAAGCTTGCTACCTTGCAGGAAGCTCCTTAAGTAGAAAGATGAAACAACTCAAAATAGCTTCAGGAAATCCCTGAAACTGACCAAAGTCATTAAGACCCTCCTACCAGAATAAGAAAAGAAAGAAAGAAAGAAAGAAAGAAAGAAAGGAAGGAAGGAAGGAAGGAAAGAAGGAAGGAAGGAAAGAAGGAAGGAAGGAAGGAAGGAAGGAAGGAAGGAAGGAAGGAAGGAAGGAAGGAAGAATAAAGCTGAGAATCCCCCTGTGGTGGTGTTCATAAGAATAACTCCAATAGGATCATCATATATTTGAATTCTTAGACATCAGAGAGTGGTACTACTTAGAAGGATTAGGATTGTGTCCTCGTTGAGTTAAGTATGATCTTGTGGAGGAAATAAGTCACAGGGGTTGGGCTTTAGATTTCAAGAGCCCAAGGCAGGTCCAGTGCCTCCCTCTTCCTACTACTACCTGTGGATCTGGATGTAGAATTCTTAGCTACTTCTCTAGTACCATGTGTGCCTAAAGCCCTGAATCTGTAAGCAAGCCCAAAGTAAGATGCTTTCTCTTCTAAGAGTTGCCATGGTCATGCTGTTTCTTCACAGCAATGGAAAGTGACTAAGGCACTCCCTCAGGCAAAGGAGCTGAGCTGCAAAGAAGGTTCTGCGACCAGCACAGCTGCCTGGAAGGAGTGAGACCAGCACAGCTGCCTGGAAGAGGTTTAGACCAACTGAGGCGTTTTACCACCTGCTGAGCTGCATGCAGGGTGTGCAGTATGCTTCTGCTTCCCAACTTTGTGAGCTGTCCCCAACATTGGGGTAGGCTTCCGTGGTGCAGCTGTCTTTGAGTCACTTCTGTTCCTGCAAGTAACCCTTCAGCCATATTCCTATAGATGGCCCCCATAAAACCCAGTGATTCACCAAACTGTATTTTTGGTGATATCTGTCCTTTGGTCTGTCATGGGTTTCCTATCTGGGGTGAGTAGGTGTGTGGATTACACCTCCCCAGGAAACGTTTATCAAACAGCGGTAGGCAAAGATGACCTTGAACTTTGGGAGCTCTGGCCTCTGCCTCTCTTGGCGCTAGGATCAGAAGCATGTATTATCAGCTCTGTGGTTCTGTGGTGCTGGGGACTGAAGCCAGGGTTGTGCATGCTAGGAAGTTTCTACCAACCGAGCCTCACTCTAGCCAGGGGACACTTGGTCCTGTTTCCTATCAGATCCCAAGAGGTCAGATAGCAAAGTGCTTAGGAACTAGAGTCCTAGATTCAAACTCAGGCGCTACCACTTTCTAGCTATGTGAGCTTGGGCAAATCCATTAATTTCCTGTACCTCAGTTTCCTCATCCACAAGATGGGAGTGAAAATAATATTGCCAACTTCTTGGGTCTATTGGAAAGATAAATGAGTTCCGGTCCCTTGCAAGAGCCATTGATATATGAGCCGCTACTACGACTTAAGATGATACCTCTTATTGAATAAGTAACTCAGACTGCAAAGATCACTCTTTGGGGCACAGGCTAGATGCAGAGGCAGAATTTACCCAAGGCGTTTTAAAAAGGCCTTCATGTAGTTGGGGTCGGGGGTGGGGGGTGGAGCTGGGAGAGTGTTCCAAGTGTCATTTACACTTTAGTCTGAACTTTGGCCTGACTCTGTGTGCATTATTGTGCATTTCTGGGACAGAATTTGTAGCTTGTGCTTGTTTTGTTTTTTTGAGACAGGATCTTGCCAGGTAGTCCAGGCTGCCCCAAGATTCACTATGTAGCACACGCTGGTGTCAAACTTGCAGCAATCCTTCTGCCTTGGTTTTCTGGGTGCTGGCATTACAAGCCTGAGGCACTAGTCCTGACCAGTCCGCATTTTGTGAAGGAAGAAAATCCACATCTGCCCCATATGTAGCTAGAGGCAGAGTATAAACACAGCGGTCTTTAAATATCTCCTTCTGACTAGAAAGATGCTTTTCCCAGCCAGGACTCCTAAAGGTGGGTCTAAATGAGGTCCCCCCTCCGAGAGCATTGTGCAGAATGTTTTCAGATGAACACAGCTACAGTCAGAACCCCGCCCTCTGGCCTGCCTCTTCAATTCACTCACAGAGACATAACAAGTCCCAGAAGAAAGGCTGAGATATGCTTACAATTGGAAATGGGTGTTTGGAAGAAACCATTGGGCAGGAACCCCATTCCCGTTCCATTAACCGCTGACTCAGAGCCAGTTGTTTGTAAAAGCCAATATGCAAACTGCTCAGTCTGCGCCTGGCCCCCGCCCCACGATGCCCCATTAGCAGCCACTTTCCCAAAACAGCCCGCCCGCCCGCCCGCTCTTTGGAAGGTTCCTTCCTATTCAACCTGAGCAGGGCCCAGCAGCAGCCTGCTTGCCAGTCCTGAGCTTGGAAAGACAAAGGGCCGCGATCGAATTTTCCCGGGCGGGCGGGTGCAGAATCTGAAGATGTTGTTTACTCTAGAACGGTCTGAAGCGCTCGGCCCGAGGGTGCAGTCTCTAGCCGCTCACCCGCCATTAGTCATAACTTAATAAAAGCGTAAACCGCTAGCTGAAGGGCAGGCTGCAAAGGCTCAGAGATTGCCTTAGTTCACCCCAAGAAAAGGACTTTCTTCATCTCATTTTATTTTCTAGAAAATGCCATCTGAAATGAGGTCCAGCTGGCCAGCAGAGGCAGATTTGGGGTTTTGAAGAGGTGGGTTCGAATCCTGCTCTGGTTTTTTATTAGCTGTAGGATCCGGTGTGGCTTCCTGCAGTTAGATCTGAAGCAGTTCTCTCAGAAATGACAGCATAGCAGACACGTCTGGTTTCCTCCCGTGTTTATCCTTTTGAAAGGACCTCCATTTTAGTGTAGGCTCCACCTGCTCCTCCTGGGTCCAGAGTGAGACCCTGAGTGCTTCAAGTCAATAATGCTGCTCCCCACCCCTGCCTCGGGGGGCATCTGATACAGCGCTAGTCACTGAGCTTTGAGTGGAAATAGTTCTAGGAATTTCTAGGAATAATTTCCCTCCATTTAAGAAAGAGTCCCATGGAAGGTAAGTCTTTTCCTCTCTTCTCTCCACCATTGTATCGGGCTATTATGTATAACTTGGCTGTGGCCCTTTTATAGCTAAGAGCTAAGTGGACCTGAAGAAGCTAACATGCCGTAGTTGACAAGAATGAAGGAAAAGGGGCGTGGGGGTGTTGATACTGGCAAGTTGCTGCCCCTGGAACACCCCTTACTATGTAAGCTGGAAGAGCAGATGGACCAGGGACATGCACACAATCAGTACATGGGAATCAGGATTACATGGATAGCATAGGTTTGTAATTGATGGTAACTTAACCTTCTCTTTCTGCCCAGAAAGAACAGGATAGCCACAGGACTTGGTGAAATCTAAACTTCTATGCTTGGGAAATCCAAGAACCCCAGGGGAGAAACAAATATGGAAAAAAAGAATGGAGAAAGGTTTCTAAAGGTGAAAGAGGGTTGTGGGTGGAGTTCAGCTGGTGGGTGGAGCTTGCCTGGCACACATGGTTCCATCTCTGGGAAGGGGTGCACATAGCAACCCCAGCACTGGGGGGGGGGGGGAGGCAAGAGGATCAGACGTCCATACATACTGAGCTTGAGGGTCCTTAATTATATTCATTCAACTAAGAAGCATCAAGGAGTCCCTCCTCGGAGACGAGCCTGGAGACATGCCTCACTCAGCTCCCAGGAGTGGAGAAGACAAGCCCGGGGAACCGTTTTCCAACGTGTTGCACTCTAGGTGCCAGATGGGAGCCAGAGGAACATGTGTGGAATGAGGCTGAACACTGGGAAGTGGAGGGGGTCCTAGCAAGGGGGACATTTGAATAGGACTTTGAAACACCCACATTGTCATTCGAAACCGGTAGATTCCCCAAAGCACTTAAGTGTGAAAATAGGGAGGCTTGGGGAAACAGGGTAAGGGTGAGACGGTGGTGAAGAGGTCTGAACATTATGATGGAGCGAGCATGTTCAAGGCAGGGAACAAGGGAGCAGAGTGGCCAGAGTGTTAGAGCCCTGGGCTTAGTCATATGGAGGAGACGGAGGGAGGGTCACAAGGCTGCTGGGGATGCATTATCACTGCCCAAGCTGACCACCATCCCACACACTGGAAAGAACAACTGGAATTTGAAACTAAACGTAGTGCCATTCCAGTAGCATAAAATGTAACACTTGGGAGGATCAACATGTGAACAACAATGTAACATGTTAAGAGGATCAACAAGTGGACAATATAAGCCTCTCAGTCAAAACCACAGGAAGCTACTTCCTTGTCATTGACAATCTGATCCTGAAACTCACATGCAAAGGCAGCACAGATGCTGACTACAGACTTCAAGACAGCAGGAAAACTATCGTACTCAAACCAGGATGACACTGATAAGAGCTTAATGGCAAGAACAGAGAGCTCAGAGACAGGCCCAAACAGCATCGCACGGACCCCTGGACAACCTGGAACTTGTCATAGAGTTGAAGGTGGTCTTGGATCCTGATCCTCCTGCCTCCACCTCCTAAGTTCTGGGCTTATAGGTGTGTTTCATCATACTTGCTTTATGCAGTGCTGGGGATGGAATGCAGGTTTTGCGCACACTGAACTCCATCCAGGCAACCTCAGTTCATCTCTTGAAGGTACCAAGGCAAGTCTACACAGAAGGCACAGGCTTTAAACAAAGGACCCTCCCTAAAGGGATTGGATGTCCAGAAGCAGAAAAGTCAACAGAGACACAGATTATAAACCTTTCCCCAAACTTGAAATAACTGCAGACCTAAATCTAAAGTATAACACCTTAGCCTTCCTGTCCCCTCAAAAGAGGAGGGTACGCTGACCTTGGGTATGGCAATAAATTGTTAAGATAAAAGGAACATCTATGAAGGAGATCTATTGAACCTTATTAAAACATCTACTCTCTGCAGGACACTGCTAAAATATGAAAGGGGCTGGAGAGATGGTTCAGCTGATACAGTGGTTGCCGTGCAGGCCTGTGGACCTGAGGTTGAATCCCCAGCACCTACATAGAGTTGGGCACTGCATGACTCATCTGTAATTCAGTGTTCCTATGGGGGAGATTCTAAGTAGAGATGGGGAGTCCCAGAAGCTCATGAGAGCTAGCCTGGCATACACAGTGACAAAATGACAAACAGATCCAGTGTCAAAAAAGGGATGAAGTAAGGACTGACACTAGAGGTTGTCCTGTAAACACACATGAATGCACATTCACATGTATGAACTCATACATACATACACACATATACACATATGAACTCATACACACACATATATATATATATATATATACATACATACACATATACACACAAATACACACATGAGAATGGATAAGTCAAATGAAACAATTTGAACAAAAAATTAAAATTATGTTGAATTATAAGCAAAGGCATAAAATAAATATCTAGGCATCCATTCTGATATAAACAACTGAATAAACTAATAGAGGGAGAATTTGTTGTAAAACCCCAGATAACTGCTTGACTTAGTGGCGCTCATCTTTTATCTCAGTACTTGGGAGGCAGAGGCAGAGGCAGGCTCATCTTTGCCAGTTTGAGGCCAGCCTGGTCTACATAGTGAGTTCCAGAACAGCCAGGACCACATAAGCATCAGTTCTCAACCTTCCTAATGCTGTGACCCTTTAATACAGTTCCTCATGTTGTGGTGACCCCAAACCATAAAATTATTTTTGTTGTTACTTCATAACTGTAATTTTGCTATTATTATGAGTCGTAATGTAAATAACTGTGCTTTCTGAGTCTTAAGAGAACCCTGCGATAGGGTCACTTGATCCCCAAAGAGGGTTCATGACCACACAGGTTGAGAACCATGTGCATATATCTATCCTTCCTATACACATACCCATACACACACACACACACACACAAACACATACACATACACAAACCCAGATAACTTAGTAGATCTTTGAGGTTTAAACTGGGCACAATTCCCCTCCCTTAGCTGTGGGTTGTGTCAGCAACTTCCTGCATTCTCCAGTGTAGTCTGGAAAGGAGGGACAAGGCCAGGCTTTATGCTGGAGCATCCGGACATGCCACCTCACCCATGTGACCAAGCCAACATTAACAGCCATGGCCATGCTTACACTGAACACTTGGTCTGATAAGGTAAAAATGCTGCTTTGCCTTTTCCTCTCAGAAGCTACATCCCGAAGCCCATGAGGAGAAAGATGCCAGCCATATATCCCAGTAGAAGAAGAACCTACTAGTCACTTGTCCAAGGGCTGGAGAAATGGTGTATGGTTAAGAACACTGGCTGCTCTTTTAAAGGATCTGGGCTCAATTCTCAGCCCCCACACAAACTCTAGTTCTGGGGGATCTGACACCCTTTCCTGATGTTATTGATACCAGGTATGGATATTATGCACAAACATACATGCCAGCAAGACACTCATACATATTTTAAAAAACAGACAATGTAAGATGGAAGTGTGGGAAACTGAGGGTGGGATATGAGGAAATTGTTCATTTCTACAAATTTTCTGTGACTCTTAAACTATGCCAAAAGAATATTTTAAAAAGCTAATATGAATTTACTAGTTGTGCTGACGAGTCTTATGTCAACTTGACAGAAGCAGAGTCATCTGAAAGGAGGGGACTTCAATTGAGAAAATGCCTCCATAATGTCCAGCTGTAGGGCATTTTCTTAGTGATATGGGAAGACCCAGCCCATTAGGGGCAGTGCCATCCCTGGGCTGGTGGTCCTGGGTTCTATAAAAAAGCAAGTTAGTAAGCAGCACACCTTGTGGCCTTTGCTTCACTTCCTGTCTCTGGGTCCCTGCCCTGTCTTAGTTCCTGTCCTGAATTCCTTCTGTGATGAAAAGTTCTATGGAAGACTGAGCCAAACAGACCCTGTCCTTCCCAGGTTGCTTTTGTCAGGGTGTTTCATCGAAGCAACAGAAACCCTAAGACACTACTGTTGTAGAAAAATATACACCATTCATGGGATGAAGATAGAAAGGAAGAAATTCATAATTATATGGGACACAGAGGTTTCCTCCCTTCTCCAGGAAGATCATGGTGACTTGTTCATCCTGAATAGAGTTTTCAAGATGCATCTGTACAGAAGACAATACACCAAGATTATTGCAAAAATCCCACAACAAAGGATATTCATTATGATCCAAGAGCCCAAGAAGCCAGGCAGAAAGCCCACAGTCCAGGACTGTGATGTAATGGCCTAACTTCACTGTCAACTTGACTGGATTTAAAATCACCATGGAGACACACCTCTGGGTGTTTCTGGGTAGGCTTAACTGTGGAAGAAGATCCGCCCTAATGCTGACAGCACTGTCTGGTGTGCGGTGCGGCCCAGACTGAATACAAAGGAAAAGGGGAAATGGAAGATGAGTTCCAGCCTTCATCTCTCCGCTCCCTGAATTCACAGTTAAGCCACCGGGTCTTCCCGGCCATGATGGACTGCACCTTCAACTGTGAGCAGAATACTTCCTTCCTCATGCTGCGTGCCAGGCATTTTGGTGAGAGAGGAAAGCAACCAATAGAAGGGCTGTAGGGAAGATGAAGAGCTTCCTCCTTGCCTAAGGATGCTTACGTGACTATTTTCACTCTCTAGGAAAGGCGTGGGTGGATCTCACGGGTGGATCCCTCACTGAAGGCTCATGGCCCCTGATGGGGGTTTTCATGTCCAGAGTTTCTGGACTAGTTTTCCGTTGCAGCATAAGCAAATGACTAGAAACTTGGCTGTAGGTTAGAAGACCAACGTGGATCTCACTGGGCTAAAGGGGAGACATCAGCAGGCCTGCACTTCCGTGGGATTCTAAGGAAACTCCATGTTCTCACCCCTTTGCCCACACTCCTTGTCCTTGGGTTCTTTCGCGCCATCTCCAAAGCCAGGACTGGGAGGAGGGCGTGGATTTTCCCGTTTCATCTCTCGGACCCTTTCAGTTACCTTGTGCTTCCTTTAGGTCTACCTGGGTAATCCAGCATGGACTTCCCACTCAAAACCAAACCGTAATCTTTAATTCACCCTTTTCACATAAAGCACTTGTTCAAAGATCTCCAGGGAGTTAGGGCCCAGGTCTCTGCAAAGACCAGACTGTCTACAATGGCTTTTCTGAGGATCAGAGAGATTCCCTTCTCCCCTTGCCTTTCCTTCCAACATACGGGTCACTTCCCTCCTTGGGAGATTGCCAAAGGAAAACGCAAAGCCCTGGTCCTGCCCACCTAGCCCCTAAGAAAGGGAAGCTCTATTATTTTTAACCAAAAAAAAAAAAAGATACTTGTTTTCACAACTGTCATAGATGAGGCAGGAGCCAACCCTTGGTGACCTTAACTCAGTGCCAGAGCTGAATCACATGCTCCTATACTCTATATAACTATTTAATCACAAAGGTCTCACATCAGGTCCTGGGAACACACACACACACACACACACACACACACACAGAAAAAAAAACCCACAGGGAGAGCCTGGCACTGTGACAGGCGGGGCGGAAGGATCCGTAGTCTTTCGTCTTAGGTTTCCCAGCAGTTTTTAATTTGGTCGGCTTTGTAGCTGCTGCGCAGCTGGGAGGCAGCCAAGCAAGGACCCAGGGCGTGAGTTTATTGTCCCGCCCAGCACGTGGTACAGCTGCCCTCCAATTGCTGACAAGCTTAGAGGGAGAGGGCAGAACACAACTACTGGTCGGTTCCAGGCAGTCAAAATGTGAATGGAAACATTTGTTGGGGTCTTAAGTAAGCTGCAGGAGTTCAATTTAAATAGGATGAGGCAAGGAGGGGCCCGGGGAACAACACGCCAGTGGGATTGGTTTGTTCCATGCAATGGCCTGTTGCTTCTTCAGACTGAGAACCACGTGACTGCCTTGCCTTTAAAGTCTACCCTGGGCTGGCGAAATAGCTCAGCAGGTAAGAGTGCTTGCTGGCAAGCCTGATGGCATGAGTTCAATCCCCAGGACCCACAGAATGGAAGGAGAGAACCAACTCTAGCAAGTTGTCTTTTGATTTCTACACACACACACACACACACACACACACACACACACACACACAATGGCATGCTGCAGTGCACACACACACACACACACACACACACACACATTTATTTAAGAGAGCTGTAGCTTCGGGATATTTAGGGAGTTTCCAGATTTGGGGGAGCAGTAGCAGGGTCTGTCAACTGGAAAGGATGAACTGACACAATGCTTGCCTGACACGCACGAGAACCTGTGCTTGACCCCTAGCACTGTATTAGCCAGGCCTGGGTGCAGATCTATAACCCCAGCATCCAGGAGCACGAGCCTCAGGCATTGCCATCCTCCATTACATACTGAGTGTGAGGTTAGCCTGGGCCACATGAGACCTCGAAGTTAAAGGGGGTGGGGTTAGATGCTGGACCAAGGACCATAAGAGGTAATACTCTCCTCCCTCATATGTGGCGGCTTATCCTCACCAGATAGCAGGAGATGAATCCCACAGAAGCTGTTCATATTAACAGTCAGGGGCCTTGTAGAAAACACCTCTTAGAGACTTCCCATCAGCCCAGTCCCCAACCCCAACTGTCTTCACATTGTCAAGCACAGGCTATGGGGCTCCAGGAGCTAGACTCTGGCAAAAAAGTGGAGGGATTTAATTACACTGAGACCTACATTGCTTCCTACAGGTGAGCCAACTTAGAGGTGGCTGTGGGTAGCTTTGAGGTGTGAGGTGCAAACTTCTATTGTACCCATGGAGGGACTCAAGACCTCTCACCTCCCAAGATAATCTCCTCCGGAGTTGGTGGGAGATAAAGAGTGTATTTTTAGGAAGAAATTTGAGTAGGGTACATTTTTTTCTCTCTCCAAGTACAGAGCACTAAGAAACAGTCCAGCCCTGAAGCTAAACCCTGTTCTTTATGTTTTGATACTAGGCCGATGCCATTTCTGAGTTCTGGCTCCATGGCATGACCACACAGGAACTTCTAAGGCTGTCCTTACCTTACCCAGGCTGATCTGAGAATGCCAGGTTAGACTGAGTAGGCAGCTCAGACCCTTGCAGTCTCTTGAGGAAGCTTCTGATGGTAGAGAGAGAGGTCAGGCCCTTGCTGGCTGCTTCCCAAATATCACTTTCCCCTTTATAATCCTCTGGGGACCAGAGCTGAAGTTCAGAGCTAGTTCAGCCTATTGTCACAACTGCAGGGCCACCTGCTGTCTGATAGAACAACAATATGTATATAATGATTACCTTTAACTGTCAACCTGACTCAAACAGACTCACCTCGGAAGAGTCTCAACAAGGGACTGCCCACATTGGGTTGACCTGTGGGCATGTCTGTGTGAGACTGGCTTAATTAAGTTAACTAAGCCCACCGTGGGCAGCACCATTCCTTAGGCAGGGATTCATGAACTGTGTAAGAGTGGAAATTTATAGCTGAACACAAGCAAGTGAACTCTCATGGGTATATTTATTTCTTTTTTTCCTAGACTATGGGTGAGAAGATAGCTGCTTCAGGCTCCTGCTGCCTTGAGTATTCTACAACAGACCGTAACCTGCAATTCTGAAAAGAAAAGAAAAGAAAAGAAAAGAAAAGAAAAGAAAAGAAAAGAAAAGAAAAAAAAGACAAGACACCCTTTCTCACCTAGGTTGCTTTTTGTCAGGGTATTTGTTTATTATTAATCACAGGGACAGAAATGGAGCTAGGACAGGAGGCACTGAATGTCTGCTCATTCCTTTCCCCTGTCGTCAATGGCTGTGCACTGATAGGATGCACATGTCTCTAAGAGAGAACAAGCCCTTTGCCTGGAAGCTCACAGCCATGCACACCCCAAGTCTAGGGTGCCAGTGGCTGCCCTGGAAGAACTCCAGGTGGTATGAAAACACTAACACGTCCAGAAAGGACCAGATGGGGAACAGGAATGGGCTTCACAATAAAGGTGGCATTAGATCTTTTTGTCCACAGAGGTCTGTTTTCCCGTCCATCTCACCCAGCAGTGTGCAATTACACACCTGTGTGCATATCTGAAGAACACCTGTATCCCCCATGACTCCAAAAAGCCCAAGGATCATCCACCAGCATCTGCCAGCATCCCACACACAATGAATGCTTAACACGCATTTGCTGAATGAGTGAACAGGATGGCAATGTGGGCCACTGGGCTGCTCTCCCGGTCCAGCAGAGACCCGCAGCCAAATAAACAGCTCGACTGTTTTACACCAGCATGAATCCCTTGAAGGTCTGGACTTCCAGAGGGAACTGGAAGGAATGAAGGACCAAAGTATCCATGGAGGAATGGAGTTGGTGATAGGTGCTTGTCCAGAACATGGGAGTTTAGGAAATTTGGTGTGAGGCAATTGTGCTTATCATTTTAGACCCCCTTGGTGCTAGATAAAGTCCTGTCCAGACCTGGAAATTCATGGAGTATGGCACCGGAAATGGCACAAGCTGCCAGTCTCTGCACCATGAGAGCCATCACAGCTCCCTGATTATTTATCTTTTTTTTTTTCAAAACCAGCAACCCATGTTGACAGCAAATCTGTACAGAAAAATCTATTAAAAGAAATTGTGGTGAGCCGAGCTGCTTTAACTGTCTGCCGTTCCGCTGATTGCAGGCTGCGCACCTCCCCTGAGCCTGCCTTCTGTACAACCTTCCATTTGATTCAATTCAATGGATAATTACGGAGCCTCAACTCTGTGCAAGGCAATGCACTGGGAACTTCATTCCAGTAGCATCTTCCAAGCACAGGGTGTGATTTAACTTAGAGACAGAAATGAATGCATATGAAGAAGTGCAGAGCGGCAGAGGCCATAGGCTATTACATTACAAAGAGCATGTCAGAGAAGCTCATGTTGAACCTGTGTGCTCCGGTGTGGGATAGCTGGTACCACACATTATGCACCCATTCTAAGACACACTTAGCATCTGTGGTGAGCCAAGTTCCTGGGTCACATTGATGGTCAAACTTGACTAGATTTATAATCACTGTGGAAACATACCTCTGGTTGTGTCTATGAGGGTATTTCCAGAAAGGCTTAACTGAGAAGATCTACCTGAAGTGTAGAGGTCCAATCTTATGGATTAGAGTGCAAGGATAAATGAAAAAAGAGAAACAGCATTCTCTCAGTGCTTTCTGGCTGGATGAAATGTGACCAGTTACCTTCCGTGCTCTGAACAGCATAGCTCACGCCACAAGTCAAAGTAAACCCTTTTTTGTCATAGCACCAAAAGAGTAACTCATACAGCCATGGCTACATCTGGAGTGAAGAGAACAAAGGAGACACTGCCCCCGCCTGCTCACATGGAAGCGGGACTTGAGAGAGCCCGTCAGGGACGGGGTCCTTCAGTGACGTCGTCAGGAATTCAGCAGGGCTGGGGAGAGGAGAGAGGACAGGCTGGAGGCTGGCACAACCATGTATGTCATCACAGAGTGAGGTCAGGATCACGTTAGACAAAACGTGCGGCATGTGGGCTTAGCCCTGGAAACAGCGCCCGGCCCCTTGATAAGAAACAACAGGTCTACAAGTTTGAAGGGGGACTCCCGAAAGGTTCTCCAGAGCTGGGGACACAACTAGTAAATTTCTAGCCAAGCAAGGATGAAGAGCTGAGTTTGATCTCCAGCGTTCTCAGAAGATGCTTGCATGGTGGCTTGTAATTGTAATCCCAGTGCTAGAGAGGTGTAGACTGCTGGATTCCCTGGGGCTTGCTGGCTGGACAGTCAGCTTAGCTGAATCCTGAATTCCCGGAAAGCCAGGAAACTTTGCAGATAAAATAGAAAGCTGGAGAGCAATTGAGGAACACATTCAAGATTGACCTCTGGCCTTTATATGCACATGTATTTGCACACACACACACACACACACACACACACACAAGGGGGGGGGTTGAGAGGGAGAGAGAGACTCCAGGGTATCGAGCCAAGTAGAAGTCTAGTCCAGGATGCATGCTCCCACAATAAGGTAGCCTGAGTTAGTCTGGCCTTTGGAGACAGCAGACCCTGCATGAATCCTAGCACAGCCTCCTGACAGACTCCCTTTCCAAAATGGGAATCCTGTCACTTAGATCACAGGTTGTTCACAAGCTACCATGACATAACACACAAAATGCCCAGCACAGCAGATCCTGCCTTCCTGAGCACTCAGAACCTGCACTCACCACCCCTCGACAGTGTGTGACTAGTAATGGGTGACCACTAGGAGAGACAGAGAGGCTTGCCAGAGACAATCTAATGGGCTAAGAATGCCTGGGAGAGGAGGCTGTAAGAAAGGACCACCCCTCGTCTTGGGTGGACTGTGACAGGATGAGGAAGGGGCAGGTTCACACAGGGGCTCCACAACACAGAAAGATGCTTTGGGGCACATCGCACAGTGCAGCACCCAGACATAGAGAGAATAGCCACGTGATGGCTGTGACAGAATCTGGAGGGAAGATGCTCAAGGAGAAAGAAGATGGCATGGTGAAAGCAGAGGGGGAGATGGCTGAGGTGGCTGTCATGGAGGCTGATACTGCGCTGTGACTGTGGTTTGGCTGGATCTTCGGAAGTGGGCAAATGATATCCAGTGGCTATAGCACTTGGGCTGTGGTATCTCAAGATCAATGCCATTGAGAGAAGGGAGCTGACTCCAGGTCTGAACATATTGGGTTGAGCCTGGGCCATCAGACATGCAGAAGCCTGTCAGCTGTGGACTTCCATCAGCTATAGGAGAATCAGTCAGGCCGGGCGGTGGTGGCGCACGCCTTTAATCCCAGCCCTTGGGAGGCAGAGGCAGGCGGATTTATGAGTTCAAGGCCAGCCTGGTCTACAGAGTGAGTTCCAGGACAGCCAGGGCTACACAGAGAAACCCTGTCTCGCAAAAAACCAACCAACCAACCAACCAACCAAAAAAATCCAAAAACAAAATAAATAAATAAAAGAAGAATCAGTCAGGCTTTGGCTGCCCAAAGGCAGTAATGGACTGAAATAGACCAACTACACGTAAACCAAAGGATTAATAATGGATTAATAATGATGATAATAACCTAGGGAACCAGGGAAGTGGCTTAGTTGGGAAAGTGCCTCCTGCACAAGCATGAGGACCCATGTTCAATCCCCAGCACCCCTGCAAAAGTTCAGGTGTGGCAATTAGTTAATGTGATCCCGATGTGAGGCGGAGAGAGGAGGATGTCGGGGGCTCACTGGCCAGCCTGCCCCTGTGAGTCATTGAGCCCCAGGCCTCGGCGAAAGACCCTGTCTCATAAAGAAGCACAATGCTGGGGGCTCTACCTCCAGCCCTGGGTAAATTTATAAACGGTTTCAGCTAACTAATGATGGTCCAATGCCCCAATAGATCAGTTATCTAAATAATAGTCACCAGTGGCTCCCCACATCACAAAAAGAGAGGCAAGGAGTAGTAAGGGTTCCCACCTCCCTTCAGAGACAATGTATGCTGGTCCCGCCCCTAACTAGCAAGCTTTGGAAATGCAGGGGCCAGGCAAATAAGTTCAACCACACCACCACCATCCAATTAGCAGAGTCCAGACTGTTAGAAACACTACAGGTTTCTCCAGAAAAATAAAACCATTGCAAAGACTCAAAAGGACATGAGCAGGGAGCCACCAATTCCAGCATGATTTCTGTTGTTGTCATCTTAAATATTGATTCCAGCATGCTGGAAAAGTAATTACTACATGATCAAAATTTAGAAAATGAAACACTGAAAATGTTAAGGAATTGATTTTTTCCTTATGTAAACTTTTAAATAAAAAATCCTTCTATAATGAAATAAATCACTTTTATGGTACCCTGAAATATAAATTTTAAATACTGAAAAACTATACCTAGAGCTGGAAAGATGACTCAGTGGATAAAAGCACTGTCTGCTCTTTCAGAGGTCCTGAGTTCAATTCCTAGCAACCATATGGTGGCTCACAACCATCTGTAATGGGATCTTATGCCCTCTTCTGGTGTCTGCGGATAGTGACAGTGTACTCACAAACATGAAATAAATAAATAAATCTTTTAAAAAAGAAAGAAAAACTATACCTAAATAAATGGTAAAAAAAAATTAAAGTCTTTATGCATAATACATAAAAATTTATTATTATTATACCTGGGATTTAATCCAAATTAACTTTCCAGTGGAGATGAGAGATCAGGTAAGAAGTATCAAGATCAAGATTGGCTGGGCAGTGGTGGCACACTCTGTTAATCCCAGGATTCAGGAGGCAGAAGCAGGTGGATCTCTGTGAGTTTGAGGCCAGCCTGGTGTATAGAGTGAGTTCCAGGGCACCCGGAGCTATACAGTGAAACCCTGTCTCAAAAAACAAAGTAAAACTCATTGGTTCATTGGTGAATTGATTGACAGATTTACTTGGGAGGGGGGAGGTCCCACACTATCCTTTCTACCTTTGTGTGCATTAGAAGTTTCACATTGTCAGTTGCATTTGTTTTCTATAATTTCTCAATTAAAAAGATGTTTTGTCTTTTTGAGACAAAGCCTTACTATGTAGCAACATCTAACAAAGTCTCTGCCGTTCTCCTCCCTCAGCTCTCCCACGGCTGGGATTGTAGGCATCCGCCATCATACCTAGGTCTTTTTTCATCTTTTTAATGGTCCTTTGGAGTGATGAGCAGAAGTAAGACAAGGGCTTGTTTTCAAAAACGAGGCATATGAAAGCAAGCCGCTTGCCACACCCAAGATAATGGCAGGCTGAAGAAGAAATCTGGGAAATGGCTCAGCATGGGGACTGAGGCTCAGATCCCAGTGCATGAGAGGCAGGGACAGGGGCTTCCTGGAGCAGGCAATCTAGGTACACTAGACAAGGTGGTGAGCTCTGGGTTCTAGTGAGAGATGCTGCCTCAACAGTGAGTTGGAGAGCAATCAGGGAAGACACCCAACACCTTTGGGTATGTTTGGCACCCAGACCTGCACACGCACACGCGCGCGCGTGCGCGCGCGCGCACACACACACACACACACACACACACACTTCTATCATGTGGGTCCCGGGATTAAACTCAAGCACACTTACCAGTCAACCCATCTCACCAGCTCAAGTGTAATTTTGATGAAGAAAGAAATTAAAGATAACTGGCAAATACTTAGGAAATACTTCTCTTCACTGCTCTCTAAGGATACCCCGGGGGAAATGAAGTGCCACCTATCAGAGGTGGTGTGGCCCCTTTCACCCCCTTCTTTCCTGCCAGGGAGGGATCTCTGGGACTTAGTTAAGAACTCCACACCTTCCATCTCTTCTCTTCTCCCTAAGCAGTCATCTTCTCTGGTTGGGACTTTCAGCACAAATGGCTTACTGGAGGGGTGAATGGTGACTTCATACATGATAGAACTCATCCGTGATGGAAGCAAAGAGAACCCCAAGGGAGCCAGTATTCTCCTACACATCTTTAAGGAGGCCAGGAAGACCTCATGGTTTTCATTAACCATGTTCTTCCAGCACTCAGACCAAGAAGCTCAAACGGATGTAACCTGTCAAACATCCTAGGAGGCATTTCAGCCCAGCCATAGACCCACATGTGCATTTTTAAGCCCTGTCTTACCACAGATGGAAGCTGAATGGAAAAATCTTGCCAACAGCCCTACATACCCGTCAATCAAACCCACAGAGCACCTGTTGGAACTGAGCCTTCCTAACCCAGGTGGGGGAATCACGTGGGAAGCTCTTGAGAAGGAGACGCTTGTGCTCTTCTTGCTCCTGCCACCAGACCATCAAGACACTTACTCTGCCCCAGCTATGGAGGAGAGCTGGCAGACATATCCTGGGAAAAGCAGTTAGCAGGAAACAGCTCACAGAGAGGCACACATTTCTCTGTGCAGTGCCAAAATCTAAGCTTAATGTAGGAGTGGAGGATGAATGTGGCCCATTAGGTATTGATTTCCTTGTCTAAGTTCTCTGCCCCCTTACTTATCTCTTTATCTCCTTTCCTACCCCTCCACATTATCCTAACAGCCAGTCTGAGCGCCTTAGATAAAAGCCCAGTGTACATACATGCACATTCTTCAAGAGTAAGAGGGAGTGGTCTTCATCTCAGAAACCCAAATACGAGGAGTAGACCAAGGCACTCCTGACAGATTTACCCCCACCTACCATGTTCAGCTCTGTCCATGTTTGGCCTTACCTTTAGGGCAAAGTGCCCCGCAGCCCATGGTCTATTTCTGCAGCCACGGTCATCGTCCCTCCTGTGCGGCTGCCCTCTCCCCGTGGGGTCCCCTGTGTCTGCTTTCAGGACAGTCTTCTGATGTGTGGAGGTTTGCAAAGCTATGGCTAGGCTCCTTCCCACCGCTTCCTGAGGAGGCTGCTGCTTTGCCTAGGACGATTCAGAGCACAGCATCAGCTGAGCACCAGTGGCTGCCTATATAATTTAATATGATGCCACTTGAGACTCGTGGATCTGCTGAAGAGCAAGCAGGATCCTGTCTCCTGCCTCTTGGCAACGGAGATGTGGACTGCCTGTTTGTTTCTGTTCTGTTGGGGTATGTCTCTCAAGTGATGGGTAGAGACAGAGCAGGCACCAGTAGAAGGCTTGTTGCCCTTTTCCAGGGGTCAATGCTGGGGGCTGCTTCAAAAGGAGTTTTCTGAAATTTCTTAGCCTTTCATAGACTAGAAGTCATGAGTGTAGGCAGAAGCAAGGTGTAGGTATAATTGGGTGATGCGGCAGTGGCCATGCGGCACCCCCAAAGGTTTCTCTCAATAGTCATGTGGGTGCTGCACTATCAGGAGGAAAAGCCAACGCTTATGGATAGGATAATTAAGGTGACAGACTACCAAAGACACATTTGTAAATTCAGTTCTGTCTTAAAGAAAAGAAAAGCCTCTTGGGTTTTAGATATTTGTCACTGTGGTTGATGAAGTTTGCTGCCTGGTTTGGTTTGATGCAGAGCCCTGCCAGGAGAGGCAGGCCGGTACCAGTCATCAGCTCCATTTGCAGACAAAGTAGTGAGGTGATGGGCATTGGTGCTAAACTAAATGGATTCTTCAGACTTGGAGACCAGGTCACCTACACTCAGAGGATACATCCCTGTGGGGACTCAGGACTTGGTACCAAGATGCTCGGATGGTAAAGGCAGAGTGTAGCAGAGATGCCAACACTAAAGTCTGTCCTCTGTCTCCCAGTCCTAGGCATGGGGACAGACTGGGCAAGGGGGATGAAAATGATCTTGCTAGTGAGAGTAAGAATAATCTCTAGACAGCTCCTCTGCCCCCTGAACCCATTAGAGAAACTCATTCTCTCTCTCTCTCTCTCTCTCTCTCTCTCTTTCTTTCTCTTTCTCTCTCTTTCTTTCTTTCTTTCTTTCTTTCTTTCTTTCTTTCTTTCTTTCTTTCTTTCTTTCTTTCTTTCTTTCTTTCTTTCTTTCTCTCTCTCTCTTGTAATATCTGATCATGAAGGCCAAGGTGTGGTCTGTTCTGGAAGGTAGTGTTACAGAGAGTGTATCTTCTAAGGTCTGGATACTTTCTCCACCCAGTCTGAAGGACCTGATACCTAGGATCCTCCTCTCTGTCTGGTCTGTTGTTCTAGACAGTGGAGGGAGGGTTTTGTTTTGTTGAGCTGGTGTTGAAGAAGATGGGGGTGATGTGGGGCTACCTCTGGTGCTAATTTCTCTCTTCTGGAAAAAGGGGACTCCAAGTCCCCACTGACCCTCTAGAAGGCCTAGAAAGAGAAATCATGGATTATAGTGTCAATCACACCCACAGTCAGAGGACAAAGGATACTTTTCATACCTGCCCAATCAATGATCATAATCATATCATAAGAAGTCTAATATTCTCTCAACTAGCCAGAAGCTAACAGACTCAATATATGCAAATTTACTTAATGGTCTTTAATTAAAAGATTATGTGCCCAGCATCAAGCTGTGCCCCTTAGATACATTATCCCAGTTAATCTACAGGGTAGAGAATCTCCAAAAATGAGTTTATATCGTTCCTACTGCTTAACTTATTAGCGTATAGAAAAGACAAACCTAGAGATCGCACTGTAGGACTGAGCTAAAAGGTTCTGATTCACAGCAAAGGAAATTTAATTAAGGCATGTAATGTCAATTACTGTCATTCATAATCTTATTAGACCGCCCCAGAAATAATACAGATATCAAAGTCTAGCATTACCTACGTGTTTGATGTAAATAGGATAAAATTATCTAGGTTCTGAAAATATCCAGATATCAGACAGGGGAAAAGAGGATCTATCTAGTCTTCTGTGTCATCAAATTTCATTAAGGGACATGGATGTCCGCCTCCCTAGGAGAGCAGGCTGTAGAGACCTGATGCTATCCTGAACTCTAGGGGGCTTACCATGTGTTAAACCACTCAAGATCAGATACCTTCTTCTCGATTGTTCTGATAAAGTCCAAGAGAAGATTCAAATATCTAACTGAGCTCAACCCAGATTGGGGGGAGGTTAGGACAATTCTCGCGGGCCCAGGGAATGAAGGAAAACACCCAAGCAAAGAAAATATGACACACTGGCCAAGCCTATTCCAGGCTTCCACTAGCCCATTGAAGGATGCCGGACACACAGCTACTTCCTTCTCTTCTCTCTTCATCACAGGGTATGCAGTGTTGCCAGACTGAAGGTGAACAGGGGGTTCGCTACCAGCATAGGAAAGAAGGCAATACTTTTGCCTTCTTGGGATTACAGTACAGTAGAGGGAGAGCGACAATAATTTTAAATGGCACCAGTTTATAAACATAAGCAAAGTTCCACCGAGTCTTATTTTCTGTGCATCTTAGATGGATAGTAGAATGTATCTATTCCACAAGGTCCCAGCAAAGATAAAAGAAATGGCCATGCCCAAAGCTCTTGATTGAACAAAAATTAAAGGGCTGAGGAAATGAAGTTGGTAAAGAGCCTGCCTCTCAAGTATGAGAATGAATTCAGACTCCTAATCCGCACTCCCATCCCAAACACGTGCACATGAAAGCTAGGCACAGCAGCACACATCTGAAATCCCACTGAGAGGAAATTAGAGACAGGCTGGCCCTTGGAGCTCACCGCCCAGCCATCTCAACTTGTCAGTGAGTTTTAGGCTCAGAGAGAGACTGTCTCAAAAACTAAGGGATGCAGGACTCGGGAGATGTCTCAGTGGTTGACAGTGCATACTCCTCTCACAGAGAACTGGAGTTTAGCTCCCAGCACCCACAACAGGGTGGCTTACAACCACCCCAACTCCAGCCCCAGAGGGATCTGATGGCTTCCATAGGCCATTTGTGGCCTATCTTCATTTGTGTACGTCCACACACAGACACACATGTATCTATCCAATTATAATAAAGTGAAGAGAGACTAAGGATGACCCCTGACATGGGTCCCCGGCCTCCACACACAGGCATCCACATCTTCGCCTACACAAACATGCTCACACATATATACACAGTTTAAAAGCTAATACAAATTCTTCTCTTTTACTGTTCTTACTATGAGAAACATTCTCACCAGCTACTGGTCTGTGTGGCCCAGGGCAAGTGACTTTACTTCCTCCCCTCTTGGCTTTCTTGGGTTCCATACTCTGGTCTTAGTAAAATAAGGGAATAGTGACCTTGAATAAAGGGTTAATATGCAGATATGATGGCTTGGAGCCACACCTACATGTCAGCTGATAATGGTGATTATTAGTTTGCAAAACATCCAGAGAGTAGCGGTGCTGTGAAGGCGTGTTAGCACCTGACCCGCTCGCCCTGTACCTCCATGCTCAGCACAGGCGCCACCGACCATTGCTCTGGGCAGTCCTTGGCTGTGGGGAACTGCCTTGCAAACTGAGGAATTTAATGGCATCCCTGGCCTCTGTGCCCCATGCCATCCTCCTGGGACATTAGACAATGTCCCAGGGACGCATAAGGGACACATAAATGGCCCCTAGAGAGAACAGCTGATGTGGTTGAGAAGCCTGCTTGAAGAGGAACAGGAGTTAGAGTCTGCAGAATCAGAGTGGAAGCGAGTGAGCCCACGTAGCTGTCCGCAATGTCGCCTACAAGAGAGACCCTGCAGTGGCTGTTGCTTCTTGGCCATCGATAATATACGACCTTTTCGATAAACATAAAAATCTATTTATCGAGATTTAAAATCTCAAAACAAGTTAAGCATCATGGACAACCTAAATTAGAGTTGCTGTAACACACGGGCACCTTTTCTTTTTTTTCCCATTACATGCAGTTCTCCCCTGCATCAATTCCGATAAAGCTGTGTGGCCAAATGTCATCTCGCACTGATTTACATAAAAGAGCAGGAAAGGAGAGGAAGGGAGGGGAGGTGGAGCAGGGAAGGGAGGGGAGGGGAAAGGAGGGGAGGAGAGGGGAGGAGGTAAGGTGGCCCAGTGAGAATCTGAGTGGGCACAGGCACTTCCTGCCAAGCTTGACAACTTGAGTTCCACGCTGAGAACTTCCCTGGAAGACTGAGAGCACATGCACTTGTGCACACTGCTCACTGATGTCTGCAAGCATGCTGTGGCGTCCACGTGCACACACAGGCACACACAGACAAATAAGTGAATGCCAAAAATTATGTTTAAAAGGGAAGAAAATGGAAATGGCTCCACGGTTAGAAGCATTTGTCGCTCTTGCAGACAGAGTACCTGGGTTTGGTTTCTAGACCCTATACGGTGGCTCATTATCAGCACTTTAAAAACTGGCCATGGTGACTGTCATCCCGGAATTCAAGAGGTAGACGTAGGAGGGTCAGAAGTTCAAGTTCATTCTCAGCCTCAAAGTGCTCTAACCAGAACACTTGAGACCTTGCCTCAAAAAATTCACACAACCCCCACCCTCCAAAGGCCATAGGTTAGGTGTTTCAAAGTTCACATTTGCATGATGAATGGTCACCATCCACTTCCACTTTTACTCTTAGCAGATTAGTATTTGAGGTTTTAAAAATACCACAACGCTCTATATTATAGATCGTATTGACTTTGGCCACAGCGGGGGGGGTGGCGATGTTCCACGGAGCTGAAGCCCTTTAGTCACCAAGTGTAAACAGTTATGTTACAGGGTTCTCAGGAGACAGATAGAGCCTCACCACCGCTTACAGCAAGGCACGCCAGCACTCGTGGCTCACACGTAGGAAAGACAGTGCACACACCACCATTCTGGAAGCCCCCGTCCTTACCGTTGTCACTTCTGAGACCTACTGTTCAGAGCCCTGATTGTGTTCTAATATTTCTCCATTTGGAAAACTTGCCTCTGGTTAGAACATCTAAGACCAACAATAAAGAAAGAGCAGGCCAGAACAGGATGCACTTCATCACAGGAAATGAAAAGATGACAGAGTTTAGCTTCTCACCGGATCCTTGTAGCTGGACCAGACTAGCTGCCAGGTGGTCACCATCCAATGGTGAAGTTCTTGTTACGTTTTTGTCAAAATGCATCTTCCCACATATAAGATAAATGGTAAGTTCGCTTGATATTTAAGAATACAAAACATTCACTCATCCTGGCCTATTACACTGCACTTGAACTGCCATGCACCTGTTGGTCATTTGGGCTGTGTCAGTGTAGCTAAAATTAAGTCAGCTGATCTTACCTGCCTCCCCTGTCTGTCCCAAGTGTTATTTTCTTGACTCTATTTCCTAAAGTAGAATTGCTGGGTCAGAAAGGAACATCTTGTGATCTCTTTGCTCTTGTAACACTGCTATATAAATGGAAAAATTAGAAGATAATTCATAATGTCTTCTTCAAAGCCCAGGTGGATATGTTTCCACAAAGCTCTGCCCAGCTTAGACTTGGTGGCTTTTATCTAGTTTTGATAATGGAGCAGGTATGAAATGTTGACTCCCAACTCTTAATGTGAATTGTAAATTTTTCTTCCTAAGACTTATTTACAGTTTCCATGCGTGAACTATCTGTGCTTATCCCTTGAACATTTGTTCAATGAAAATGTGTGTGTGTGTGTGATATGTAGGTACATGTAAGGACATGCACATCTATGTGTGGGTGCATGTGCATATGTGTGGAAGCCAGAGGGCAACACTGGCTATCTTTTTCATTGCTTTCCACCTTATTTTCTGAGATAGGATCTCCCACTAAACCTAGATGTCACTGAGTGGGGTAAAATGGCAATGGATTGGCTCCAGGGACCTGCCTGACTCCCTTTCTATCCCAGCACGGGGGTTATAGATGAAACCATCACACCCAGCTTTGAACATGGATGCTGGGAATCCAAACTCAGGTCCCCGGGCTTACATGGCAGGCATTTTATTACCTGAGCCATCTCCCTACCTCCCCAAATGAAGACTTCATGTCCTTTCAGATTTTTAATAAATCCTTCCCAAAGTATGAGAAGGATTGAGAAGTTGGTTGTCATGCTTCGCCACGCCCTCTATTGCCTCTCCTTTCCATTGCTTGTTGATTTTCTTCATATACCCCGAAAGGTGTTTTTTTTTTTTTAAATATAATTGAACCCATCAAACTTGTCACTGATAATTTCTTCAATTGCTTCAATAGTCAGAAAATTGTCTTTCCTCAACAATTGGGATAAGTGTGCCATTAAAAAAAATTAGCTCTTTAAGCCATCTGGCATTTGTTGTGGTCTAGGGGATACAGTGACCATATTTTCTGAGTCAAAAATTGGAACATGTGATCTGACAAATGCCAATGTTCTTATGGGTAAAATGGGACAGAATATTTGAAATTGAGACCATACTGGAAAATTGCAGACATGTGGCCCCCATATGTAAGAAACAAGCTGTTATTTTAAAGCTACAGCGCCGGCCCCTGCCCTTCCTAACTCCCATCACCATGAAGCAACAGAGATTTTTAGCCTGCAATCCAGCCTCACCCATGGCCAGATCCCAACCTTACTAAGACTTGTCATGGTGTCAATAGGGCCAGGGCCAACTGAGATGGGACCCAGGGTTGGTTAAATTACAGGAAGTCCTGTTTCTGTTCTCCCAACCTATCTGTGCCTTCCTGTTCCTGTTCTCTGTGCAGGAGTGGCTGCATCATTGCCTTGCACCCAGAGCAGAGTTGTATCAAGGGGAAGTATCTGAAGACATCTGGGAGGGAGACGGGGTCACTGGGGTGTTTCTCAGCTGAGAGCATTGCAACTCAAAGTCTCAGGTCCTGATAGTTGGGGGCCCTCCCCATACTACCATCCCTTGAATTGGGCACCACTCCACTCTTGTCCCTTCAGGTGGTACCTGAAAGATGGAGTATTTTTAGCTCATTCTTTTGTAACCAGCGTTCATCAAAGTTTGATGGACTAACATCTCTAGGCTGCCTCAGAGACACATGCAGCGTTCCCCAGATTCCATCACTGAGCTGGCTCAGGGCACACAGTAGTTAGAAGTTGTCTAGTTCCTTCTAGAAACAGAGCCTGTTCCAGACCACAAAATTCTGCCAGCCTCTTTTCTACAGGACAGGACCCTCCGTTTAACCTACTGACTGCAGAAATGCTGCCCTCTGGCAAACCACACTGGAGGTCCACACTGTAATCCAGATACCCATTCTGTCTTTATGCTTGCATCCCCTGTCCTGGCTTTACCCCATCCCTGTTGCTTTCTGTCCCCCAGGCCAGCATCGAGTTAATCTATGTGGCAACGACCACACAATGGGTGAAGTGTCATTAGGTGCAAGAATCGTCATCACCATCTTCTGAACGGCATTTTTCCTCATAGCCCCCGCTTATCGTCATCTACTGACTGAACTGTCCAAGCATCTATGCATCCTTTGCTGTCAGTAGACTGTATCTGATTGCCAAATGCCTAGGGCATGGCTGAGTAAGCCTCAGTAAATGCTTTGTCAAATATAAATGTGTATTAATACTCTTAACCCTCTAATGACCAAGAGACAGAAGTTCAGTTGTCTTTGACTCTTACATGCCCTTCTGGTGAGACGGTTCAGCAGTAAAAGCTGTTGCAGCCAAGCCTGAAGACTTGCTTTTAATACTTGAGGAGCTGGTATTCACACCAGCAGGGGCTGGAGGTGGCGGCCGCAGGGAGGCCTCTCTAGTTTCAAGTCTCTCTGATTTGGTAAAAGTACCCTCTGTCTGCCAGCGCTCTCTTCCTCAGGTGGCTTTCTGCTGAGGAAGTAACTTCCCACACGATACTTTTTGACCCTCTGCTATGATCATCAATGTTGTGAAGCTAGGCGGTGAATTGTTTTTGCTGATCCACATCCCTGACTTCCCATGACACTTCGGACAGTAAGAGCGGATGGATAGACGGACGGATGGACAGCAGTGGGAGGCAAAAATCACCAAAGAACAGTCTCTGTGTCCTGCTGTCTCGCTCAGCAGAGCTGGTTGATGACTTCTCTCTGAGTCATGGAAGCTTCTGAACGCCTCTGATCTCCGTCTGCAGGAAACAGCATACTCTGTCTTGCATTTTTCTTTTACATTTTTAAACCCAATTGATTCCTTTCTATGTGGAATATCCCGATCATACCCTCAGGATAAATGCATGCTCACACCGACTAGCTTTCCAGCTTCATGGCACCAATTAACCAACATCACTCCTTTTGATCAGTACCTAGAATCCTTTAGCCGCTTACGCCCCATGTTTTCTGTGCAGGTTTCGCACATCAATTAAATCCTGGGGAAAGACTCAGGATCCTTCACTCAGGACCCCACTTGGATGGTGATCCTTAGGGAATCTTTTTTTTTAATTGAAAGATTAAATGTAGTCCGGGATAGGTTCAAACTCACTAGATAGCTGAGGAAGACCTTGAATGTGTGACCCTTCTGCTTCCACTTCCTAAGTGCTGGGATTACCGCCTGGTCTAGGGTGCCAGGCTTCTTGCATACTAGGCAAATACTCCACATCACTACATCCGCAGCACAGAAAAATGGGGTTTGTTTGCTTGTTAAGTTTTCTGCAAGAGCGTTCAGAGGCGAGGGGCCATGCTCATTATTTTTGGCACTCGAAGCCGGGCAGATGGTCTTATCGGCCACATCTCTACATTCTCAACTCTTTTGTAGACGGAAACTGAAGAATGGCATTTCAGAAGAGGTCAGAAAGGCAGCGTTTATAATCCACCTCCCCAGAGTGGAGGCCTCTGGGGCTTATACTCATTACTATTTGGTCATAAGCAACAGAACCCCCTTCTCCAAGCCCAGTAATTAAAGCAGATTAAAAAAAAAATACTTGTGGTAGGCAGAATCCGAAAATGGTCCCTTATGATTTCCTGCCCTAATCCCAGGGCTGTGACCAGACTGGGCTCCCGTGGCCTGCCGGTGGTAGGTTACTGGGAAAGGAGATTTCACAGATGTAATTAGTTTTGATTTTGAGTTACTCAAAGGAGATTATCTAGGTAAGCCCACCTAATCACAGGGGCCTTTTGGAGCAGTTTGCCCCTGCAGGCACTGGAGGAAGTCAGGAGACTGCGTGCAGAGCCTCAAACTCTGTTGCTGATGCTCAGGGGGTGGGAGTGACCTCTAAAAAGTAAGACAAGTCCCTGGCCAACACCAGCAAACACATGGTGACACTGGACCTCAGACTGTGAGGAACTGAACTGAGCCAACACCTCCAACAAGCTCTTCCCCAGATAGTCACGAAACCAAAGCAGAAAGCAGAGCTGAGCCCACCTGGAAGAGATGAACAGGAAGTGAGTGTTGCTTTAAACAGACACTGAGACAAGTTCATGGTCAGGGGCCCCAAGGTCTAGAGGAGAGAACCCCAGGAAATAAAATTCTGTTCTCTCAGGGGATTTGCTTGGCATCTCTCTTAAGTGTGGCCAGCTTCCTATGGTTGCACGTGACCACACATGGCTGCCTGCCCCATATCTGGCTACCCCACAGAGCCAGTACATATCATTTATCAAAGAGATCACTGTGTCTTTATTCAGATTACTGAGAGAGAAGCTGGCCACTGGGATTCATTTGCCCACCAAATATTAATTGAACCACAGAGGCAATATATTGAATGCTGACAACTGTTCGAGATGCTGCTCTAGGCAAAACCACAGACAGGAAAGGCTTTCTTATAGGAAGCTCACACTTGAGTGCAGAAGAGGCACAATAGAAAGGGGAAAAAAACCCCACACGTATGCAGTACCAGCAGGGACAGGTCCAACAGGACGAAGGGCTAAAGGCAGCTCGAAATGCTGTGGTCAATGGTGATCACAGCCTTATGGAGGGGTCAATGGTGATCACAGCCTTATGGAGGCCGAGGAGGTGGATCCGTGAGAGAAAGATTTGAATAGAGATTTGAGAAGAGATGAATCTAGGTCTACAAATGCATTTCTTTCCTGAAGGGATGTTCAGGAAGAGGAGCAGAAGGTGCAGAGGCTTCAGGGGAGAAACATACTTTGCAAGTGTAAGGAAAGAGAAAGGAAAGGGGGCAGCATCTGGGGCACAGAAAACAAGACCAGGCAGAGGTAGGAGAGGTGATGGCGTGGGGCCTATATGGAGGCCAAATGCCCTTGGGCTGAGCGTGGGAAACTGCTTAGGAGTTGACAGCAAGAGATGGACATGCTGTCAGACTGCCTTCTAAATATTTATGCTAAGACTCAGAGAGTAGTGTGCTCTCAACCCTGGCCAGAGAAGTTTCTTTTTATAGTGGATAGCAGTTAATGCAGAGGTTCATAACTGGTTAAAATAGTCAGAATAAGTGATTATTTGCGCGTGCAATCCTAAAAACGTCTATGTCCACAGGCTCAGGGAACATGGTGGAAAGAAGGTAAGAGCCAGGGGATGGGAGGGGCGTTCGGGGAAGGCTGTCTATTGGACATGGCATGGACGTTGTGCTCAGGAACTCACAGCAGCTAGAGCTACCTGCATGAGATCAAGTCAACTGGACTTTATAGTGTGCTACAAAAAAGAAAAAAAAATGGAAAATGGAGAAGACACAAAGGCAGCAGGGGACTTGCTAGGGTGCCTGAAAGGGGGGTGGTGGTGGAAAAGGGGAGTTTGGGTGGATATGTTCAAGACTTACTGCTTATTAGAATCAGCTTGTCAAACAATAAACAGAGGATTTGCTGTTCAAAGAAAAAGAAGAATCGACATGAAGCTCTGGGTGGTCTTCAGTCAAATGAGGTCTGAAGACTGGCTGGTCTTCAGTCAAATAAGGGCTTCTAGGTATCTCCTCTGTGACCCATGGATGACTATGTTCCCCAGGATAACTGTGACTGTGTCCACCACAACATCATACATTTATTTTAAATGTTCTGAGGGTTTCTTGTGTGTGTGTGTGTGCGTGTGTGTGTGTGTGTGCATGATTTTTTTTTTAAACACAACTGCACAGCTCTCAAGCCTGAAGAGTCAGTACAACACCATGGTGCAATGTCAAAGGTTAGACAGAAGTATAGCTCCCCAGGCCTCCTCATGTAGCAAGGCTTCTGGACATCTCGGTGCCAGAGGGGAGTGTAACGGTCAGTCTAAACATCTATCTCCATCAGAGCAAAGGCTAGCTATGGCTAAAGCACTAAGGCCCCAATCATTTGCAAAGTGGAAGCCTAAGAACTGAGGTCCCCAGGCCGTACGGGAGCATAGGAGGAATCCTCTGAGAGACAGCTAGACCTTCCACTGAAGCCCAGGGTCTGGGCCCAGAGAGACTCTAACCGAGTGACCATTCACAAGTGTGTATCCCCGGCCACAGCCCCGCAATCCCTGTCCACTGACTGCTTTCCATCCTAGACTCACTACCATTGTTTTTTTGTAGAGACAAGGCCTCACCATGTAGCCCTGGCTGGCCTGGAACTCACTCTGTAGACCAGGCTGGCCTTGAGATCAGAGAGTTCTACCTGCCTCTGCCTCCTGCACTATCACACCCAGTTTTAGATTCAGGCTTATTCATTCACCTTTTCTTTCCTGGCCTGTAAGGACCCAGGAGATAGACCACCCCTACTCCCTTCCTCTTCAGAACTGGCTGGGTCAACCCCTAGCCCAAACTGCCTCTTCCCTCTTTCCTTTCTTTGCATTCTGTATCCTACTTTCTCTAGAATAACCCAACACATTTACTGAGCAGCACCTGTGGGCATTGTCCACAGTGAGAAGCCAAAGGGAGGTTTTGGAACCTAATTCTGCCACTGACCAGCTGCCTTAATTTTGAGCAAATGACTCAACCTTTGTGAGCTCATTTGTGAGATGTGGGCAGTAATGGGAAGTTGGGAAGGTATCAGGTGAAGGATAATGTCTCTCACACAGAGCTGGAGAGAGAGCAGAACTTCAGCAGGTACGTGCTGAGTGCTGGCTAAGTCCACGAGTTATGATAAAGTCTGAAGTATATGTGATGAATGAATACTGATGGGAAACTAGGAAGAATAGTTCATCAGAGGGCCAAGGTCGAGGTGAACTAGCAGCAGAGCCGGGGGTGCCATCTCTTGCCTTCCCAGCAAGCTCACTACCCTAGCTGCTCAGCCAGCTCCAGCCATCAGGACACCCCCACCCCCACCATCTAACACACAGCAGAAGAAAGCCTCCTCCTTCCGGTCTGGAAGGAGACTTGGATGCCAAGCACGGTCTAAACACGTTTATCTTCCCCGACATGTCAGCATCTCTGAATGTCTCCAAGCCTGCTCCTTCAATTCCATTCAGCTCTCCTTAGTTCAGTTCCTGAGAACAAGCCTGCCCTGTGTCCCACAGTATGCGAAGCAGGGAGGGCACAGAGAAGAGATGGCTGTGGTCTCTTCCCACACAGCTCCTATCTAGTGGGGGTTGCCAAGATGGCCAGTTCCTGCATCGTAATGATGCTGACAGTGATGTTCTTACAGTACAGTGGAGGTGACGGAACCTCTGTTAAGAGTTAGAAGGGTTGCGGTGATGGAGGCAGAGAAGCCTCTGGAAAAGGGAGCCCCAGAAGTGGGCTGTGAAGGATGGATGGAAGGTTGGTTGCCTGGCAGAGGCAGGGCGACCACGTCCTGCACCCAGCCCTTGCCTGGCCTCTCTCATAGACCCTGTGTCTTTCTTCTTCTTTTTCTGTTTCTCAAGTCAGACAAAGACCCAGTATCTCTTCTTTTCCTTATTTCCAAATCATTATAGGTTAGTACTTTGTAAAAGTCAAATAAATTAGTAAAGAATACTGAAACGGGGCTGGGGAGATGCCTCAGTAGGTACAGTGCTTGCAGTGCTTGTGGTGCAAAGTTCAAATCCCTAGAACCCACCTAAAACCAGATACAGCAGTCCACACCTCCATCCCAGCAGTCCAGCAGCAGGACGGGACGGGAGTGGGACCAGAAGAATCCCTGGAAGGCCAGGTCAGTGGCACACAAGAACTGCCTCATACAAAGTGGAGGCTGAGGATGTGAGAGCGCCGCCGACAAGTCACCCCACTGATCATCAAGGTTAATTTGGGCTAACCTGGCTGCCCAGGAGGGAGCGCTTCCTCCCACAAGGGAGAGAGTACCAAAATGCAGTATGCAGAAAGCAAGGGAACAGACCATACTTGGCTGCTTCAGCAACTGTTACCAAGGACTGTAACAGTCACTCTTCTGGGATTGCAACAACGTGAACACAGCAAGCCACTACTGAGGGCCACAGTGGGGTGGGAATCCTCACACTGCCTATGTTCTGTCTACTCGGAGCTTCTCTGTCATAGAGTGTCCAACATAAACTCTGGAGTCACTCGTGCAGCTGCCGGCTGAGTAGCCTCCTTTTCCCCAGCCTCCAATCAAAATGTCTCTCTGTCATTTATGTATTTGTAGGCAGAGTCTCACAGAGTTGTGGGTAGATGGGGATACCACTGAACTGATTGTCCTGCCTCCCCCTTGATGCTTGTGGGGTTACAGGCCGGCACAGGCCTCAGCTGGTTTTCTGTGGTGCTGGGATTGAACCCAGGGCTTTGTGCATGCTAGGCAGACACTCTGTCAACTGAGCTACATTCTTAGTTCTCCAAAATACCTTTTCAATCGGGGAACTTATTTTTTTCTCAATCCTGTTTCATCATGTTCTCATTAAAAAATACTTAATGGCTCCCTGGTGCCTCTGGTATTGATTTTAACTTCCCTGACTACTGTCCACAGAATCCTGTGTGACCTATTACTTTATACCACATGACATTTTTAAGCCAAGCAGTTTTTCCAGGCCGCATCCCTTCTACCCAAGGCCCACTGGCCTTCCCACCTCTACTTTTACTGCCTGGTGTCCCGAACACATGTGCACTGATTGAGTGCCTGTAACGGAGTTGTATGGGGCTTCCATGGCCTGAGATCTGGGGCCAGCTCCAGGAATCTTCTCATCTCTCATTCTAGGGCAGGAAAGAGTTTATAAGTAATCGCTGGTGAGTTGGCAGGTGTCAGGGTTATTGTTAGGGCGGAACAATGTCGCCATACCAGCCTGATCGCCTACTAAATGTCTCTCTATCTTCCCACTAGTACATTATCTGTCATCCTCAGGAAAGAATGGTGTCATTTCACAAATAATAACAGAGATACACCTGGGAGAAGCCAGTTTCCCAAGGACACAGCTTGGTGGGAAGAGAGTAGGCTTGAAGTACCCAGAATAATTCCAAACCCCACAGAGTTTCCATGGCCCAACCAGCTTGAGGATGGCAGGCGTGTTCCAGGCTGGAGCCCGTCTGCCTGGCAGCTGAGACTACGGATGGCCAGCATGGCTACCCAAGCCCTGCTCTAGACTCCACGGACTCAGACACCCACCCTCGCCATCACCACCAGAGGAACACTTTCTCCCCTAGGACTCCCAAGTGATCGCAGACACAGACTGCTAACCTCACCAGCCACTTGTAGAGCTTCTATTCCCAGGAGCTGAGTTAGAAGCCAGCTTTCAGGTGCAGCCTTTGGAATGGCCAGCCTGCTGCACTTCTGCAGGGATATGATAATTGTGTAGAAACAAAAGAGAGAGAAAGCCATTGGGGAGAGTGGAGAAGAGGGAAAGAGAAAGGAGAGCCAGCGCCATCCTCATCACAGGGGCAGAAGAGAAGACAGCCACAGAAGAGAACTCTGGGATGATGAAGAAAGATCTGTGGAGTGGAGCAGGACTTGTGTGTAAATGGAAGCAAAGAAGTGTCTTTCTTGGATGAGTTTTCAAGGCAGGTAAGGAAACATTGCTGACTGGGAAACCCAGTGCATGCATGTATGCTTGTGTGTGTGTGTGTGTGTGTGTGTGTCCAGGGGCAGGCCTGGGGAGTCAGGTTAGCAGCCTCAGTTGCCAGCAAAACTAAAGCAGGCTGACAGAGCATCTCCTAGTTCTTTTGCATGGGGACTATCCAGTTCTTGCAGTGAGAGCACAAAAGATGTTGGAGGCGGAGTGGGTGAAATCGGGAACACCCATTATTGTCATCACCTGGGTGATGTGTGGCTGGAATAATCAACTCTCAATTGGGCTGGGTTGGGAGGACACCAAGGCTCTGGAGAATGGAGAGTCATTAGTTAGAGGCCAAAGAAGGCTCATGCAAGATAAAGAAGATGGAGAGCGGTGACCAGGGAAGGCTGATATTCAGACTTAGTGTGATCCATTTAAGACAGGGAAATGAAATCACGGGGCTGAGTGGCTCTCATGGACAGAGAGGCAACGAAGGCAGAGGAACCAAGTGGCAGGTAGACATGTGATCAGGGAGAGTCAAATTCAGCAGGCATTGGGTGGGCTCGATGGAGACTAAGATCTCATGGTGTTCTTGAATGCCAAGAATACCTTGGCTCCTGAAAGTCAGGTGAGGGTGAGCACCAAGTGTCAAGGCTTCCGGGGAGAAGGCGTTTCAGAGGAGAGTGACCTGGGTGGACATGTGAGAAAGCCTGAAGCTTGGGAGAGGTGAGGTGCTGGAAAGCAGGCCTAGGTTTCCCAAAAAGCTTGCAGGGAGCACTGGCTAAGCAGGGTGGGGAGGCTCCTGGCGACAGAGCCAGGACTCTAAAGAAGGAAGTAGTTACGGAGGAGCATGAACCTGGCAGGAGGCAGAGCTAATGTGCCTGCGTGAGTGTGCGTGCGTGCGTGTGTGTGTGTGTGTGTGTGTGTGTGTCGAAAGAAGACAGAAACGATGTGTGGCCAGAGTGGGGCTCCGTCTCATGGTAGGCCCCATACAGAGGGAAGCCAAACCTGCAAAGCCAAGCCCGCAGTTCATTTGTTTGTGAGGTAATTTTGTTTTCAAGAGTAATTTTGACCCTTGGTTCTTCCAAAGGACCAGAAGCAGGACTCAGTCACCTGACTGTTGGTACAGTCCCATGCAGAGGTGGCTTAGGCCCCAGAGAAGGGCCTGAAGTAAAACCCAGCAAGGCCTGGTTAAGGGAGGGCAGAGGAGGAAAGGAAGAACAGAAAACAAGAGACTGTCGTAAAGCCTACTTTATGACTTTCCCCAGAGGTTTTAAACAGGTATTTATGCTTCGGTGAGCCTAGAGAGCCCCTGTAAAGGAGCGTGGGGCAAGCAGGCTTGTCCTGACACGCCCCGTCCAGTGCTGCACTATGCCAGGTCCTCAGCTCTTAGAAATGCATTCTGGGGACCAGGCAGGGCCCACCTGGTTAATCTGGCATCCTGCAGTTGTGACAGCAATCAAAGCAAGGACAGCACAACCTTCACACACTCAGGCCCCTCACGTCACCCCTTGACTCTGTGGCAGAGAACAAGGCTGTGGGATGGCTCCACACCACTGTCTTTCAAACACATCTGGAAAAACCACTCATGTGTACCCTGCTCTAACCACTGGTGGGATATCAGAATCTGATAGCAGCCTGCACACAAGTCTCGGGGGACACACTTGTAGGACACAGGGCCTGTGCTAGGACAGAAGGGGAGCTGGTTCGCAGCCTGCTTCACGTTTTCCTCTTCATTTTTATCTGCGGGATCGGGCGTGTGAGAGAGGGGAGGAGAGAGGACTGGCAACAACGGCTCCCCACCGCTCTTGGTTACTTACATCTGTGGTCAATTTTCCACACTTTATTCCATAAAAGGTAAATGAGACACGGTACTGCAACGGGATAATCTAAACAATGAGCGCCGTGTTACTGTTAAAACCCATCTGGCTGATCACGCCCAAGCCCACACTTTTAACTCCTTGAGGAAAGAAGGGTGCCAAGCAGCGGGGCTGGAACCTTAGTCTGGATCTCTTCTTTCCTGTCAACTGAGAGGACCCCTCGGAGGGCTCTGCCAGCGACAGCGTCCCTTCTCATTCTGGGCTGCCCTGCAAGGAACAACTTGTAAAACGTTTCTTACCAAATGCTTTGTTCTTCTTTCTCTTTAAAAGGAAACATTAAAAGCTTGAGAGAGGGAGGGAGGGAGGAAGGGAGGGGGAGAGAGGGAGAGGGGGAGAGGGGGAGAGGGAGAGGGAGAGGGAGAGGGAGAGAGAGAGAGAGAGAGAGAAGCTTACACACTGTCCAAACAGCACTAAAGAGCTCCTCCTTCCCGCCAGAGGGTTCATTTGCATAATGTTAATTTCCCGAAGGCAACACACACACAGTGAAGAAGCAGCGTGACTGTTCTTTCCTTTTATTTGGGCTTACACATTTTTCTCGCCATCTGTTATCTGAGAAAATTGCAAACTCAAATAAAAGAAGGGAAATTTTGTGAAATCAGACGGTGTGGGATTTTTAAAATTCTTATTTTTTGGGTGGGGAACTAACGATAAGAGATTCCCGGAAAGCTTCAGATGGGTAAGGTCGCTGGAGAAAGGGAGCTTGGTGTTTCCCAGAGGTGCAGTGGTTCCCACCTGGGGAAGGAATTTGACCTTTGACCTAGAAGTCCAGAAGTATTTTCATCTAGGTCCTTCAGAACAGCAGATTCTCCCAGCTCCCTCTGGGGAGTTAAAACCACCAGCACAGGTCAGGCTAACACACCTCTTAATTTTTAAAACCATGCTTGTTTTCATCAGGTCACGTGTTCCAGAATGAGCCACAACAGCCCTCCTTGGCAACCACGCCCTCCACTGTGTAATCTCTGAGCCTGCCTAAGCAATCTCTGAGGTGGGATTGGTTTTCAGAGGTGCAGTGGAAAATATGCTCAGATAAAAAGGCCTCAACAAGACTGTCTAAAGTAACCACTGGAAATATTAATTCTGCTTGCCCTCTTCATAAAGAAAAAATTATTTTTTTATGTGTATGAGAGTTTTGTCTGCATGTATGTCTGTGCCCATGGAAGCCAGAAGAGGGTGCAGGCCCCTTGGAAGTGGAATTACAGACAGCTGTGAGCTAACATGTCTGTGCTGGGAACTGAACCCAGGTACTCTGCTCTTGATCACTTGAGTCTGTCCAGCTCCTAACTCTCCCCATTCATTCCAAAGGCATTCTGGGACTGGGGAGACAGCCAGTGAAGTACTTGCTTTGCATGAGGATCTGAATTGATCCCCACACCCCATGGAAAAACTAACAAACAGCAGCCACCCTGGGCACAGGAGTGGGCATTTGTAATCCCAGCCCTGCGAAGCAGGAACACAAGCTCGCAAGCTCACCAGCCAGTCAGCCTCGCCCACTTGCTGAGTTCCAGACCAGCGAGAGACCCTGTGCACTGGCTGGTTCTCAGAAAAAGGAGCTTCAGTTGGGGAAGTGCCTCCATGAGATCCAGCTGTGGGGCGTTTTCTCAATTAGTGATGAAGGGGAGAGGGCCCCTTGTGGATGGTACCACCTTTGGGCTGGTGCTCTTGGGTTCTATAAGAGAGCAGGCTGAGCAAGTCAGGGAAGCAAGCCAGTAAGAAACATCCCTCCATGGCCTCTGCATCAGCTCCTGCTTCCTGACCTGCTTGAGTTCCAGTCCTGACTTCCTTTTGTGATGAATAGCAATGCAGAAGTATAAGCTGAATAAACCCTTTCCTCCCCTACTTGCTCTTTGGTCATGGTGTTTGTGCAGAATAGAAACCCTGACTAAGACACCCTGTATCCAAAAAAGGTGGGTGGTATCTGAGGAATGACACTCGAAGCTGTCCTCTGGCCTCCGCACATACATAGCTGCTTGTGTATATGCACCTGCACACATTCGTACACACAGGACTACACACTCTAGGAAAATAAAAACACAATATGGAAAATCTGGATAATAACACTGAAAGGAACACAAAAGCCTGCTGGGTCATTACATGGGTACATGTAATATTTTGAGAAACTTTTTGCTATCAGCTTGATCAAGGCCTATATTTCCCGAACTGCTCCCTTCCCCCTGCACTGATTAGCCAATCGCAAGCCATGGTGTGAGGTGGAGTTCCCACCACTGGGATGAGATGTAGTTACCACCTGTGTCAGAGATAAAAGGCCATTTTGGCAAGTGTGTTTACTAGCTCAGTTGACGAGCTCGTCACCCTTTTTTTTTTTTACAACAAGAAACTGTCTTGCTGAATTTCATTTTGTCTGTGCCTTCCTTTGTAAAATAAACCAAGATTATTTTCTCTCCAACAATGTTGACACAATTAGAGAGATGGCCCAGCACTTGACAGTGCTTGCTGCTATTTCAGAGGAGCCAGGTTCAGTTCCCAGCATCAGGATCAGGGAGCTCACAGTTGCTTGCGACTTGAGTTCCAAGACATCCGATCTCCACCCCAGCCTCCACGGGCACTCACACACACATGCACATACACACAGCTGAACACGTATATGCACTAATAGAAATGAAATACAAATTTAAAAATAGACACATCCAGGGCTGGAGCATTGGTTTAGTGACTAAGAGTGCTTGCTCCTTTTGTAGAGGACCCAAATTCAGTTCCCAGCCCATAGTAGGGAACTCACCATTAACTGTAACTCCAGTTTCAGGGGATTGAATACCCTTTTCTGGCCTCTGCAGACACTATACCCATGCACATAAACATATAGAGTTACATGTAATAAAAAAATAAGGCATATATCCACATGATCAGTGTGGCTTTTTGTTGGCCAACTTGTTCCTGTGTGTGTGCAGTTTTTGGTGTTGCCTGGGTGACTTTCAAAGATGTGCTTCTACCTCCTGCCTTTCCCGTCTACCTGCAATCCCACCTCCTCTGGCTGCACAGAGTAACTCGGAGTTGAAGGGGTTAATAATCACTAACAGAACCCATGGGAGACAAAGCGTCGGACCCCATGATCATAAATCTCTTTCAAAGCAAGTCAGACTGCATTCTCTTCGGGCTCTCTAAACTCGGCTCTCATCGTCGCTTACATAAAGTGATAGTTACGTCTGTTCCAACGCTCTTCCTTTCCCAACACGTTTATCTCAGGAAATGACAACAGGAAGACACCCCCCCATCCCAAGCACACATGTTATTTTGTAAAAAGGGGGGTTAAGGAATCAGGCTAAATCACTGAATTAACAGGCTTTTTTTTTATTGGAATTCACTTTTAATATAAATTCTCAAACATCTGTAAGCAATATTTTATAGGAGTGAGCAAGAAAACAAATGAGGAAGAAAAAAAAAAAACCCTAAACCCTCCATGACTTAACCATTACTTAGCTATGGCAGTGTTTCACAATCCAAGGCAGAATAGGCAAGATTTTAGGATAACTGAAAAAGCGATTTTATTACAAATATGTATCATAAATATCATGGATGTCATCACACTGCGGCCCCTCTGAAAAGCTTCTCCTTTGGAGATAGTGGTCCCATGTCTGTGATTTTGGTCAGCATAGGTAGTGTCTCTGCATCTCCAAGGACCCTGGCTTCAGCCAGAGCAGGGAAGGCTGGGAATTTCCAACTGGTGCTGAGTCGGAATGACGTTAAAGTTAAAAACGACAGAAGACACGGGAAAGTCCCAGATGGGTGACGGTGAGTTTGTCACACCCGGCAGGGCCTTAATGAGGGGACAGGTGTGCCTTCCGGGGTTGGTAAAAGCACACGGGGACCTGTTTGAAGGAACTAGGATGTGAGGAGACAGGAGGGGACCCACCCAGGCATGGGAGGGCTAGAGACGAGGGACAGACATGCCAGAGAAGCCCTGGGTTGATTCTAAGTATTGAGTTCTCTACTGGAGACAACGTGGATCCCACAGACATGAGAGGGGCTGGTGACTTCTGGTGGGGACTGCAAATGCGGGCCGAGTACTCAGTGGTAGCCAGTCAGAAGCTCATGACCCTGAGAATGTGAGTAAGGGACAGGTATGGCTATTTCATCTAGGTTACATTAGCTGTCAGCCTGTCAAATGCCAGGGTCTCTGTCCTTGCCTTCTGGGAGGGGTTCTGATGTGGCCTGCACAGGCAGGGAGTGGGACGGGATCTGGCTGGGCATCTGGGTAGTTATCTACTCATCAACTAGGGTAAGCACAGTCACCGGGGAGTCAGTCCCGAAGCAGGGCCAACAGGCTGCCCCACCTACACACCCCCTCCCATGTGTGTGAAAGGGATATTGATTGCTTAAATAAAAGAAACCAAGGTGGAGGAGGAGGCTGGCGCTGGGCGGGAGGAGCGGGTACAGGTCAAATTTCTCAATAAACATTTGCTTTGCTGATAAGTTTGGCCTATGTGCAGTGAGGAACCCTGTTCCTTCCTGCTAGCGGCCCCAGAGGGGTTAAAGGCAGATAGCTCATCCAGACCTATCATGCAGGTTTGGCCGGCTCTGAGGAGGTCAGGGGTCAGGAGGAAGTCAGCTACCTTAGGGTAACTCATTTGATGTTTGCCCTAGGAAATCTCTCCTTCATGTCCTCTGCTACAACTAAACCAGTCTGTCTGTCTTTCTGTCTCTGTGGTATATGGAAATAAACATGGAATGTGCAGTTACTACAGAATTCATGAAATATACATTACTTCAGAATTCACTAAATCACCATTAGGATGAAACAGAATCATATCCCCCATGCCCATAAATACCCCCTCCCCAAGACTCAATAAAGAGGTAGCCTCTGCTAACTGTGTGTCTAGGAGGGCGCGATGAGGAAAAGTCCATTGCTCTTAACCTCAGGAGATTTTTGCCTTCACTGGAAATGAAGGCATGGTGTCGAGCTGCGACTTCTCAGGCACTAAGTGTCTAGGAAGTCAATTAAACATGCTAAAATATTAAGTTAAAAACAAGTTACAATGCTTGATGCTCCTCCTCTATGAGGGGGGTGTTGTTAAGGTTTACATTTCAAAACTTCCAGTAGCTAGCCAGAATCACAGACAGTACTGAAACCTGTTCAAAAGCACTGTGATCCCCTGACATTCAATCTGATTACCTAGACAGCTTAGTGTCTAGGGAGTAGGAAGTACACACAGTGTGGACACAGTAGGTCCACAGAAGAGGAGGACCCTGAGCAGGACAACAAAAGATGGCACGTGATCTCAGCATGCCACTTAGAAGAACACGTAGTTTAAAATGTATAAACTGTTCATGTCTGTAATTTTCCATTTAACATATTCAAACTGTGGTTGGCCATGAGAACCTGAAACTAGAAAGAAAGCGAAACTGCTGCTTAGAGGAGACTCTTGTATTCTTTGAAAGAAAGGGAACACATGCTCACAATGTAACATTTTGTTATTATTATACTGGAGATTATTCACATTTCCAATTCAATAGAACAGAAGTAGATCTCCTTCAGTTATATACCCAGGGGTCCTGACACCTTAGAAATCAGAAAACTGCATCAGGAGGAGTCCTCACCTGGGATTGATTTCTTGTTTTGCTAATCTAGAGCTACTGAAGTGATGGAAGAGATGCCAAGGTGGATTAAACTACAGAGTGAGTCATCGTGTCTGCACTCACTATGTTGTGAATAATATCTTAGGAGGAGGAACACACACTCCCAACGCTGGAGAGCTGTTGTCAGGTGCAATGTGGGTGAACTTCTGAGTTAAGTTCTGACACACTGGGGATGAAGCCGAAAGATGTGGCAGTTTAAGGAGCATCAGAAGTCGAGGTGAGAAACCAGGGGTGAAAAACAAGCTATTATTATTATTATTCTTTGTTTACAATACTGGGGGTCAAACTGAGGGCCTTGAACATGCCAGGAAAGTGCTTCATGATAGAATCTCTAGTCATGGAGATAGGTGTTCTCTCTCTCTCTCTCTCTCTCTCTCTCTCTCTCTCTCACACACACACACACACACACACACATATGTGCACAGAGGTCAGAGGATAGCCAAATGACAACTTGATGGAAGCAATTCTCTCTTTCCATCATGTTCCAGGAACTGACTTGGATCTTCAGGCTTGGTGGCAAGTACCTTTACTGTGAATTATCTTGTCACACTAGGCTTGTTTTGGGCATAGGGTCTCTCACTAGGGACTCAGCTAGTAGGCTAGGCTAGCTAGTCAGTGGTCCTAGGCTGACCAGTGTGACTCCGTCTCTGGGATTACAAACATGTACCACTGCACCCAGCTCAGCCCTCCAAGTGTGCTGGGATTTCGGTCTCATGCTACATAGCAGGCTACAGCAACACATCCATAGGAGAAGGATGAGTGGATTCAGGGGGGATGCTAATGGTCCAATCATGGCTCCGCTTCAGCACAAGCTAAAAGGCTAAAAGAACTTAACAGAGATCAGCAAAGGCCCTCACTCTGAGTCACCGTCTGCACAGAACTTGCTACGTGGAGGAGTGGAGATTTTATAATCGCTTGTGAAATGTATGTACGGAGCTTTTATGTCAGGAAAGTTATAATAAATTTATAGACTTGTTCCTATACATAACCTTTTTTTTTCCTGGAAATCTGGTCAAACATTTACCAACATGTGAATGAATGATGGTGTCTAGAAAGGGTTGTTCTCTCATTTTCATAGCTAAGGGGACGAAGGGCTAAAACAGTTTAAAACTCTCAACCCTATGCTAGACTAGAAGTGCTCTCCCTGCCAATCTACAGAGCTGACTTCTCCCTCCAATCCTTGTAGTGCCTTCCGCTTTCATTCACTTAGCACTTAGAACAATGAAACCCTCGCACTGAGTTTTCAATAAGTAACATTTTGTACTGATCTTGACTTGGACAAGGGTCAGTCACACAAGCTTCCACTGAGCCTTTTAAAGGTGCCTGCATGGACATGTTCTCAAACTGTATTTATTCCTTTAGTCAGTTGCTCCCCTTGCATTAACAGTCTCAGAGAACCTGGGTACCAAGATTCCTGGGCATCTCCCAGCGATGAGCATGACGGTGATGTGTGCTTTGCCGAGCACTGAATCCATGCCAGCTGCTGTGTCCAGCCCACTGCCTGCAACACTCAGATACACTGCTGTCTATGCATATGTGGCTTCTGGCTAGGGACTCCTTGTATTGTGCAGTCATTTCCTAGGAGACTCGTTAAGACTTAGAACATTCTTAGAATTGCCTAAGAAAGACTCAGGACATTTCTGAGAGGAGGCTTGTTAATTGTCAAGATGCAAACAACTCAAAAACCTCAGGAAGTCCCTGAAATGACCGGATGCACTTCCCTCTTCCAGGTTACATAACTGTAAGGTTTACTGAGGAGAGAGACCGGATAAACTGCCGACAAGCTGTGCGGAGAGCTCTAGGATTGCAGCTTTCCTGGGCTGCCAGCAGTGCTGGGGTGGCTTTCAGCATTGCAGCTGCTTTTCAGTTATTCCTGCCCCTGTAAGTAACCCCTTACCCACACTGCTGTTAGTGACGCCAATAAAAACCTCATTGCCTCGCCAAGTTGGACACTGGTAGTTTTGTTTGTTCCCATCATCTTCCCAGTAACAGAGTCAGTCCCACAACACCTCAAGACGATGCCTAGCTGGCCTCAGTCTCCAGGCCCCAGCCCCTGTCTGGCTTAGGAATGCCGAATGGGTGAAAAGTGATGGACCTGCTGTACACGTTAATGTTTGGTCTTCTCTGCTCCTCAACACTTTCCTCAACCTTTCTCTCTTTTCCTTATAAAGTACAAGGACCCCAGCAGGAAGGAACCCAAGTGGCCCTAACATCGTGCCTCAAAAACTTGTCATGACCTGGCAAAGGCTTAGTGCAGATGGATAACCCCTCCTTTCCCCGCTTCTCACTCGCCTTCGACCATTGCTACACAGACACTTTCCCAGCCTCTCCTGGACACCACCTGGCCCCATCTAGAAGGGGCTCGCATTCCTGAAGGGAGGTCCCACCAGCTGCAGAAGCCCTGTTGCATCACGGGCGAGATTTCTGCCAGGACAGGGGAGGTATAGAGAAGAAGGCACAGGTGGACACTGCCTGCTCTGTTCTGCTCTTCACAACCTTCTCACCCTGTAGCTTCCTGGTGTGCACGGGGCGCAGGCACAGGTGCTCCCCACATGGCTTGCTTAATTTTGCAGTTTGAGGGAATGCACCTCTGACCAAGGCCATTTGCCTGCCCAAGAGACTCGAAGATTTTGTCTAAAATGTAATATTTCACACTGCGAATACTAATAGAAGCTCCCTTGCAATTTTGCACTGCCTTGTAGAAGATCCTCCACGATAGAAGTTTCTAGACACTTTTTAAAAAATGCCTTCAAGCACCAAAATCTGCTTTTCAAAAGTGGATCTTCTGTGGTGGGAATCGTTTCCGAAGCCCATTGTTCAGAAGGCTGAGGAGAAAAGCCACACAACAAGGCCGGGGCTAGCTGCTGTCAACTGTCAGTTTGCACCAAACCCACCACATATTCATATTGACGGCTTTATTTTTCCACCCCAGGCAGGGGTCTGAGCAGGGTCATGAAGACTGATCAAACTTCAGCAAGCAGGGAAGGGAAGGGCAGGTGGAGGGCAGAAGCTCTCCCGTCAGACTTAACGGCAATAAATTGCTGACCAGTCCCATTATCTCATGCTGTCACAGTCTCTGTGTCAGCCTGGTTAGCTAATGCTGCAAGGAGTTATGGGTAGTGGTCTAGAGAAGTGACAAACTTTCAAATAATATTTCCTTTCTCGTTTGCTATCTCTGCTGGGTTAAAGTGACAGAGGTTACCTGGTGATTTCGCCCCTTGTTCTCTTTAACTCCCTGTTTGTGCTGTGATATAGCTTGGGTCTTTTTGTTTCTTTTTAAAAAAATTCTACATTAATAAAAATATGCCTTCAAGGTGTTTGATTTCAGACTAAATATATCAAATCTATTCATCCCCGCATATAGTTCCCCATCCTCTGCCACCCTTGAGTGTCCGTGTCTCTGCAATGATACAGCACGCCAAGCCCAAAGCTGTGACCTTCCACCTACACTGTGGAAAGAGCCCGTCTGCTTGCTCTCATACTGACAAACTTGACCGACCAGCCACTGAAGGCTCACAGATACAGCTATATAGCCAAGTGGGAGCCACTGTGTAGGCTCTGCAGCCTCGAGATGATCTGGGAATTTCCTAGTCCCCCCATAAACATTCTAGTGACAGCAGAGTAGCTGCCTATCTTCACCGGGCCTTGGTTACTCAACTGGAAAGTTGAACATATTAATAATAGCTATAGAGCTGGGTGTGGTGATACATCCTTTAATATCAGCGCTTGGGATGTGGAGGCAAGGAGGATCAAGAATTCAAGACCAAATTTGCTACACAGTGAATTCAGGCCTGGACTACATGAGACCCTGTTTTTGTTTTTTGCCTGTGCTGTGTGAAGCCTCAGTAGTAAATGAGCTGGTACATGCTTGTTCAACGGGGTACTATTAAGCACATAAGCTAGCTTAGAAAAGCTATCACAGCTAGGCTGTAAAATCTCCCTGTTGATGGCTCGGTCCTGACTGTCGTGTTTAGAGACAGGGCTTTGGGTACAGGGCTGAACTGAGGATTCTCTCCTAAGCAGTGAGTGAACTCATTGATGTACTCACGATCTGATGGCATTATTAGGAGGTGGGGCCCCTTTTGTCCATCTGTCCATCCTCTACCATGGGTTATGGCTCCCTTCAGGCCCAGGTCAATAGAGCCAGTTGACTATGGAAGAAAGCCTCTGAATCCATGACCCTGAATCTTTCCTCCTCTATATTGTTTTTCTTAGGCATTTTTATCATAGTGATGCAGAAGATAGAAACGCGGTTATCATACAGCATCTCAGAAAACATATAATCAATTGGTTAGAGCCCAAATGCCCAGGCCTGAACCACAGGACCTTTTGCACCATCAAGGCCCATCCAGGTTCACTCCATAGAATGCCACCCTGACTCACGATGCTCCAGGCACATACTGGCTTTTGGTTGCTTCTCTAAGGAACAAAACAACCCACACCTCAGGACCTTTGCACGTCTCAGCTTAAACTGTCACTTCATCATCTGAAGATCCCTGCTCAGGGAGCAAGCCAACTGCAGGTGTCCATACTGGTCTCTCTCCTCTGTGGTACTTAGCACAGTGTGTAGTGGGCAGCTATTGGTTGGTTAAAACCAGCTTCTGCTACTGGATGGGAGAATACAATGAAACCAGGGAAGATGCTCTCTCTCTCTCTCTCTCTCTCTCTCTCTCAAACCTCCATTCTTAGCTCCCAGGAGCTACTCAACAGCCACCCATACCTTGAATGGAAGAGGATGGATGGACAAATTAGACAGCCTGGAGGGTAAGTGTGGCCCCTGGTGGAAACCTTTTGTTTCTTTCTCCTAATGAGTTCACTAAAGCTAATCTAATCCAGTTCACTAAAGCTGATCAAATCCGCCCCTGGCCAGAATCTGCGTTTTGCCTGAGAGTAAGGTGAGAATTACTGAGCCACCCACTGCTTACTCAGAGAGGATTTCTGAGTGTTTGCCACATACTTAGCACCACAGAGCAGCTTGTGTTAAATAAATAAACAGACCTGAAGCCTCCCTCCACCCTGTCCCTACAGGGATGCCGGGCTCAGGAGACATGCATAATGACACAGGAGGCAATTAGATAATAGGATACAGCTAGGATAATTATTTGCCATGGTGAATGACACACTTAAGGAAAACATTGGGACACAAGCAGGGAGATATCACTTGTGGGCACTTAGAGGGGCGCGTCCTCAGGACTAGGACAGGTATGAAGGAAAGTGGCCACAGGGCAGGCTCCCTAATGGGGTTGTGTCACTGACCTAGACTGACCAATGGGGAGTCCAGTGGGGGAAAATGCTAAAATCTCACAGGGGAGCCCCTAGGACTCCAGGAAGAGGAGAGGTGATAGCTTTTAGGGGGTTTTGTTTGTTCTTGCTGAATCATGAGATATCCGCCATCTGGCACTTAGCCTAGTGTTAACTAGTCTGCGTGGTGTGTATTCAACTGTGCTTGCTGACAATCCATGTACATACACACACACACACACACACACACACATCACAGAGAGAGATAGAGAGAGAAAAGTAAATCATAGGTTTATCTTACTTAATAGTTTAAGAAATCATAAATAACATCCTCCAAAAAGTATAGGGAAAAGTCTCAAAATCACTTATGAGCAATCTTACAAGGACAGAGAATTAGCACCACTAAGGTAATAGTTCAAAACTTGTACATGAAATGTTGTGAAATATAAGATTATTCTGAGGGGTGGGAGGCATGGCTCAGCAGTTCAGGGCACGGGCTGCTCCTCAGAGGACCTGGGTTGGTTCCTAACACCCACAGGACAGCTCACAAACGGCTGTAGTACCAGTTCTGCGGGCTCTGACTCTCTCCTGCCCCCAAAGGCATTGCATGCATGTTTACTATACACATACGCATACGGGCAAATACTCATATACATGAAGATAAAATAAATCTTCAAGAAATGTTTCAGCAGATATGGAGGAAGCCATCAATAACAATTAACTTACCCCCTCCCTCCTTCCTTCTTCCCTTTCTTCCTTCCTTTTCCTCCCTCCCTCTCTCTCCCTTCCTTTCTCACAAACTTCCTCCCTCAAACTGGGGATTAAATCCCAGCCTTCCACACACTAAGCATGCATTCACATTCTACAGTAAAGTTACCTTCTTAACCCCTTTAAAAAAGAAATTTGAGTTTTAAGTAGGATCTTGTTAAATTACCTAGCCTGACCTTGAACTTGTAACCCTCCTGCCCCATCTCCCTGGTAGTTGAGATTATAGACATGTATCACTTTCAACATTAATTCTTTATAGGAATTCTTTAAAATCAAAAGATAGGACTTTTCCCCTCAGGTGGGCTGCCAAGATAGCTTGAAGTGCCTTAAAAGCACTTGATGCCAAAGCCTATGTTTGATAGCGGGAACTCATGTAGTGGTCAGCGAGAACAGACGCTTGACTGGAAGTAAAAACATTTTATGATAAAATTGAAGATATACATAGAAAATATTTCTGATAAAATAGAAGAGATATATAGAGAAACACATTAAAATAGACAATTTTCATGGAAAATTAAAGAGTAAAATGGCAGACATAAAAAGACATTGTTAAATTAATTGAAAAGAGAAGTAGAAACATTTTATTATAAAATTGAAGATTTACATGGAAAATATTTCCGATAAAATTGCAGAAAAATGTAGAAAAACATGTTAAAATTAAAGATTATCATGGAAAAATTTATATAGATATAATAATTGTAGGCATAAAAGTATTCCTAAGTTGATTGAAAGTGGAATTATAAACATTTTCTGATAAAGTTAAGGATTTACATGGAAAATATTTCTGATAAAATTGAAGAAATATATAGAAAAAAGATGAAATTGAAGATTATCATGGACAATTATACAGATAAAACGGTAGGCATAAAATGATTCTAAGTTGATTGAAAGTGAAATTATAAATATTTTCAGGTAAAATTAAAGATTTACATGGAAAATATTTCTGATAAAATTCAAGAAATATATAGAAAGACACGTTAAAATTGACTATTTCATGGAAAAATATACAGATAAAATGGTAGACATAAAAAACCTTTCTAAATTAATTGAAAGTAGAATTAAAAAATTTTGTGATAAAATCAGAGATTTACATGGAAAACATTTCTGATAAAATAGAAGAGATACATAGAAAAATGTTAAAATTGAAGATTATCATGAAAAATAATGAAGATAAAATGGTAGATATAAAAACATTACTAAATTAATTGAAAGAGGAATTACAAACTTTCTGATAAAATTAAAGATTTACATGAAAAATATTTCTGTTAGTCTATGTCTTTTTATTGGGGAATTGAGTCTATTGATGTTAAGAGATATTAAGGAATAGTGATTGTTGCTTCCTGTTATTTTTGATGTTATGTTTGTGTGGTTATCTTCTTTTGGGTTTGTTGGAAGATTACTTCCTTGCTTTTCTAAGGTGTAGTTTCCCTCCTTGTGTTGGCAGTTTCCAACTATTATCCTTTGTAGGGACGGATTTGTGGGAAGATATTGTGTAAATTTGGTTTTATCATAAAATATCTTAGTTTCTCCATCTATGGTGATTGAGAGTTTTGCTGGGTATAGTAGTCTGGGCTGGCATTGTGTTCTCTTAGGGTCTGTATGAGGTCTGCCCAGGATCTTCCTGCTTTTACTGTCTCTGGTGAGAAGTCTGGTGTAATTCTGATAGGTCTGCCTTTATAAGTTACTTGCCCCTTTCCCCTTACTGCTTTTAAAATTCTTTCTTTGTTTAGTGCATTTGGTGTTTTGATTATTATGCGCTGGGAGGACTTTCTGTTCTGGTTCAGTCTGTTTGGAGTTCTGTAGGTTTCTTGTATGTTCATGGGCATCTCTTTAGGTTAGGGAAGTTTTCTTCTATAATTTTGTTGAAGATGTTTACTGGCTCTTTAAGTTGTAAATCTTCATTCTCTTCTATACATATAATCCTTAGGTTTGGTCTTCTCATTCTCATCTAGGATTTCCTGGATGTTTTGGGTTAGGAGCTTTTTACATTTTGCATTTTCTTTGACTGTTGAGTCAATGTTTTCTATGGTATCTTCAGCATCTGAGATTTTTTCTTCTATCTCTTATATTCTGTTGTTGATGCTTACATCTATGACTCCTGATCAAGGTTTTCTATCTCCAGAGTTGTCTCCCTTTGTGATTTCTTCATTGTTTCTACTTCCATTTTTAGATCCTGGATGGTTTTGTTCAGTTCCTTCACTTGATTGTTTGTGCTTTCCTGTAATTCTTTAAGGGATTTTTGTGTTTCCTCTTTAAGAGCTTTTACCTGTTGTCCCATGTTCTCCTGTATTTCTTTAAGGGAGTTATTTAAGTCCTTCTTGAAGCCTCTATCAGCATCATGAGATACAATTTTAAATCCAACTCTTGCTTTTCCAGTGTGTTGGGGTATCTTGGACTTGCTGTGGTGGGAGAACTAGATTCTGATGTTGCCAAGTAGCCTTGGTTTCTGTTAGTAGGGTTCTTGCGCTTGCCTTTTGCCATCTGGTTATCTCTGGTGTTAGTTGGTCTTACTGTCTCTGGCTGGAGCTTGTCCCTCCTGTGGGCCTGTAAGCCTGTGTCCGTACTCCTGAGAAACCAGCTCTCTTCTGGTAGAGTCTATGCACAGAAGGCTATGGAGCAGCCTGGCCCCCTGGTGCAAATGGCAGCCTGAAGACCTCTGTTCCAGCTGCTCCACTGATCGTATGCCCTGTGTGCTCCTAGCTGTTCCCCTCAAGAGAGGAGGTGGAGATCTAACTTTCTTGCTCAGAAGTGAAATCCCTGCTGGGAGATCACTCTCTCCTGGTGGGCGGTGGACATAAAGCTGTGGAGCCGCCCGGCTCCCTGGTGCAAATGGCCAGCTGCAGTTTTCTTTAGAGCCACCCACATATCCCAAAGTGTTGTCAACTTTGTCTCATCTGCCCCTCTACAGGGTCTCAGTGTCTATCAGTAGCACTAACTGGCCTAGAACTCGCTAGGTAAACCAGGCTGGCCTTGAACTCACAGATCTGCCTGCTTGTGGGATTAAAGGTGTCTGCCACCACAGCAGGCTCCTTGGTTCTCTTATCCACGTGTAAGCACTGCTTCCCTTCTCTAGCCTTTCATTATAAAGATACTCTGAGCTGTAGCTCCAACTATTTGCTCCACTGTCCAGTGCCACAGCTGGTCATTGTAGAAACCTGTCCCAGGATCTGGTCTTTTCATGGTTAGCATCTATAATGGCCCAATAAACTGTTTTATTTCAGAGACACAGACACCATAGCAAACGTTTGTAAGAAGCTTTAGAACAGGCGACACCCTAAGGTTATGGAAATACTCGTTTGTATGCTGTGTAGTACAGCCAGACGGCCAGGGACGCCAGCTGGTAGGGACTTGTCACAAGCACCTGTGGAGCATGGAAGCACAACTCATTAGACTGAGAGCTGATTTTCATTTCTTTTTCACTCTATTTAGGTGGCTATATGACTGACTACCAACTGCAATGGTATAAGATCCACCACAGAAGAAATTCTACTTTGCAAATTCAGGTAGAAACCTCAGGCAACCTGCTCAGTACTTCTATTGGAGGAGAAAACCCAGGGGATTAAGATTAAAAAGGAAACAGAAGATAAATATAGCAAAGACAGAAATACAAATAGTACTTTTTTCTTTTGTAGGTTATACAATTAGTTAAATGGAAAACCCACCAAATGTACCCCGACATGAAGTTAGAAAAAAAAGTATTTAAAAATTTACTTTATCCAGATAGATGAGCTTATCTAGCAAAAGAAAAAAGTATAATGGAGAAGAACAAAACAATCCTAAATAAACAAAGCTAGATCCATTAACCCTGATTTAGAAAATTCATGGTCATGTCAGAATGATTAGTCCGAAGGATGAAAAATACATTAACATAATACCAATTACATTCTTGCTACAATACTCTAGACTGTGATAAATCACTGGCAAAATTAAGAAGGAAACACACACAGAACAATACCCAAGAGTGGAAGAGGGCGCAATAATCAAATTTTAAGACACATTATAAAGTGATCTTCATCAAAACTGAATTTTGCTGGATCAAAGCCAGGACAAAGACTAATAAAATAATGATCTCAGAGATAGATTTAAGCACTTAAGAGTCCTTAGGACATAGCAAACACAATCAAAGAAGAGTCAGTCATAATAATGGATGAAGGAATTACCACTTAATAAATGTGGGTAGAACAAACGGATATCAATATGAGGAGAATATATTATATCCATAACTCACCAAATAGAATCATTCTTTCCAAATTGGTCAATGAACTAATTAAACACAGAAAGCAATAAGTGAGAAAGGATGACGCGCCTCCAATATAGAGGAGCGATAATTCACGACTACCGAAAACAACGGAGCGGTGTGTGAGACAGAGGCAAGTGGGTGCAAATGGTTTAAAGTATCTCAGACTCTTTTAATAAAACCAACAAGGCAAATGTAACAGAAAGAAAGGATCACTTTACACCATGAGAAATAGGATGGAGATTTAAATCCAAATAGAGAATAAAAGGGTTGCGTCATGGCATAAACCCATCCTGCCACCGGTGAAAAGCTGGCGGCTAAGGAGAAGCAGGAATAGAACCCGCAAGCATAAACCCTGCAGATTGCTCCTGTTTTGCTCCCTGGAAACATACATAGTAAACCAACCTGGGAAGACACGTAGTTTCAGGGACAAGCAAAGACTAGACATAGACAGTCCCTGAGACATGTTGTTGTTGCTGTTTATTTCAATTTTTACTAGCCGGTGTAGTCAGCAGAAACAGTAATTTTGATGTTTTAAGATTTATTTTTGTTTTCATTATGTATATATACGTGTGAGTCTGGGCATGTAAGTGAGTACAGATTCCTACGGACCATGGAGGCCAGAAGGAGGTATTGGGTGCTCTGGAGCTGTAGTCACAGGTGGTAGTGAGCCACACCACATGGATGCTAGGAACCGATCTTGGGTCTGCTGGAAGAATACCAAGCACTCTTGAATGCAGAGCCATCTCTATCCCATTTGTTTGGTTTTCTTTAGGGCATGCAGAAACATTTCTATTTGGAGCAGAATTGTAACTCCTTTTAGGCATCGTCTGCACTGCTCTATCTTTGTGTGAGATCCTGTGGTCTCTCTTGCTTTTCCACCTTCCTATCCATCACCTGGGAATCAAGCAATCACAAGGCCAAAGCTTGAGTCTACCAGAATGTAACACGTGCTAACTTCCTGGTGACCCCCTGTCTCATAGGTTTGTGGACTGAGGTCTCAGTGTCCTAATAGACTGATAAGAATGAAGCTTGCCTTCTGTTTTGTTGACTACTGAAGAGCATCAGAATTTAGGACTTCTGTCAGTTGGCTCCCTCTACCCTTGTTGGGAGGCTTCGTAGGAGGCAAGGATCAGAGTTCAAGTGTTTCTTGATGGGGAGCCACCATCATCATCACCATCACCACCACCACCACTACCACCTCTACCACTTTTTTCTTTTAAGGACACATCTAAGTTCCCAGAAGATCCCTTACTTCCAAGAGCTTTGGAGCTGTGATCTGTCAACAAATGCAAACATCTGTCTCTTATCATCTTACTTTTTGAGTGTCTGTTCCATATGTCAAAGCTCATTACCCTCATTGTGATAGTTAGTCTTAATTGAGGACTTACCTAGACCAGGTCATCTTGATACTTGACAGAGAGGACCCAGCCCACCGTGGGCTATACCATTCCCTAGGCAGCGGTCCTGAACTATATAAAAGAGAAGGCTGGTGAGCAAGCAACCAGGTTTGCATGCATTTGCTTCTCTCTGCTTCTACCTGTGGATGCGATGTGACCAGCTGCTTCAAGTTCTCGCCATTGGGACTTCTCTGCTACCATGGACCAGAACCCTGGCCTGTAAGCAGTATAAACTTTCTTCTGCCAAAGTTGCTTTCTGTCAGGATATTTTATCACAGCAATACAAATGAAACTGGAATACACTTATCATCCCTCTTCTTGACATCTTTTTTCTCCTTTAGTAATTTGAATATACTCCCAGTAATTGGGAGGCAGAGGCAGGTGGAGTTTTGCGTTGGAGGCCAAGTTGGTCTAGAGAGTGAGTTCCAGGACAGCCAGGGTTTATGCCTCACCTTCCTTGTTACCACTTGGAGGATAATTTATTTATGAAATTCAGATTCAATTTTGATGACACAAACATCTGATGTGGGTTTTTGTTTTTTTTTTTTTTTACAAAAAAAAAATCAAGGCCTCTCTTACTCTTTAGCGTCTCTCTTGTCCTCTTGGGCTCTTCCCTTCTCCCTTCCCCTCCCCCTTCTCCACGTGGTCATGGCTAGCCTCTACTTCCCTACTCTCTCCCTCTCTCTGCCTTTCTCTGCCTTTACTACCCTCTTAACTCCCATTCCATGCCCATGCCCTGAATAAACTCTATTCTATGCTAAAAAAAAAAAAAATCACAAATCCATGATCTCCATTGCCATCAACATCTCCAAAAGGATGGAGATAGATGTGCACAACAACTTCTTGAGGAACATGTAAGGAATTTTAAAGAACAGGCCACTACAGTCCTAGGAATGAAGTCCCGCTTAGATCCCCAGATACCACTTTACTTAGTTTTATTTATTCATGGAAACTGAAAGACTTTAAGAAATGTATTTTAAAAAGCCTGGAGTGCTCGTCCGCAAATGGGACAAAACTATCACACCTTGCCTCCCTCGGGGAAATCTTCAAGGAAGAGGGGACAGAGAGATCATAAGAGCTGGTGGTCAGGTACAGTGACTGACCCCAAGCAAACAGTGTTTTCCAGATACAACATGGCAGTTACACATAGGGCCAGCATACCTGCACGAGCATGTACATACCTGTACAAGCTCAAGCCAGACAACAGCACCTACATGGAGGGAGGGAGGGAGAGAGGGAGGGAGGGAGGGAGGGGCAAAGGGAGGGAGGGAGGGAGGGAGGGAGGCATGAAGCCATACCACTAGGTGAGGAGCCATTGGCAGCTGATCGCTGCTGGCAGAGGCAGATGGGTTCTCTTTAATGATGGAACTCTTGGTAGGTCAGCCACATGCCAGAGCAGGCCACACACCCAAGACCAGTTTGGCCAGTATAAACTGGACTTGATGCAGGGGGAGGGGCTGGAGATGGGGGGGGGGTAGAAAGCTCAAATGTGGGGGGGTTGAGAGGGAAGGGTGTAGACAGTAGATACAAGAGGAATTGGGGGATGGGAGAAAGACTGCACATCTTAAATGGCTGAGGAAATGGGGGGGGGGAGAATAAAATACATGGTATACAGCTCTCAAAGAATTAATAAAAATATTACTTAAAGAAGAAATACATTCTGTAAACTACCTACATGTGAATCAATTACATACAACAGTAATAGAACTAAGTTAGCAGCTGCGCATACACACAGCATATAATTTATACTATGTGCACACATACCTTTCCCTGTGATGATGGCAGACATGCCGAAGAGCAGTAAACACGAATCTTAGAGGCATCTCTGCCAGTTTCCCTGCACATTACTCCCAAGTCTTCACTGGTGAAATTAAAACATTGAGATTTCCTTAAAAAAACCAACAGTCCTCGCTGAACTGAGGCTCACTGGGTAGCCTAGGATGGCTAGCAAGCTTCAGACATCTGCCTGTCTCTACCTCCCAGCACGGAGACTGTAGGTCGCCT